>NC_086160.1:45491687-45804687 GCF_035149785.1 Candoia aspera | reverse complement strand
AGGATAAGAGAGGCCACAAAGGCGCGATTCTATCCAAGGCCCCGTCCGTCTCCCTATTCCAGGCATCAGCCAGGGATTCCACTGGACCGTGCAGCATATCCTCAGGTATAACCCCCAGCTCCCTCTGAAACCTCATTGGGTTCATCAGTCGCTGGGGGCGGACCGATTGAGTAGGTCCTGCCTCCCTGTGGAGAGGGGGGTGGCATATGAGAATCCCAAGGTCACCAGGGCATGATCTAACCATGACAATGGGGAAAGTTGTAACTCTCCCCTCAGATCACATTGCCACTGCTCCGACAAGAAAACTAAGTCTGGTGTGAGGCCACTGTCTCGAGTCAGGTCCCAAATAATCTGAGTCAGGCCCATGGCCACCATGGTGGCCATGAACTCCCGAGCTGCTTCCAAGGCCCACCCCAGGGACAAGTTGAAGTCCCCCAGAACCATAAGCCTGGGGAACTCCACCGCCAACCGTGAGACTGCCTTCAGCAGTTCAGGTAGAGAGGTTGCTACGCAGGAGGGAGGCTGCTACAGCAGCAACACTCCCAATTGCTCTCTGGCACCCAACTTGAAAAACAGGGTCTCACAACCAGCTACTTGTGGAGCTGGGCCCCTGAATGCCCTAGAGACTCTCTGATGACAACTGCCTCCCCTCCTCCCCTGCCCCAGCATCCCAGCTGGTGCCACAGCCAAAACCCGACTGGGCACATCTCTGACAAAGCTACTCCTCCTTCAGGGCCCAGCTAGGTTTCAGTAATACACGCCAGGTCTGCCCTTTCCTCTGTGATCAAGTCACATATGAGGGGGGCCTTGTTGTTCACTGACCTCACGTTAAGAAGCAGCAGCAGGAAGCCAGGGCCCCTATGAGTCTGCTGTCCAGGGCCTGGGTTTAAGCCTGGAGGGTCAGAACACACCACAGGTAATAAACACCTGGGGCATCTTCCTCTATGATGACTCACCCTCCAGCTTCTGTCATAACATCCCCTGCCTGTCACCACTTCAATGGAATGTCTCGCCCTATATGCCCCAGGCTCCACCAGTCCAGCTGCCTCCATTTCTGGACCTCTAGAATTTCTGGCTTGAGGTAAGGGTCCCTTCATTCTCTCACACAATCATACAACCATACACACTTCCCACAACTGTAAGGGGATGGTGGGCCCACCAGCACACCAGCTCTCGCTCTTGGCGCCGATAGGCCCAACCATCACCCAGATACTCACTATGCCCCCCAAGCCTCTCACTAGGCAGCAGGAGGCATCACATCCACTACCCCTTCCCCCATGTCTCACACACAGGGAAGGAGCCCCCATTCACTTTGGAGATACCTTATTAATCTCTACCACACCTCATTGAAAGAATAAGGAAATTGGGAGGGGATAGCCAAACTCTAGCGATTTTACAGTCTATAGGTCAAAGGCCCCAGGCAGTTCCCCCTGTGTTGTCCATGATGTTGCCAACAGAGACCTCAAAAGTCCCTCTATGCAGCCAGCTGTCCACAAAGTCCAGGATAATGACAAGGTCCAGGTTCCGTCCTCCACCACACCCAGCCAAATTGCTGTCACGGTGCTCGTCTGGTGGCCAAGACCGGTCCAGTCTACCACTCCATCTCTGCCAGGGCCAACCATTCGTCGAGCCATTTGTCAGACCACCCCAATCAGCCCTCCTCATACTGCGCCGCTGGGATTGATCTTCCCCCTGGGAGGGAGCTCATTGGGGCTCGCTCCTGATCCACACAGCTACTCAAAAGTAGCTCCAACAGGACCAGCCCGCTGCTCTGCTGCTCATTGCACCACCAGGCTGGAGAGGAGGAAAAGCTCCAGCAAAGGCAGGGAGCCCCCACCTCCAAAGATGTTAGAGATAGCCGCTATCAAGCTGCAGTCCAAAGGGGCCAACCAGGGTTCCTTTCCGCCTGCCGCTGCTCGCCGCCTCCGCCATTCTGTCCAGGAGGATTCCCCCGCTCTCACCACCCACACATCAGGTATGGGGGTCACATTCTCCGAACTCCCTCAATACCCTAGCCCGAGGGCAAAGTTGGGGGTAAAGGGTCTAAAAACTTAAAAATAAATGGGAGTCTCTCGCCCTAGAGCGGCGTCTGGCATCTGGTCACCATCTTGGATCTCAGATGTAGTCTCATGTTATCAAAGATAACTTATTTGTTATCTTTGCAGTCCAAGGGATGTGCAAGAGCCTCCTCCAACACTATAGTTCAAACAAATCAATTTTCCATCTATCCAACTTTTTCATCATCCAGCTTTCACAGCCATATGTAGTTATGGGGAACACAATAGTGCAGACTAGTCTATCATGTTCCCCATAACTACATATGGCTGTGAAAGCTGGACTGAAACAAATACAGAATACAAATTGGATAGTAGATGTCCAAACCCTATTTGGACAGCATCAGACCCATTGGTAAATATTATTAGTTATAGAGAAGGAACTCTCAGAATAACAGTATGATCCTGCAAAGTGTGATTGTGGCAAAGTGCCTTTAACTGTCCCAGCCACCATTGTTTTAGAGGGAGGGATCAAAGTGCAGTGCAGTTCAAAGTGGTGTTTTTCAAACTTGGGCACTTTAAGATGTGTGAACTGGCTGGTTGGGAAATTTTGGGAGTTGAAGTCCACATATCTTTAAGTGGCCAAGGTTAAGAAACACTGCTCTGAATACTTGCAGATGAAAGGGTGAAACAAATTCTCAGATGGCAACAGAGATTATTCCACTTTTTCCTGTTCATTCAGGTTTTTCAACCTTTCCTTCTTTCTCCCTTGCATGCTGGAGATTTAACTGTCTGAGAATGTGAAGGGTAAAAGAACAAGCTTGAACCTAGTTGACCTAACTTCTTCACCAATTAAAAATTACTCATATACTTAACTCAGTTCAAATTATACCTGCCTAAAAGAAGTTTTCACTTGTTACTTCTAAGTCCAATGCCTAAAAAATAATCTCATTCTGAAGAAAGGATAGAGGTTAGGAACAGCAACAATATGGTCTAAACTGCATATTATATAATATAGCATAATTCAGAACATAACTATAACCCATGCCATGGGTTATAAAGATTCTTGGCCCACTTCTCTGTTCTCTACCATACTGCAATTCTGGGTGATTAGTTGATAAATCAGTTTGGGATAGAGCTACTTGGGTACAGTATAAATAATATTGACATGTTTGCTCTATATTTATTTTATTTTATTTATTTTATATCCCACCTTTATTATTTTTATAAATAACTCAAGGTGGGGAACATACCTAATACTCCTTCCTCCTCCTATTTCCCCCACAACAAGAACCCTGTGAGGTGAGTTGGGCTGAGAGAGAGGGACTGGCCCAAGGTCACCCAGCCTGCTTTCATGCCTAAGGAAGGATTAGAACTCACAGACCCCTGGTTTATGTAATTCAATTGATTTGCTATACAATGGCCATTTATAAAAAGAAGAAGCTGTTTAAATATTTACATCTGAGTAGCAGACTGGTAAGTGACATATAATCAGAAAAATGCACCCATAATTAAAATGTTCTGAATTAGCTGCAATCTCTCAATCTAATATTCTTCCAGAAGTAGCTCAATTAAGTTATTGTTTGGATGCAAATAGATAATTCATGTAAGGAATAAAATACGAGTCTGAATTGTGAATGGTAGAATATAGTGTCTTGGATATAGTTGTATGTGTTAGTATGAGCTGTTTGTATAAATTTATAATGCTGTGAATATTTTGCCTGAGATACTGCATTTAATCTTTTTGTCACCAAATTAACAACAGACAATCAGAATTATGCAATGAAAAAAAATAAACTGAGTACAAAGAAATATAAGAAAAGTTAGAACTATCAAATCTTGAACTGAATAAAATACTGTTCCTTCAGCAATAATATTTTTTTATTATTTTTTGTTGAAGTGGTAGATCCTGTCATAGAAAAGAGGTGCTTTGGAAAACATGGGAGTGTTGAGAAAACATCTCTTCTACTCATTAAAGCAGCAGTGTCTTTTTCCAGGTCCAGATTCCTGTTTCAGAAGCTTGCTCCCAGTTATCTCTGCATGAAGGTGCAGGCATATACATTTATAGCCATTTTATTTCACATTTTCCCCATGCACCCATACAGAAACAACCAAGAGCAGCTTGTAAAAAAGCTTGGGAAAAGATACAACTGCTTTAATAATTTGAAAAGAGGTGTTTCACTTACATTCACATGCATTCTTCCTTTTTTTGAAGATATTGTTTGATTAAGATTATATTATCCAAGCATTCCTGTTCTCAAATAATAGTTTCCATTCAAAGGTCTTAGAAACAGAGGAAACCATTAATAAATGTGGATATCTGGTATGCTTTTGGTTACAACTGACTATTAAGAATTAAGTAATGTATGAATAGTTCATTGCCATATCAAAAACTAGTTTTGAAAATCTCATTTCTTTAAACAGTTATCTACCTTATGGCACTTTGAAGATATTCAAGAAACAAGCTAAACGTGCAACTAATCATATACTTTTTTGTGTTCATCATCCAAGATACAATCTTCCTACCACCACCACCACCACCACCACCACCACCTCCATGTAAACTTCGTAAAGTGTATGCAGGCAATGTTAACCAAGCAGAATCAAATGTGCAAGTAAGGAAAACTCCAGAAGATCTCTCCCCCAGCAAGTTGATGCATATCTAATAAAGGGTGCTCACCCCAAACATGTGCAGAAATACTTGGTTAATTCCAACCCACAGGGTCACTGTATTCCATCTGCCCAATCTCTAACTAGTGGTCATGCGTTGGACATTAAGCATGACTCTCCATCTTCTATGCAGGCTTGTTCCCTTCAGTGACTGTCACCATCTAATTCTCCCCTAAGTATACTTTACTGATATAGGTTATAGCAGTATTTTTCAGCTTTGTTAGCTTTATGATACAGTATGTGCTGGCTGGGGAATTCTGGGAGTTGAAGTTCACATGTCTTAATGTTGTCAAGGCTGTAGTAACAGAAACTTGAAAGCCTGACTGTGTTTTCCCTTTCCTTCCTTTTATACCCCAGGGTGAAGTGGGTTTGAGTTTATTTTTTATGCTTTCCTCATTTCCTGGGCTAAAAGCAGGGTTTTGTAACTGTTGCTGCATATTTCTTCCAAGATCATCTCTGTAGCTCTCTACAATTGGCAACAATTTAATGAATCAATCACTTGCCCTTGTAAATTATAAGGAGGAGCCATTTAGTTATATCAAAATAAATATTCTGACTTGCAAGTCGAATATAGTCTTATAGTTCAGCTAAAATCCATGGAACAATTACATAATTATTGGCTTCAGATGTTCCCCTGTGTTTAGCAAGGTTCACTGTCCAATATACATGTGCGTGTCTTTTAGGCTGCATATGTGGCCTTCCTAGGATGCTGTCTGTATAGGTTTCAGGGCCTGGGGATTCCAGTCCACCTTTCTTCTCTGCACAATTAATCCCCCATTAACTTCACAACAAAGTCAAAGTCTTAGACATAAAAAAGATCAGCAGAGAAATCTTACATTCATCAGAACTTGTAGGTAGCGGTGATGGTGTGAGAACTTTAACCTTGCCATCCCCAGCCAACCCTGCAGCAAAATCACTCCCTTCCAGTTGCTAATAATATTGGCTTTTATTTGCAGTGATGTATATTTTCCAGAATTTCAATAAGATAACTTCTGGTAAAGAGTGCTACCTAAGAATATTTTACCAATATGCAAGACCACAAATAGATGGCATTAAAAAAAAAAAAAAAGCTTAAGAACATTTGAGTGTATAAGTTATACCCTCAGATATGTGTATAGGACTGCATCTTAAAATTATACAACAGTTATCACTGTTTTAGATACTATCTGTTTAAAAATTAATAGGTGGGACAGAAAATTAAATATTTCTTAATTTGTTATTGGAAATTAAGCTGGCTTAAGAAATCCTTTTCTAGGTTTCAGCTCCTTCTTCTGTCCAGAATACAAACAGCATGGTTCCCAACTGGTACAGTCATCTGCTTCTTTTCTCTTCCCATGCATACCAGCAAATAAGTGCCAATTGATTTCCCTTCTGTGGGACTGGTGGAAGGGGAAAAAAAAAAAATCCACAAACAGTTTTGCAATTCTTGGGCTGAAAGTGGAAACTTAGCAGAACTTTTGTTTATTTCACTCAGTTTTTGTTTTTTGTTGTTGTTAAAAAAGCAAAGAAATGACCAGCATTTCACCATTCTTCTTCTGAGCTTGTTAAATGATGGGAAAAAAGAAACAAAACAAAACAAGGGAATGGTCAGCATTTCACTATTTCACTAATGAACTTAGAAAGACAAAAACAACACACACACAAACAACAAAGTGCAGCCTTTCATAGCAGGCAGCCCAGCAGAAAATACCAGTTAAAGTCAGAAAGCAGGGAGTGGCACCAAGAGCGCACACCAGCCATTCTGTAAGATGGATAAGATGGAATGAAGGCAGAGCTTAAGTAGGGGGAAAGGGGGAAACAACAACACTACTTTTGCCAGAAAATGTGGTTGGAGGTTGCTTTCCCAGTAGACTAGCTAAGAGCTGAAAATGACATATTTTGTTTCTGGCCTCTCAGGTAGATGGCCTGGTAGATGGCCTGTTCTCAAACTGGGGCAAATCTGAAGCATAGACCAGCCCTAAGTTGACACCATGTTGATTTAATATTCATAAGATTGTAAATAGGCTGCTGAGAAAAGAATTAATAGTGAAATATATGAATGTGATGGCAAGTACATGTATATAAAAAACTGGAGCTTATTAAAGTATTATTTATTTTGAATTTGTTGTATGTGGGCAGCAGCTAAGAAGAGTGTTTATTCTGGTGGAAAGCTTCTAATTAACCTGACCTAAAACCCTGGATGGAAGACATGATTACACTTTCTATGAAATAATTTTCCATCAACACTCTGATAAACCTGATTGATATGTTTCTGTGGGGTCAAGTTTTAATTTGTTATTTTAGATGTACCAATGCATCTACAATTGTTCTGATATGTATTATTACTATTTTCCTTCTTGCCCTGTTTTTAATACACTTCATTTCCTGATTTATTTCATTTTTTCTTTTGTATTATCATTTATAATTGTACTTAATTATTTTTTATCTTTTGTATTTTTTTAAATAAGGTATCACTGGATTTTAGATGTGATTGCTAATGGGATCTGCATGCTAACAAATACCAGAAGATTGTTGTGATTATCAGTTAATTATTTATTCAGAAATATAGATTGCATTTTTCAATTGTTGATCAATATTACATGAATGGCATATAAAAGACGAGTACATGATGTATTCTAGGGCATGAGTATTCCTGTCTGTGGTTGCTGTAAATCTAGCTATGCAAAGTTATGTCCATGTGAAGACCTAGGCAGAGATAATCACATTTCAAAACAAACTTCCATTCTTCATCTGCTGATGCAAGCCATCTCTCTAAATTTATAGCTTGTTGAAGATTGATGAGGCCTATAGTGAAGTGTTGCACATTTGTACAACCCTAGGATTAAGACCCACTGATTCACTGCAGTTTATTACTGAATCTGTAGAAAATTAAATGGTTGCTTACAATTTGGAAGTGCTTTATCATTATTTGAATGTATTCATAGCAATTCTATCCTTCTTGGACAACTATTCTAATATATAATACATACAGTATGATATATAAAGATAAAGTCTAATAAATTAACCAACTGATTAATTAGCATGAGCATTTTTCAAAGTTTGATAACCCTGCTCTGTTTGATCTCAGTGAAACCTTAAGACAACAGCAACAACAACTGCTTTAACATCACAACTGGTGTGGAATTTCTGGATAAAATCACAACGAGATTAGACTGGGTGTGGATTTGGCTCCATTTTGGAGTTAGTATTTGACTGACAATGTTGAGTTGCCAAATTATTTCTGTTTTCCGCCCCATCTGCTGGAGTCTATTAATTCACATTTATGTCTTCATGTTAGCACTTTTCTTTTCCAGATGGCGTATGCAGAAATCAAAATCTTCATGGTGTGATATGAAATAGTAATGTCTAACACATTCTAAAATAAATTAAATCCAGTATAATAAATTTTAAAAACAGGCAGCAAATCAGAAGTTTAGAAAAGTTTCATTTTTTAAAATTTTATGTGTTGTAATGAAGTTCATTACATCCGCCTTTGATTTACAGCTTGATATAACATTAAAAATGTTGTTTATTAGGAGCCCTTTTCCTAATGGGGATTTTTCTAATTTGCTGAAATGAACAGAAGCTAAATAAAAGACAACTTAAGCAAGGAAATCTAATCTCTGAATGAAAGACTTTCAAGAAGTATGTATAGTGTAATAGTACAGAGGTTTCCAGAATTTTAGGGTTTGTTTTTTTTTCCAATGCCCCCAAAATATAAATATGGTAAATGGAGTATGAAGATGCATCAAATAAGTTTTTAAGGCTTAGATCACCCAATCTCCAGTGGTCCAGTCAGAGACTTCAGAGAAAATTTACCTCCTTTCCTCTCTGACCAGAGGGCTGGCAAATTTGTAGTTGCAACATTATGGACAGAGGGAAAAGAAAGTGATCATTTGTATATTTTGTAAGGACCAATATTTGTTTGTTTGTTTTTCGATCAGTACTAGGCTACAGGATAAAACTATAGTTAATTTCTAGGTTTCATAGATAAACCTACTTAATTTTGATAAGGAAAACTAAGTTGACAGCGTTCACTGTGGCACCCTAAAATGTTAGAAAATGGGAACAGCCATCTTTTAATTGATAGGTTTGCTCAAACATGATACATTAAGAACTGAAAACTGGTGAGATGCTGGATAGTTACATGTCTTCAGTGGTTTTAAATGGATTCCTGTATGAAATAGGACATCGGACTCAGTGGCCTAAATGTTCAAATGTTATGATTGTATCATGCTGTCTCTTCCAAGAGAAAAATGCTCAAAGTTATCCTTGGAATATCTTATCAAATTCAGCAATAATGCAGATTCCAGAGTAGAATATGGTCAAATCTATATTTAAGTCTCAACAGTGGATCAAATGGAATTTTAACTCATTCAGTTAATTGAACATTGCTATCTTGTAATACTATACACATAGAAACAGATATATTTTATTTAAAGAATCAGGATTTTCATTTTATTGATAGAAAAATGACTAAAATGACCTGTATTAAACTTTTTTTTTGAAGAGGACTTCTATGGCTGCCCAATGATCATGAGTATGTACATCAATAAAACCAAAGGAAAAGACAAATTCCAATTAAAAACAAACATATCAACAAAAACAAACAAAACAATCTATATACCAGTAGCAAACAATCAACACATGTTGCACACTCCAAAGAGTCATTTAATCAACCAGAAGGGGCATGGAGGTTTTAATCAACCAGGAGGGGCATGGATCTAAAACACAAGTGGTTAGACTAGCAGCCCCAAGAATGCTTAGGATGAACAGTTTAAACCCATTCCAGGTAATCAAGCAAGATATTGTCTAAGTCAACTCCACAGCACCTGCATAGCTAGAATCTAACTCACAGTGGATCAGCACAGAGAGGGAGGCTAGTACACAGCAGGGAGGCTGGTACATAAAGCAGGCCCATCTGATCCCTTGTGCCCAGTTTCACAAATTGGGTCTCACACCAATTTATATGTGAAGAAGTACCCCTCTCAACCACCAGTGATAACTATGACCATTACATCATGCCTTCTCTGGATTTGTACCTTGTGCCGTATATAAAATCTGGTGAGCACTTTTCTGACAAGGGAATGTCTCCTTCCATGACCAACCAGTTCTCAGTTATACATGGCAGGTCAGTTTTTTCATCATTATTGAGTCACAGATTATTTGGGCCTTATTTATCTTTTCCAATATTAATGTTAATATCATTGTAGTGGTGGTCATAATTAAATTTATCTCTTTTTAATTTTTTATAGTGGGTTTTATGTATATTTGATTTAAAATATACATAAATAAAATTTAAAACTGTGTGTGCATGTGTGTGCATATACAGTACGCAAATACTGATACTTGAATCTACTTGCATGCAAATGGGAACATATGCATGTAAACATATATTCATCCTTTTAAAAGCAAAGCAATTCTGGCAGGTTCTAATGTCTTCTGTTAATAATATACAAAAAGTATGTATGTATGTATGTATGTGTGTATGTGTATATAAATATATATATATATATATATATATATATATATATATATATATATATATATATATATATGTTGTTGTATGATGTATAATGCCCTGATTATAACATACTCTGTCTTGACAAAGATTATCTTGAGACAGAGTTTATTTCTGTTTGCCTACAGTATGAGCAGCCAGGATGCTATATGTGTGTAATTACGCAACAGCCAGGTTAATGTATAACATTAATGTTCTATTGGCCCTAGAAACTGGTAGAGGGAAAGTCACTAAAATGATGTCTTTTATAAGACTGATTCTAGTTAGTGATTAAGATCAAATTTTATCTCTTCAAAGTAATATCATTATCCTATCAGAACCTTGCTTTTCCTTTCTATAACAACAAAATCATGAATACATCTCTCTCTCTCTCTCTCTCTTTCACTCTCACTCTCACTCTTATGCACACACAGACATAACCAATAATTTTGAAAGATTCCATTTGTGCTTATCCAATTTAAACTGCATCATCAAACAAAAACCAGTTTAAAAACATTTCAGATAGTGATCACTTACTATTGCAGCTTTGTCTTTCATAATGGAAACCATAATTTAGGAACATTAAAGCAGCTATTCTGAAGAGGTGAAAATAAAAAGAATGTGGATATAACCTCTAATCCACCAAGGATGCCTTTCTTATTCTGGAATCCATATAATGTCTCTCACTGGGGATGTACTGTATTGATCTGAAGAAGGGTCTCTGGCATCAGCTTCTGAATGTAAAACAGTAAACAAATAAAGCCATAAAGGAGAAAACTAAAAACAGGGAAAACAATCCTTAAAACATTTCAGCCTAGCTCAATATGAAGGAGCAAGTTTAGTAACTATAGAATATTTAGAATTAATGGGAAAAGCAAAATATAATGGGAAGGTGAAATGGAATAACTTGATTGACTGGAACACTGATTACTTTTATTAGAAAATGAGTTTGCGCTTTAAAGTTATATTTCCAAATGTATGCTATTGGTTGCTTCTTCTTCCCCTATTGTGTTTTTAAAACTAATGGTGGTTTTAAGAACGATATGGCATACTTTGTCCCCTTGATAAATGAGAAGACAATTAAAGGTAGATATTATACTTATCCTTCAGTAAGTAGTTTGTTCATTCCATTCTGACTGATCATTTATCAAAGGAAAAAAAAAATCTAAGTTTGGAGGTTAAGATGGAACTGAACATACTGCCCCCTTTTATCTCCACCAGAGATTACTTCCTAAATCTAGTCAGCTAGTTACTGCAGTTCACAAAGTATTGCCATACTGCTCAGGACAAGAGACTGTGTGATAATAACAAGGTTGAATTAATGATCTGTACAGCAATGGAATGGTTTACCTAGAGAGGTTATGGATTCTCCATGTGTGGAGATTTTTAAGAAGAGGCTGGACAGCCATTTCTCAAAGTTGGTTTAATTGGCTTCCCTGCATATTGCAGGAGATTAAACTGGGTGATATCTGTCCCTTCCAACTCCATAATTCAAGGATTCTATGATAATAGTAAGGAATTTTTTCAGCTTCCAAAAATCCAAAACTCTATGTCTGTTATCGAGGCTAGTAATAATTATAGAATTAAAAGGGTCTCTTTGAATTGAGAGCAGAATTGCTTCTGTTCCCTTTCAATCAAAGCATTTTATGTAAAAGACAACCTTGTGGGAGAGGGCTATCACGGTGTCTCCCTTTACAGCATACTACAGTAATAAACAAACAACAAACAGACGGAGTGGAACTTTGTGGAAACCCACAAAGCAGATTTGAATTATTCACTCCATTTTGGATAAAGACATTTGTTCTGAATTACATTTGGGATTGAGGTATAGGTTCTTCAGTTGCTGTAATTATGCAGGACCATTAATGGACAGGTAAAGGCTAGGAAAGATCAGAAGCCATTAAGGGAACCTGAGGTTACAAAATGGACTTGAAGTTTTGACACCCACACAGAGTATTTTAGAAGTGCTCACAACTCAAACTATACAGTAGTACTTTATTAATTGTCACTGGTAAAGCAGTAACATTGGACTGCCTCCTTCCTGCATGCCTAGGCCAACAATTTTGCCTCTGAGTCTTCCAGTTTTGTTGCCATATTATTATCACTTTTTGCTGTGGCTATCAAAGACTCCTTCCTTCCTTCCTTCCTTCCTTCCTTCCTTCCTTCCTTCCTTCCTTCCTTCCTTCCTTCCTTCCTTCCCCTCTGTCTATCCAAAAGTTCTCAGTCCTATAGAAATTATGGCATTAAAGCTCTAAAGCATTTTGGATTAAAAAAAACAAAACACAGTGGGCTTTAGAGCAGATAAGGGAGGTCATACAGTTCTGTATGAAACTCCTTAATGTAGCTGCATCTTTTCTCAAGCGTGCATGGCTGCTCTCCCCATTTGCTTCACAAGTCCAGGAAAAGAAATGTTTAGTTTAAGGAATTCTAGACATGTGCTCCAAATCACTGTTTTGACTTTGAATCCTAAGTGCTCCACAGCCTTATGTGATATAGACTGACTTATTACCTTCAGTAGTATTTGTAGGGACTAAAAGATAGCTGTTCCTATTAACAAAGATACAGCCATAATTTTATTCTTTGGGAATGCTTCTGGAAACAATATTATGCCATAGTGTAGTATCGTTCTTATAGGACATCCTACCCAATACCATAAAGGAGTGGCTGTGGGTTAATGGACCCTCGGCTCCTAGGAATTTGCCATATTTAGTTCTGGATGGGGTTGCACTGCCCCAGACCGATCAGGTACATAACTTGGGGGTCGTCTTGGACTCATGACTCCTGCTCAAAGAGCAGGTGGCAGTTGTGGCCAAAAGGGCCTTTGCACAACTTTGTGTTGTCCGCCCCTTTCTGGAGTGAGAGGCCCTTCGAAAGGTCACTCATGCCCTGGTCATCTCCCATATAGACTACTGTAATGTGCTGTACATGGGGCTACCTTTGAAGAGTATCCAGAAGCTAGAGCTGGTCCAAAATGTGGCCAGGCAGGTGAGCTTAGGTGCCTCAAGATCAGCACATATTATTCCTTTGCTCCATGAGTGGCATTGGTTGCCAGTTTGCTTCTGGGTCCAATTCAAGGTCTTGGTTATCACCCTTAAAGCCCTACATGGCAAGGGTCCAGGTTACCTAAGGGACTGTCTCATCCCCGTTGCATCAACCCGTCCCACCCAGTCATGCAGAGATGGCATGCTATGGACCCCATCTGTAAGAGAATTCCATCTGATGGGGTCCAGGAGGTGGGCCTTCTCTGCAGCAGCTCCCACCCTTTGGAACACCCTTCCCCAAGAAGTGAGGCTACCCTCCTCTCTTTTGGACTTCAGAAAACAGTTGAAGACCTGGTTTTGTCATCATGCTTGGGGTAGGGAGAGGTGGAGCCACTATTGGGGTTGGTTGGTTCCCTAGGCCTGCCGGGGCCGGTCTCATCCCCTTTGGGTTGAATTAAATCTGCCGTTACTTGGATTTTATTATATTTTATATCTGTATTTATTCTTCAGCAAAGGATCATTACCTTGTTGTGGTGCTGGAGCTTGAGCACCTCAGTGATGCCATGAGCTAAACCGTGAAGGGCCACCCAAGACGGGAAGGTCATGACAGAGAGGTCAGACTAAATGCGATCCCTGGAGAAGGTAATGGCAACCCACCTCAGTATTCTTGCCGTGAAAACTAAATGGATCAGTACAACCAGAGATATGTCGGTATACCATCGGAAGATGAGACCCCCAGGTCAGAACATGGTCAAAATGCTACTGGAAGGAACAGAGGATGAGTTCAACTAGCCCCAGATGTGATGACGCAGCTAGCTCAAAGCCGAAAGGACGGCTAGAGGCCGATGGTGCTGGTGGTGAACGGCGAATCCGATGTTCTAAGGATCAACACACCATTGGAACCTGGAACGTAAGATCTATGAGCCAGGGCAAATTGGATGTGGTTATTGGTGAGATGTCAAGATTAAAGATAGACATTCTGGGTGTCAGTGAACTGAAATGGACAGGAATGGGCCATCAAATGACCACCAGATCTACTACTGTGGACAAGAGGACCACAGAAGAAATGGAGTAGCCTTCATAATTAATAGTAAAGTGGCTAAAGCAGTGCTTGGATACAATCCAAAAAACGATAGAATGGTCTCAATTCAAATTCAGGGCAAGCCATCTAACATCACAGTGATCCAAATATACGCCCCAACCACAAATGCTGAAGAAGCTGAAGTAGAGCAGTTCTATGAGGATCTGCAGCACCTACTGGACAACACGCCTAAAAGAGATGTTATTTTCATCACAGGAGACTGGAATGCTAAGGTGGTCAGTCAAATGACACCTGGAATTACAGGTAAGTATGGCCTGGGAGAACAAAACGAAGCAGGACATAGGCTGATAGAATTTTGCCAAGACAATTCACTCTGCATAACAAACACTCTCTTCCAACAACCTAAGAGATGGCTTTATACATGGGCTTCATCAGATGGACAACACCAAAATCAGATTGACTACATCCTTTGCAGCCAAAGGTGGCAGACATCTGTACAGTCGGTAAAAACAAGACCTGGAGCTGACTGTAGTTCAGATCACAAACTTCTTTTTGCACAATTTAGGATCAGACTAAAGAGATTAGGGAAGACTCACAGATCAGCTAGATATGAGCTCACTCATATTCCTAAGGAATATGCAGTGGAGGTGAAGAATCGATTTAAGGGACTGGACTTAGTAGATAGGGTCCCGGAATAACTCTGGACAGAAGTTGGCAGCATTGTTCAGGAGGCGGCAACAAAATACATCCCAAAGAAAGAGAAAACCAAGAAGGCAAAATGGCTGTCTGCTGAGACACTAGAAGTAGCCCAAGAAAGAAGGAAAGCAAAAGGCAAGAGTGATAGGGGGAGATATGCCCAATTAAATGCAAAATTCCAGAGGTTAGCCAGAAGAGATAAGGAATTATTTTTAAACAAGCAATGCGTGGAAGTGGAAGAAGACAATAGAATAGGAAGGACAAGAGACCTCTTCCAGAAAATTAGAAACATGGGAGGTAAATTCCAGGCCAAAATGGGTATGATCAAAAACAAAGATGGCAAGAACCTAACAGAAGAAGAAGAGATCAAGAAAAGGTGGCAAGAATATACAGAAGACCTGTATAGGAAGGATAACAATATCGGGGATAGCTTTGATGGTGTGGTCAGTGAGCTAGAGCCAGACATCCTGAAGAGTGAGGTTGAATGGGCCTTAAGAAGCATTGCTAATAACAAGACTTCAGCAGTTCATGGAGCGAGAATTGCCAGATGCACAAGCTGGGTTTAGAAAAAGCAGAGGAACTAGGGACCAAATTGCCAATATCCGCTGGATAATGGAAAAAGCCAGGGAGTTTCAGAAAAACATCTATTTCTGTTTTATTGGCTATTCTAAAGCCTTTGACTGTGTGGACCATAACAAATTGTGGCAAGTTCTATAGTGGTATGGGGATACCAAGTCATCTTGTCTGCCTCCTGAAGAATCTGTATAACGACCAAGTAGCAACAGTAAGAACAGACCACGGAACAACGGACTGGTTTAAGATTGGGAAAGGAGTACGGCAGGGCTGTATTCTCTCACCCTACCTATTCAACTTCTTTGCAGAACACATCATGTGACAAGCTGGCCTTGAGGAATCCAAGGCTGGAGTTAAAATCTCTGGAAGAAACATTAACAATCTCAGATATGCAGATGATACCACTTTGATGGCTGAAAGCGAAGAGGAACTGAGGAGCCTTATGATGAAGGTGAAAGAAGAAAGTGCAAAAGCTGATTTGCAGCTAAACGTCAAAAAAACCAAGATTATGGCAACCAGCTTGATTGATACCTGGCAAATAGAGGGAGAAAATGTAGAAGCAGTGAAAGACTTTGTATTCCTAGGTGCAAAGATTACTGCAGATGCTGACTGCAGCAAGGAAATCAGAAGATGCTTAATCCTTGGGAGAAGAGCAATGACAAATCTCGATAAAATAGTTAAGAGCAGAGACATCACACTGACAACAAAGGCCCGCATAGTTAAAGCAATGGTGTTCCCCGTAGTAACATATGGCTGTGAGAGCTGGACCATAAGGAAGGCTGAGAGAAGGAAGATCAATGCTTTTGAACTGTGGTGTTGGAGGAAAATTCTGAGAGTGCCTTGGACTGCAAGAAGATCAAACCAGTCCATCCTCCAGGAAATAAAGACAGACTGCTCACTTGAGGGAATGGTATTAAAGGCAAAACTGAAATACTTTGGCCACATAATGAGAAGACAGGACACTCTGGAGAAGATGCTGATGTGTGGAGGGCAAAAGGAAGAAGGGCCGACCAAGGGCAAGGTGGATGGATGATATTCTAGAGGTGACGGACTCGTCCCTGGGGGAGCTGGGGTTGCTGACAACCGACAGGAAGCTCTGGCGTGGGCTGGTCCATGAAGTCATGAAGAGTCGGAAGCGACTAAACGAATAAACAACAACAAACAACAACATCTGTATTTATTGATTATTGATATTATTTATGTTTTATTGAATTTTAAATGTTTTATTATGAACCACCCAGGGTCCCCTGCATGGGGGAGATGGATGGTGATAAAAATATGATAAATAAATAAATAAATAAATAAATAAATAAATAAATAAATAAATGAATGAATGAATGAATGAATGAATGAATGAATAAATAAATAAATGACATAAAGCTGCTAAGGCAGCCTTACTCTTATTAAAAAATTATAGTAGAACTTTTATTCAAAAGACAGAAATGGCTTTAGCTTCTTCTACTTAAAACTAATCTTGTTCTCCTATCTTGTTCTCCTGCTTAGAAAGAGGAAATAGCAAAAAAGACTGACCTGAATATGTTGATCCAGCACAAATACAGATCCTATTTTTGAAATAATGTGATTATAATAGATGTACTGTTAATCAGACATGAGTGATATTTGCATTAAAGAAAAGCTAGACATCAAGTTCTTATGGGCAAAATATAGTACTATAAAAGAAAGAAAAGTTTAGGTGGAATTCATGTACTCTGAAAACAATGTGATCATTTTCTTTTGGCCTATAAGTTATTCTGGAAGAAACCTTTTGCACAAAGAGACTTGAAGTGGCAGGCTGTATGTATTAAGCATATATTTTCCATTTACAGTTCTTTCTGCTTCTTTTAAGTTCAATTTAAGTTTGACAGAAAGATAATTCTGAGAAAATTAGGAAGAGATGCTCAGTCACACAGGCTGCCTTTTTCTTCATTTCTCCTTTAATTTAAAGCACTGGGCTTTGCCTCAGCCTAAGTCAAAATGATTCACTGAACAGCCCCGAAGGAATAAAGTGGGAGTTACCAAGTGCAGGTGGATTAAAAAAAAAAGGGGGGGGGATAATACTGCCAAAGTGACTATAGTGTCTGATGAATGTGAATGATGAGAATAAGTGAAACTAAAAGATCTATCTATGACAATAGATAGCCCATATGTTTCTGTGTATGTACACTCCCCCATATGTGTGAGTGTCCATGTGAATGTGAGCATGCACATTTGTGTGCCCTGATCTACTGTAGAGGAACAAAGAAAACAACTCACTTTTTATTAAGAATGGTATAATACTTTCCATTGGACTACTTACATCTCCAAGTTGCATGTTCTTTCTTTTTCTTTTTCTTTTTCTTTTTCTTGGAGGGAGGCAATTATTTGAGGAAAAAAATATCCTTAAGCCTGATGTGTGCATAACTGCAAATATAGTGTATATTTTAAGCATAGTACTCCTGTTCTGACAGACAAATCTAGAGAAATGCCAAGGCTTCTGACAGTTTCAGTGCTGAATAATGTATGTGGCTGGACTAAAGAGAATGTAAAAACTAAAGATACAATTCAATCAGAAGTTTTTGCTTCTGCACAAGTCCCACTGAACAGAATGAGCACTGATACCCTGTTCATTTTAATATGAAATGACAAAAGCTTTGGCATAAGAAGTTCATTTTGGTAGTTGAAAAAGTAAATAGGAACTAACAATTCAATTTTTCCTTTGTTCAGACAGGAAAGAAATACTAAAGTGTTCCATTTAAAAAAAAAAAAGAATATTTTAAAAATACTTTCAGATGTTCATATTCTTTTGAGGTTTATTCCTATCATATGGAAGTTGACATCTGGACAAAGGAAGTGGATTTGTGAAAGACGTATTGTTCATCGTTGGAAAGATTATTGTATGGTCTCAACTGTTCAAGAGTCTGCAAAACTGATGCTACCAGCATCAATTTACAATAATCTAACGATTAGCTATGGATAATTATAATCAAATATTCATTGAAATATTTATTGTACAACTGTATGTGTGTCTATACCATGTATATTTGTGTTTCTTTTTTAGCTTTCTTTTTTCTTTCTTTATAATTTTATGTATTCTTTTTCTTCTTTGTTTTTTATATTCATTTAATAAAAGGAAAGCTAAAGCAAGAAGGGAAAAAAAGAGAGATAAACTGGAGAATAATTAAAAAGAAAAAAGGGAGGACCATAGACAACAGTTTTAAATTGTGATATAAAATTTGAATGGTGGCTTTCTGGAGTTGTAGTTTGTTCTTTGTAAGGCATAACTATGTGTAACAATAGGTTTGCTTTTCCCTTGGTAGTTACTGTTTCTTAACCAAGCAGAGTTAACTGAGCTTAGAGAATTATAGTTATGTTTTCAAGCAACAGTACTGCTTTACTCACAAAAAAAAGTGTTAACCAGATAATCTGCAAGGAAAGAACATGTCAGTTTTAGAATCAAATAGCAGTCTGTAAACATGTCAAATGAGTAAATGTTAATGAAAATTATATATCCTTTGGATGAAAGGAAACTGCTGTAAACAGCATTTACAAGTTACAGACACATTTCTATTTTTTGGACAATCTATGGAGAGATAGGAACAGTTAGTATATTTAAAATAAATCATAGGAATTTATTGGTAGACCTTCATATAGCAAGTATTAAATCTATTGCTCATTAGAGGATGTCAAAAGTCTGATTAATGTGTTTTTACATTATCTTTTTATCTCTGGGTAGACTTTAACTTTAGATCATCTCTAAATCTTTTTTCCTGAAAAAAAAAAGTCTTTGATAGTTTGAGCTCTATCTGGTTTTGAATTTCTAAAATGATTTAAGACGGCTTGTTTTATATTTTACTACACAGCCTGAACTGTCTATCTAGTGCTTTAGGATGACTTCAAATGATCTATCAACAACCCATTCACATGATGATAAGCTCATCATGGGCAAGCATTTCTTAGACTGATTGCTACTGTTTGCACATGATAGAACAAGGCTATCCTGGGGAGAGTCAGCCCATTATGAATGCTTCAATCAGTGTGTCATGTGATAATTATAATCACCACACAAATAGCATCAGTGGTGGATTATTGCTTCCCATTTCTAAAAGCTTTGATCATTTTTCTAGCAGAGAAAGCATTTACAAATGTTTTTTTTGGGGGGGTACAATCAGTTCATGTGCAACTCAGGAAATTCTTGGGTGTATTTATATTTAATTTTCTGTATTGTTTTAATTGTTTGTTTTTATTACTGTTAGCCACTCAGAGTCACTGGTCTGAGATGGGCAGCTATATAAATTGTATAAATAAATAAATGAATAAACAAACAAACTTAAGTTTCCTAATGTATAAGCTATTCAAGAACTTGGCTACAGCAATTTCTGTAAATATCAGTTCTGGCATGGGAGAGGAGGGAATGGATTACAAGTACTGAAAATGCTTGAAGAACTTAGGGATGTATATATTTCAGGCCAAATGTCACAATCTACGGAAATGGAATCCAGGACATAATTTAAGAAATATGCTATGTGAATGTGGGGGGGGGGGGACTTGGAAAACTGTTGAAAAATGCCTATTTGGGGGGTATGTGTGTGTAAATATATATAATCTTTAGAAATTTTTATTTTACATGCAAAAGGTGCAAACAAACAGATACACATTAGGGAAAGATTTAGAAAAAAAAATATGCATGTTAGATAAAGTCATGCACAATAACTTTGGCAATTTTTTAAAAATCTGATTCATAAAAAATCTGATTCACAAAACATGCACTGTAATAAACTGATACTTGAATGTAAGCTTTATGTACTGTATGTACTTTTCTCAAATGGATGGAAGAAGCATTTTAGAAAGGTTTTGAGAAAGTCAAGCCAACATTTTATGTCATATTCAAAACAAAATTTGGCATAGTGGGTGATTGTGGGTGACAAGCAGTAGGTGGCAATATGATGTGGAATTCTTTGCTGTTGGAGCTCCTCTCAGCTACCTTATATACAGTACCTCTAGACAGTGTTATTTGATTTTTTATATAGCTCAGGAATTAAGAGGCAAAAAGTTCTGGTGGGTGTAGTTTTTTTTTTTTTTTTCCTTGCTGGAGCCAAGAAGTCTGACTGTCAGCCAGGTCAAGAAGTCAATCTTTTGTCTTCCAAATTGATATGCTAATAGTTACTATGGTAACTAATTGTCAGTAGCCTAGATAAAGGTGAATCTTTTGTGCTTGCTCTCTCTGGTTTCCTGCTTCTATTGCTATTCAGATGCAGCTTCTGTGTCCTGCTTGAGAAGTTTTTATCTCCCTGTGTGGAGACAAGCAGAACTGTAAAAATGTTTTTACTCTATGTTTTGTAAATATACTTCATATTTATTGAAGTTGCTGGTGTGATATTTTGATCTCTCTCTCAATGGAAAATTTCTTCTGAAATTCCACTGTTGATCCTCAGGATCATATACAGACACCAACATAGACTTCTAATGACATAGTAGTCAATGGATAGAATTCTAGCTGAAATCTACAATCCTAAATGATTTTCTATCAGTTGGCACTTCCCAATTTAGTTCACCACATCCTAGTGCATAAAGATAGGGCATAACTTTGTTGTCTCTGCTTTTGTTATACAGCACTTGGGGGCAATTTGTTCTGCTAATAGACTGAATGCTATACTCTTTCCCCTGACAAAGCAGAAGCATTCTTATGGCCACATCCATTTTTCAACATAGAATGATAAGAAAAGCCAATTCCTGAACCTACAAGACACACATACAAAAACCTCCAAATTATAAAGAGATGCTGGTCCCAACATCAGCAATAAACTCTTTGCAGCTGTTTTTTTCCTCCCCCACCAATCTCTGCATTTCTTTTTTCAAGTTTCATTTCTGTCTGAACCAAGAAGGAGCTTGCTCCAGTCTGTTCTTCACTTATAAGGCTTGGGATGGAGGGATCCCACAACACAGCACTCAGGAAATATTTAACTGCTATATTCTTTGGAAAATATTCTGCTACCTTCTGATTGATAAGTGAAAGAAGAAAGGTGGCTTTACAATATAGATGTGTTGTTTGCCATAAGGCACTAGGAGACTTGGTCTATGGTTTCTTCAGGGAGAAAGAGACATGTCATTTTAAAAGCACTGTTTTAAGCTCTACAGACTCTTGATTTCATACAAACACTGTCTGAAAGTGATAGATATCTCTACTCTAATTCAAAGTGACTAGCTAAAATGGTTGCCCATATCCATTTTATTACACTAGTCTGCTCTATGATGATATCAGAACAAAAGTGAACACTCACTGTAGAACTAAAGACTGAATTCCCATTTTCTTGAAATGGAGAGGAAGAGAAAGGTAAATACTTAGGAGATAAAATTAGTTTGTACAACATTTTCACCTACTCTATGGAATGAGATCCCACTGAGATCTATATGGTTCCCATCCTGAAGATGTTCAGGAAGGTCTTACAGACCTGGCAGTTTTCCCAGTTCTCCCAGGGTGTACGCAACCTCCCCTGTTGAAGATGATTGATATATTTTCTTTTGGTGTTGTTCTCTGGACTGCCCTTGTGTAATTTCTGTTATTGTATTTTTTTTAATTTGCATTACTGTATAAGTCTTCTGTTTCATCTGCCCAGAGTTTTTCTGGATTCAGGAAGCATCAAAATTGAATTAAATAAATCACTCAATAATCAATGTGCATTTAGGAATGTAATCTCATCCTTGAAATTAAAGCAGGCCCATCAGGTACTAAAGAGAAGGTGCTTTTAACTTACAATCAATTAATGAGCATTCAAAGTATCACTATAATTATAACAGGTAATAATTATTGTATGAGGAAAAGCCTTTCAATTTTGAAACACTTCTTCAGGTCTTGTTATCTCTGGTGGGAGTGCCCAAAGGAACCTTAACAGGTATATTGTGTTATTGGCACTTTCACTATAGTAAAAGAACATTTTTTTTTTTGCATTACATACTTGCAGCCAATTACATACACACATAACTCCTATTTACGTAGACTCCTATCTTCTTTTAAAAAATAAAATAAAATATGGTAACTTATGTTACTGTTAAAGTGCAGCTGCAGTAATAGTAATGCAGAAAACTTAAAAAGTTTAATTTTTAAGGCTTGCTACTGAATTCTTCAGCTACTTAATCATGTTGCAATTATTTTCAAGAATAAAAGCTGCCATATGACATAAAACAATGGATTGACTGTCGCTCCCTTTAGTTTACTAGTGATGTCTCTACTTGTTTGATATTTCTGGTATTCTGTTTGTTATCAGGACTGTATAAACCTTTGAAAGATATGCTTGAAAATGCACAGTCATGCATAAAAACCCTTCTTTTCAATCATTAAAACAGATTCATATTTTTCCAGGTGCTTTGGAAGCTGCTCTGGGCTGTCTCCACATGTGAGTGCATGCTCAGCCATTCCATTGTGCTTCTAAGGTGCCAAAAGATAAAGCCAGTTCTTATACAAAAGGAAAAAAAAAATCTGAACATGGAAAGAATGTATGGACTTTCTGTATATATCTGAGCTTCATGGCTGAATTTTTTAAAAAAGTGAACTTTTGAGGTCTCCCACAATTGTGTGATCATCGACAGCGCCACTATTCCTAATATACTCAGAATCTCTCCATTTCAAATTGGAATGAAAACAAAAAAACTGAATAGGGATGCCCTTTCAAATCTGTGTCCACCAGAGCTGCTGACATGAAAGACAACTCTGAACTTGCAATTGATTTTAAACACTCTGGATGTACCTGGAACTTCAAAACTTACCTCCTTTAGATACTGTAGGTGTTCTGGATTAGTTGCTTCTGACTCACGTGGTATAATGTAGCATCAATTTACAATCTGCTGCACAGAAATGAAATGAAAGTCATTATGTTTTCTTTGGAGTTTTGTCATTTCTCCTATACTGCACTTCTTCAAACAAGCAAAATGCTCTCAAGTGTTAGATAGACCAGAACAGCCAGTTCTCTAAAACTGAACATACATATGCAGCTGCAGTAAAGCAGACAAAGAGAAGCCGCAAGGAACTATCAGAAACAATATGCTGGATGATTGTCTCTTAAGAAACTTTCTTTTCCTCCTCCTCCTACTAGCAATCAAGAAATGGAAGGTTGTTTGTCACAGCCAGAGCTCTGAGTAAAAGTGCACCCAAGTGCCAATAGTGAATGTATGGGAGTAATATAGGGCATGCTGTATATTTTGGGTATGTTCATTTCAAATGCATTAGAATATGTGAGAAGGCCATTGATTAATGCCATCTCATCAGCTGTCCTGCTGAAACCTGCCTTTCGAGGAGAATGTCAACCATTGCAGCTTATATCTTCAGCAGGACAATTTCTTGCAAATAATATGGATAGGATGCCATTATTATTATTAAAATCTTGTTCTTAATTTATACAAATTACACAGTACAACTCTGAACCAATTAACAAGATTAAGACCTGTTCCCTATCACACCAGGACATGGAAAAATAGATCTGAGTTAAAGAAAAGCAGATTCTGACTGAATATTGGGAAGAGCAGGTCAGGTTTAGCTGAATCCCCAATAGGTAAGTCGTAAATAATTTCAGTTCTGTTCACCATTTTATTATTAATATGTTTTAATAAGCTATGTTATTTTGCATTAATTAATGGTTTTCTTTTTCATACACCACTCAGAGTCATGTAGTTTGAGTCTGTTGACCATATAAATGCATAAACAAACAAACAAACAAACCCTTCCTGACAGTAAAAGTAGCTTGACAGTGCACAGTTTTCCATAGAGTTGATGGACTTCCCTTCATTGGATATGATCATGTTGAGATTGGACTGCTGTCTATCTTTAATTTTGATTCCTGCATTTAGCAGTGGTAGGAACTCAATCGGCAAAGTGGTGATGATTCTATGAAATGGAAGGGTACTTATGAAGTTGTGGCTTCAGGAAATGAGTATTTTTTGGAAATACTAAAGCTTTACTTTCCTCCTTTTCCCTTGACTATTTCTGAAAAACCATGAGACTCTAGAAGGAATGGTACTTTATTTCTCTCAATTCATTATACAATTTTATTAATTATTAATAATCATTAGATGATGATGGATGGACCCGTAAGAGTGAAAACCTGGCACTGAGGACCAAAGCCGTAACTCAAGACATCTTGTCTCAATGTCTAAACTGGATTTGGAATAGGATAGAAAGTCCAGCTGGACACAACCTGAAACTTTTATGTCATGTTTTCCCCATAACCTTCATATCAATCATATAATCAGTTATAGTGAACAGTACACTGGAGATATCTATCTATCTATCTATCTATCTATCTATCTATCTATCTATCTATCTATCTATCTATCTTTAAACTTTAACTTTAAAAATAAAAGTTAAAATTAAAAATGCCCAGACTAATGCAATATGAATGGAAGTGGTTCAGTGTTTTGGATTCAGAGCAAAAAGATGATTCAGAATTGTCAGGGCACAAATATAGCACCTATTTGCAATTCTTTAAGCAGCTGTTCTTTTCTCAGTATTGTGTAGCCACCCGAAGCAACTTTTTGCCTCCAAATCCAAGCAATTTTCATCTAATCTATACTTTGTGGGAGAGGGACGCGGTGGCGCTGCGGGTTAAACCGCTGAGCTGTCGATCGGAAGGTCGGCGGTTCGAAACCGCGCGGCGGGGTGAGCTCCCGTTGCTCGTCCCAGCTCCTGCACACCAAGCAGTTCGAAAACATGCAAATGTGAGTAGATTAATTGGTACCGCTTCGGCGGGAAGGTAACGGCGTTCCGTGAGTCATGCTGGCCACATGACCCGGAAGTGTCCTATGGACAACGCCGGCTCCAAGGCTTTGAAACGGAGATGAGCACCGCCCCCTAGAGTCGGACACGACTGGACTTTACGTCAAGGGAAACCTTTACCTTTATACTTTGTGGGAGCTTCCTGTTAAATTTCAATTTTAATCTCTTCACAACTATGTAAAATAATTAGAAAACCCATATTTATATAGGTACTTTTATCTTTCACTATATAAATAAATTACCAGATTTGGGACTAAAGATTGTCTTCTAGATATGCCCTTGAAAGAAAATTGATGGTTGTCATTTCCACTTGCTACAATCTTTACTGTGAGAGTAAGTTTTCCACAATGTAATATGTCATCTGTTCCCCAAGTTATAGCATGTGGTTTTCATTTCATGCTTTTTTTGCTCTGTTTTGATTGACTGTGTCTCCAGCCTTCCTTTCTTTCCCAGTTTACTACTCACTAACCTGGAAGGAATGGATAAAATATATGGCCAATCAGAAAAAAGCATCATGTTTAAAGGTCATAGCAATAAAACACTATCCATTTTGTAGATTACATTACTTATTTTAATTCAACCCATTGACTAGGCTTGCATCAAGGAAGAAGAAACTTAAAAAACATTTTCAGAATAACCATACAAGATGGCTGCTTTTGTGAAAAATAATTGCCTCAATTCAACATCCACTTACTTCCTGTTGATTTCATGCAGTACTACTGTATGTATAAGATTGGCATTCACATTATTTCATGCTTTGTAATTCTTTGGTTTTATCTAAGAACTGCACATTTTCAAAATTCCCTTAGAAACATGTAAGTATGTGAAGATAACCTTGGAGATCATCTAGTCCAACCCCCACTGATTGCAGGGATAATTATTACAGCATCTCTGACAGATGGTTGTCTAGCCTCTGTTTAAATGCTTCACTTAAGAAAAGCATATCACCTTTGGAGGAAGTCTGTTCCAC
This sequence comes from Candoia aspera, assembly GCF_035149785.1. Lineage (NCBI taxonomy): Eukaryota > Metazoa > Chordata > Lepidosauria > Squamata > Candoiidae > Candoia > Candoia aspera. The sequence continues at coordinate 45,778,540 of NC_086160.1, read as the reverse complement.
CTATGAACAACTCCCACTGTCCAGCTCATGTTCAATTTGTGATCCACCAATACACCCAGATGGTTTTCACATTTACTGATGCCCTCTATGTTTCCTCCATCTATACTTAAGCCTCTGACTTTTCCTATACAAATGCAGGACTTCACGTTAATCCCTGTTGAAATTAAATTTCCTGGTTTCTATCCATTGTTTCAGTTTATCAAGATCTTGCTGAGTTTTGATAATGACCTCTAAGGTGTTTGCCTGATCCCTATATTTGTTTCACCTGCAAATGTCACAATTGTATTTTATAATCCCTCATCCAAGTCATTTGTACTGTATGTATTGAACAGTAGAGACACTAGAATGGAGTCCTGAGACTCATCATCCACTCATCATCCTCCTAGTTTGATGCAGAACTGTATAATGCACATTTTTGGGGCATGGGTGTTGAGCTAGTATGCATCTATTAATAGTAATGTACATCTACATTTTACCATCTTTTCTACTTTTTCAAGTGAGATTTTGTCAACTGCTTTGCTATGTCTACAGTAATCCCTTCATCAACTAAACTGTTCACACTATAAAAAAAGAAAAGAAATCAGGTTAGTTTGGCATGATTTATTCTTGATAAAGCCATGCTGGCTCCTACCAAGCACTGCATTCTTTTCCAAATGCTCACACTCAACTGCTTAACAGTCTGTTCTAGAGTTTTGCCCAGTATCGATGTCAAGCTGACAAGTCTATAGTTACCAGCCCCTCTTTTTTCCCCTTTTTAAAAATAGGAATGACCTTCTCAGTCTTCTGGCATTACGACCATACATATTCATAAAATGATTTGATTGCCCAAAGTGGGAACAGTACAATACGCAATAAATGTTTCTTCTGTATTTTATGCATATGCAGTTATCTCCACGAATACATTTACCACTGATTCTCAAAATATTTCATCTCCAAAAAAGAAATCAGTATGAATGTGAACTGGTTGTGACTCAAATTTTATTTTTTTTAAAAAATCAACCGAACATTACACTGCCAAATACTTTCATTTACCTGTGATTATCATTCATTTCAATGAGGTTTACTCCAGATGAGTAGGCAATCCTGGAGAAATGATGTCCATTATATCAGAAAGAGCCAGAGGTCAATGAATTACTATATGAAAAATAAAACAGCAATAACCATTTGAATGGCTTTATAGCTCCAAATACCTCTCAATTCTCCTATTTATTTATTTATTTATTTTGTATGGCATAGCAGAATGAAGCATTGTTACATAAAAATCACAAAAGCAATATATAAAAGTGTATACTTTGTTTTATGTAAAAAGAATTAGAAAAGGGAGTATCTGAATATCCCAAAACTTCTTAAATAAAAACTAACAATGAATAGACAAACTGGCTAGTGAATTCAATTCTGCTTCTTAGATGGAAAATTAGTTGGAATGTATATGTATATCAGCAATATTTTTGTCATTCTGTTAATGTTCCGAAGTATAAGAATATGAGGATTTATTTGAACAGGAATCTAAACATACATATGGACAAACATTATATTAAATTCTTGTGTACTATTTGAGGTATATTTACTGATATTAATCAAACTACATAGATTGCTCTTATTAGAATATTAAATATTCTAATATTTAAAAAAACCCTGTAGGAATTAATTAGTATGCTGTAAATCATCTAAATAGTTGATCTTTTTACTGACATTAACATCTTTTTAATAACCCTCCATGGAACATATAGTTACTGTAGAACAGTTGAGCACAACTATTTCAGTGAACCCAATTTTTAATTTTTTCTTTTATATCTCAAAAACGCCTGAAGATCATTCTTTCTGCTTAGATGCAGTACAGATCCTCACAAAGTAAATTATCATAGAATTGTAGCTTAATTGAAGCAGCTGCCTAAACAATCAAGGCAGCTGCTGGTGCATCTTTCCAACTTGTCCTTGCAAAGTGTTTTACAGTGGAATACAGAGCTGAGCAGTGGCTCTAGAGAGAAATGTCAGTTTCTGAATAGCCAAAGGTTGTTCTTTTCTTCTTTACACACAACATCTTGTCCTTTTAGCCTCTGGTGACTAGTTCATCTTATCCAATGACTTTTTGTAGCATCATTTCTACTGTTCCAGCCTCACTCCCAAATATTTCAAACTGCTTTTTTCCCTTTTTAAATGCATTTTTTAACAATGCAAACCAAAACAAACCAAAACAATAAACAAAAAGAAATTTAAGCATATACACATATCCAAAAGATTGTTGTATGCCATCCAGAGTGGCTTTGTGTGGGATGGGTGGCCATATAAATACGATAAATAAATAAATAAAATAATCTAATTGTTAAGATATAATACCACAGCAGACAAAAATAAAGAAAATAAATTTAAAAAAAACCCTGTAGGAATTAATTAGTATGCTGTAAATCATCTATATATGCCACCTCTATGTTTAATAGCAATATATTAAATTACATATAAAAATTGTCTGTTTTTGTAAAATATAATGAAGTCTATACCATATTGTATAATTTTCTTTTTTATTCATAGAAAAATAGCATTTTCAAAAAAAATGTTACCAAGGCACCTTCCTTTTTTGTTTCTGCTGATGGAACCATATTTATTCCTCCAAAGGACACTTCACAGTCCCAGAGTCTTTCAAACCTTCTAGCACAGTTTCCCATCTACCCTCTTGCTCTCTTCAGGATCAGCTGATTACTAAATCTACAAGCAGATCAAACCAGCTACCATAACCCCTGTTTTGCCTTGTCACTCAGCTCCTGACATGAGATTCCTACCCTATTCAATCTGCCTCATCCTTGTCTGTGAATGCTGATTCATTTCCTGACAATCATTGTATCCATTTGCCCTTTCCTTGTGTACATGGAACATAGCAGGGTGCTTACCAAATGCTCAGATTGTTCCTTTGTCAAATATTTATCAAAATTTGATATATTTATGCAAGAAACTTGGGTAGCTGGCCAGACTGATATGGATGGATTTTATTCTTACTGCACTAAAGCTGTTCCAATTGAAAGGGGAAGCAGAGCCAAAAGAGGTCTGGCCATGTTAATTTCTACAGGTTTAAGTGCGAACATTACCCCTCTTCCCTTTTTTGCTCATGGGAGGACAGCAGTTTTATTACAAATCAACCAAAATAAAACATTTTTAATCAATATTTATTTAGACCCATTTCACTCTCAAAAGCAGATCAAACATCTCTGGGACCATAATGTATGGACCTTCATCCCAAGGTCACATTTTAGTTGGGGCTGACTTTAATACACAAATGGGCCCAGATGACCAAACTCTTTATGCCCATTTCTAAGACTATCCTGTGGAAGCCAATGAGGGCTAATCTCTCCCATACGCTTTGCTAAAGACCCAGCCAGTAATTTTGCAGGTTATTGACTGACCAAATTTGCCAACCAACTTCTATCCTTCCAGAGCTGCTGAAAGTTAATGCCAACTGGGAAGCAACTGTTTTGGCATCTCTTTTTTTCCTATATAGACCACATAGAATAATATTCCATTCTGAAAGAAACCAAAACTAGACTAAATCATATGAGTTAACTTACATTCAAATTTCTAACATCACCAAAAAAGAAAATCCACATTCCATCTTTCTGATACATTTTGAGGGGTCCAATAAACTCAGAATAAACTGAGTTTCCATATAAATTTCTTCAATAGTCTGTTGATCCACAGAAAGCAAATTTTCTACACTGTTTTCCTGAATGTAAATGAAATATTCCTAAATAAGGTTCATGAACAAAACAGTCCATCTTCTTTTAAGAATGAGCAATGTAACATGGTGGATCCAATTTCAAAAGAGGCTTTAGAGTGGCAGAGGGCCATGAATGTAGCACCTGTTTGTAACTGTGTAAAGCAGCTGTGTCTTTTCCTGGGATTTCATGACTGCTTTCTGCAACTGCCACATACAGTAATAACTGGTAAACTATGCAGGTCCTTTAAAGAATTGCAGACTGATGCAATGTCAATGTCCTGGTCACATTGAAGCACTGCAAGTTATTCTAAAAAGTATATGGCTTTTTTATCTGGTAAAATTAAATAAAATTAAATGAGGGACACGGTGGCGCTGCGGGTTAAACTGCTGAGCTGTCGATCGGAAGGTCGGCGGTTCGAAACCGCGTGGCGGGGTGAGCTCCCGTTGCTCGTCCCAGCTCCTGCTCACCTAGCAGTTCGAAAACATGCAAATGTGAGTAGATCAATAGGTACCGCTTCGGCGGGAAGGTAACGGCATTCCACATGACCCGGAAGTGTCTATGACAACGCCGGCTCTAAGGCTTAGAAACGGAGATGAGCACCGTCCCCTAGAGTCGGACACGACTGGACTTAATGTCAAGGGAAACCTTTACCCTTTACTAAAATTAAATACAGCAAGTTTTTTTTTTTTTTTCTCATTTGAAAAAGGATAAGTTAGCATTATCTAAGGAGTGGGAAATCTTACAAAATGTTATATGGGAGGAAACATAAATAAGTATAGTATAAGATTAGAACATAAACAGTTGTTTCTTTGTCCTCTTAACCTTTTATATAATGTCCATGATTTCCTGGAGATCTTTTATCTCCTTTTTTCAATATAAAAAAAACCTCAATTTAACAGAGCTCCATTTAATGGATTTTGATGCAATGGACAAAATTGGAGACTGGCCATTACCCATGAATATAGGCACCCACAGAGGCCACCTGACATTGTGCATTATGCATTGCTCAAAAAGAATGTCACTTGTGTTACCTTGGTGGAATGCAGCTATTATCTACCAATTTGTCTGTACTTGCTCTGCTTTCCATGAAAGCCACTGCCCATGAAATAATAAAGTTTCTTAAACAATACTGATATTTCTGGAAAGACACTGGGAGATGGGAGATGAAAAAAGCAGTGGCAGGAGGCTTGGTAGGAAGGCATTAGGAATACAGAGATGGAATGACTGATGGGAAGATTGGCAGAAAGGAGCTGGAAAATTGGGGGTGGCTAGGTAGATCATCATCAACAGCAATAGAAAAGTCAGTGGCAGGAACACTGGGGGAGATGGAAAAGTTGCTTTCATTCTCTTGCTATCATACAATTTGCATCTTTTGGTACCAAACTGGTAGTCACAGAACATCTTCCACTTTTGTCCTTCATTTGATTTACTTTGTTTTCCCTAATCATTTACTCTAGCACATGCTGTATACAAGCAACTGCCAAAACAAAACTGTCACATTTTACAGAACAAAGGAAAAGTAGGCCTGAGATTCCAAAATGGAGATTTAAGAACTTCTGTTTTGTTACACACTGTCAGTTATATGAACTCCAGAGTGAACAAATAGGAGATAATTACTTCATCCATTGTGCTATTGTTCTGAATCTGTGGAGTCATATAGCGCCAGAATGTGCCTCTGCAAGCAGCTGGTTGAATATTCTTTTTTTTTTTCCCCGACAGGTCTTTGATTACAACATGGTTTTAAAAAAATAAATAAAATGGAAAGGGCCTCTAAATATTTGATTCTGGATCCTGAAACTTCTTTCTGTTTTCAGAGATGAATGAATATTTAAACCATTCCTAATGACACTGTTTGCCAAAAAGCAACTCAAGCAGTATGTAATCAAATAACACCATGATGTTAAAAGGTAACTGTGCTTATGCAAAATGACATTACATCCTAACTGTTCGGAGTCCATCTCTGTTGCCAGCATTTGCTTCTGTATTTGCCACTGAATATGCTATGAGGCACTCAGATTCCCATGGAGTTGGTATTCCTGGCACTAGCCAATTGAATTCAGCTAGTGAGCACTTCTGGTTAATGTCATGATATTTTCAGTGAACCATTAGAAGGTGTCAAGCTGCTCTTCCTCAGTCAAGAGTGATTCCGTTTTAGGTTGTTATTCATGCACATTTTTTCCAGCAAGTTTCATAGGTGACTTGGGAAATATCCAAGGGAAAATTAAGTATAAAAATGTACATGAGTACCAACATGTTTGAAAAGACAAAAGAATCGAAGCCTGGGACAACATATTGCCAAGAGTTCTTCACATGGTTTCCCTGTTTATCTCATTTCTTAATAGACAAGGAAACATAATTTGAAAATGATAAAACCCAGACTTGAACAATACAATTGCTGTAATCAATTCTGAATTCCTTTCAACTCTTCATATTTTTTTTTACCTTTCCATTTGCAGTCATTAATGCACAATATTTCAAACATATCCCTTCAAATAAAAACAATATTTTCATTTTTTATGCCCTAAACAATTATTCTAGTAGACCTATTTGTGGTTTTCTCCTAAGACTCAGTTGAGTATCGATGAGTACAACCAATCAGGAATCCTGATGCAACAGCTTCTTCTGAAGATTATATTTTGGATAGAGAGGACTGGTTCAAATGAAAACTGGATGCATAAAAGCTGGCTGTATTATACATGAAGATCTACTCAGGAATATTTTTTTTTATGGTCCAAAATTAATGGCCATCTTGTCAGAATATTGAGTTGCTTACACATTATTGGCTATATTCTTTTGAATCTAAATAATAAAATAAGATTTGGCTCAGAGGAGTTTGTTTGCAAGTTTTTCATCTGCTGCAAATCAGTTTGCATCTATATTTAAAATATTGTAGAGTTATTTTTAAAAAGCAGAGGGAGAACGATCTAGAAAGAATAATTTTTAAAAAAGAGAGATTCTGCTATTTTCAAACCATCAAACTTCTCTTTGCTAAGTGAAGATCTTAACTGCCATGCTATTTCCTTAGTATTTATAAGGATAGAACCTATTAGAGTGCATAATTAGCATTGGCTCAGTTGAAGGGGCAGTCCTTCCTATGAAAAGTGGCCAATAAACAGTTGAATGTAGCTCAAATGGATAAGAACACTTGAGCAGACATACAAAGAAAAGTACTTTTCAAACACACACACACACACACAAACATTGCTTTGAGGATGAATGCTGATTGGGAGGAGTGACACATCCATTTCTAAACTCCAGAAATGGTTGGCAGACAGAGCAAAAGGTAATTCTGGATCTGACTTGTTGTGTTGATTATTCGTTTAGTCGCTTCCGACTCTTCGTGACTTCATGGACCAGCCCACGCCAGAGCTTCCTGTCAGTTGTCAGCAACCCCAGCTCCCCCAGGGATGAGTCTGTCACCTCTAGAATATCATCCATCCATCTTGCCTTTGGTCGGCCCCTCTTCCTTTTGCCTTCCACTCTCCCTAGCATCAGCATCTTCTCCAGGGTGTCCTGTCTTCTCATGATGTGGCCAAAGTATTTCAGTTTTGCCTTTAATATCATTCCCTCAAGTGAGCAGTCTGGCTTTATTTCCTGGAGGATGGACTGGTTGGATCTTCTTGCAGTCCAAGGCACTCTCAGAATTTTCCTCCAACACCACAGTTCAAAAGCATCGATCTTCCTTCGCTCAGCCTTCCTTATGGTCCAGCTCTCGCAGCCATATGTTACTACAGGGAACACCATTGCTTTAACTATGTGGGCCTTTGTTGTCAGTGTGATGTCTCTGCTCTTAACTATTTTATCGAGATTTGTCATTGCTCTTCTCCCAAGGATTAAGCATCTTCTGATTTCCTGACAGTCAGCATCTGCAGTAATCTTTGCACCTAGGAATACAAAGTCTTTCACTGCTTCTACATTTTCTCCCTCTATTTGCCAGTTATCAATCAAGCTGGTTGCCATAATCTTGGTTTTTTTGAGGTTTAGCTGCAAACCAGCTTTTGCACTTTCTTCTTTCACCTTGATCATAAGGCTTCTCAGTTCCTCTTCACTTTCAGCCATCAAAGTGGTATCATCTGCATATCTGAGATTGTTAATGTTTCTTCCAGAGATTTTAACTCCAGCCTTGGATTCCTCAAGGCCAGCTTGTCGCATGATGTGTTCTGCATACAAGTTGAATAGGTAGGGTGAGAGTATACAGCCCTGCCGTACTCCTTTCCCAATCTTAAACCAGCCCATTGTTCCGTGGTCTGTTCTTACTGTTGCTACTTGGTCGTTATACAGATTCTTCAGGAGGCAGACAAGATGACTTGGTATCCCCATACCACTAAGAACTTGCCACAATTTGTTATGGTCCACACAGCCAAAGGCTTTAGAATAGTCAATAAAACAGAAATAGAAGTTTTTCTGAAACTCCCTGGCTTTTTCGATTATCCAGCAGATATTGGCAATTTGGTCTCTAGTTCCTCTGCCTTTTCTAAACCCAGCTTGTACACCTGGCAATTCTCGCTCCATGAACTGCTGAAGTCTACCTTGCAGGATCTTGAGCATTACCTTACTGGCATGTGAAATGAGTGCCACTGTTCGATAGTTTGAACATTCTTTAGTGTTCCCCTTTTTTGGTATGGGGATATAAGTTGATTTTTTCCAATCTGATGGCCATTCTTGTGTTTTCCAAATTTGCTGGCATATAGCATGCATTACCTTGACAGCATCATCTTGCAAGATTTTGAACAGTTCAGCTGGGATGCCGTCGTCTCCTGCTGCCTTGTTATTAGCAATGCTTCTTAAGGCCCACTCAACCTCACTCTTCAGGATGTCTGGCTCTAGCTCACTGACCACACCGTCAAAACTATCCCCGATATTGTTATCCTTCTTATACAGGTCTTCTGTATATTTTTGCCACCTTTTCTTGATCTCTTCTTCTTCTGTTAGGTCCTTGCCATCTTTGTTTTTCATCATACCCATTTTGGCCTGGAATTTATCTCCAATGTTTCTAATTTTCTGGAAGAGGTCTCTTGTCCTTCCTATTCTATTGTCTTCTTACACTTCCGCGCATTGCTTGTTTAAAAAATAATTCCTTATCTCTTCTGGCTAACCTCTGGAATTTTGCATTTAATTGGGCATATCTCCCCCTATCACTGTTGCCTTTTGCTTTCCTTCTTTCTTGGGCTACTTCTAGTGTCTCAGCAGACAGCCATTTTGCCTTCTTGGTTTTCTCTTTCTTTGGGATGTATTTTGTTGCCGCCTCCTGAACAATGCTGCCAACTTCTGTCCAGAGTTCTTCCGGGACCCTATCTACTAAGTCCAGTCCCTTAAATCGATTCTTCACCTCCACTGCATATTCCTTAGGAATATTAGTGAGCTCATATCTAGCTGATCTGTGGGTCTTCCCTAATCTCTTTAGTCTGATCCTAAATTGTGCAAGAAGAAGTTCGTGATCTGAACTACAGTCAGCTCCAGGCCTTGTTTTTACTGACTGTACAGATGTCCGCCACCTTTGGCTGCAAAGGATGTAGTCAATCTGATTTCGGTGTTGTCCATCTGGTGAAGTCCATGTATAAAGCCGTCTCTTAGGTTGTTGGAAGAGAGTGTTTGTTATGCAGAGTGAATTGTCTTGGCAAAATTCTATCAGCCTATGTCCTGCTTCATTTTGTTCTCCCAGGCCATACGTACCTGTAATTCGAGGTGTCATTTGACTGCCCACCTTAGCATTCCAGTCTCCTGTGATGAAAATAACATCTCTTTTAGGCGTGTTGTCCAGTAGGTGCTGCAGATCCTCATAGAACTGCTCTACTTCAGCTTCTTCAGCATTTGTGGTTGGATATTTGGATCACTGTGATGTTAGATGGCTTGCCCTGAATTCGAATTGAGATCATTCTGTCGTTTTTTGGGTTGTATCCAAGCACTGCTTTAGCCACTTTACTATTAATTATGAAGGCTACTCCATTTCTTCTGTGGTCCTCTTGTTCACAGTAGTAGATCTGGTGGTCATTTGATGTGAAGTGGCCCATTCCAGTCCATTTCAGTTCACTGACACCCAGAATGTCTATCTTTAATCTTGACATCTCACCAATAACCACATCCAATTTGCCCTGGCTCATAGATCTTACATTCCAGGTTCCAATGGTGTGTTGATCCTTAGAACATTGGATTCGCCGTTCACCACCAGCACCGTCGGCCGCTAGCCGTCCTTTCGGCTTTGAGCTAGCTGCGTCATCACGTCTGGGGCTAGTTGAGTTCATCCTCTATTCCTCCCCAGTAGCATTTTGACCATCTTCCGACCTGGGGGTCTCATCTTCCGATGGTATACCGACATATCTCTGGTTGTACTGATCCATTTAGTTTTCACGGGAAGAATACTGGGGTGGGTTGCCATTACCTTCCCCAGGGATCGCAGTTAGTCTGACCTCTCTGTCATGACCTTCCCATCTTGGGTGGCCCTTCACGTTTTAGCTCATGACATCATTGAGGTGCTCAAGCTCCAGCACCATGACAAGGTAACGATTCTTTGCTGAAGGGATCTGACTTAAGAATGAAAAAAGACACTCTTGGAAAAAAGGGAATATCTGATTGCTAATATTTCATTGCTAACAGCAATAAAATATAAAACAAAATCCAAAATGAAATTAAAACAGAAACAAATGATCCTGTTAACCAATTAAAACCCATTAACCAAATGGAGAAGTAGAAAACACAATTTAAATTGTATGATTGCAGATATCATCACTGAAAATCATCAGTGTATTGAAGATTAGCCCTTTGTTTGGTAAAGATTATTTGGTTGATGAAGTTAACCCTTTGATAATGTTTAATAGGACTTTTCTCTCTTTCCTTTCCTGTTGAGTTACCTCTTTCTCTCATTTCATTTCCATCCCCCCACCCCAGAAAGGTACATACATACTGTATACCTGCATGTGCACTATGTACTATTAATTTTACCTTGTTTTCTAAGCAATTTTGATCAGTAGTTACAAATATAAGTTTATATTGTTTTGTATTTGTTATCTTCATCTTGTTTCTTGGAGTGTGGCTTCTGACATACCCCGATATGCACAACACATATACACAGAAGCATGTCACAAGGACAGACTTATGGTGCAGGATGGTGGGATTTCCAGAACTGATTTCAGCTGAAGTCAGCCAGCCAATTTGATGAAGCGGGAAGCTGTAGATTGCATAAGATTTTTGGTTGTGTATATTTTTTTTATTCTCTGGACTATTCCTTTATGAACAGGTTAAACTCAAGGTTGTCCCCTAAACATGTCTCAAGCCACCTAATACAAATAAAATATAAAACAATAAACCAAAATGAAATTAAAACAGGAAAGTTAACCAATTAAAACCCATTCACCAAAGGAAGAAGTAGAAAACTATTTAAAATTTGTTTCAGGAACTAAGTCAGGAGTAGAACATTATTGTCATGAGTACTGATGGCGAGCAGGAGGGGGCCTCTTTCCAGGGGGGAAAACACATGCGTAGTACTGAGGAATTAAGCAGCCATTCAAAGAGACACAGATCAGACCTGCCTTAATTTTGGGGGTTTATCTGTCTGGGTTTTCCCACACTTCTTCAGTTTGTTAGAATTCTGTCTTATGTAGCAGTAATAAACACTAGAAACCTACTCCTCGTCTCAGCGTGATTCCTGACTGTTAGGACAATTATGGTCTTTGTCAAATTCTGTATGACCAAAAAATTGAGATGCCAGTGTGACCTCTTGTATCTCTGTACCTTCTTTGCCCCCAAGATTCCATAGTTGTTTTTCAATGATATGCTTAACAGTGATTAGCTAAACCATGGTTTATTTAATTAATCTAATCTCCTAGGTTGGAACAACACATTGATCCCAAATTAATGAAATGTCTGGATCTGTACCAAATGTTTGGTTGGAATGTGATTGGTTAGTTTATATTTCAATGTATAAACAGCCACAATATCTCTGCATGGTTTCCTTTCATTGCTGTTGGGTTCCAAAATCCCAAGGACAAATCCAAGGAATATCCTTTCACAATTTAGGTCCCTGCAGATGGTTACCAGTGGCTTCTCTTTGAAACATGTTTGTCACATTGTTTAACTATTGCAACTACTCTACATAAACTTTTTGTGTATCAGCTGTTCGTTTGTCAACTATACCCCCTTACTGATACCACACTATTTTTGCCAAAGGAAAAAACCCAACACATTATTGAGGGATGAGCTTACTAAGTAGAAATCTGATGAAGAACCAGGCTTCTACACCTACTTTGTTCTGAACGCTAATGTGGCTGATGTGCAATAGAATATTAGTGACATAACTGAGTGATCCTCAGTACTTCCTAGGCAACATGGTAGCATTTCAAATGGCTCTTGGATAATAAGGCAGAGGTTCTTAGAAGTGTCTCAAAATAGGGTAGACTGACATAACTTTACTATGGCATCATGAAAAATGCCAAAGCTATATTTCAGTTCTGCAATGCTACAGCAATAATTGCCCCTTTAAAAAACACAATTTCAACTGTTATAATGTTCATCTTATGAAAATTCAGTAGTTCTCAAGGATATGTGCAACTTAAGTCTTCTTTCCAAAAATCTCTTCTGACCTCTATGGGTGGTACGTGTCTTCCTCAACCTTGGGTCCTCTACCAGAGGCCTGGGAGTTTGAGGATTCTGCACAATGCTGTTCCTAGTATTGTACTCTTTTGGACAGAGCTCTTTGATGTTGCTCTTGGGATCTGTTGGAGCCACTCTTCCAGCTTAGGAGTCACAGCCCCAGGTGCTCCTTCCACCACTGGGACCACTTTGGCCTTCACTTTCCACATCCTTTCTAGTTCCTCCTTCAGGCCCTGGTACTTCTCCAGCTTCTCATACTCCTTCTTCCTGATATTGCTGTCACTTGGCACCATTACATCTATCACCACCACTGTCTTCTGCTCCATGTCTACTACCATAACATCTAGTTGATTGGCCAGTACCTGCCAGTCCATCTGGGTCTGGAAGTCCCACAGGATCTTAGCCTTATTATTTTCCACAACCTGTGGAATCTCTGATCTGGACTTGGGAAGATCTTGGCCATACACTGTGCAGATGTTTCTGTATGCAATGCCAGCTACTTGGTTGTGCCATTCAGTATATGCTGTTCCTGCCTGCATCTTACACCCTGCCACTATGTGTAGGACTGTCTGTGAGGCCTCTCTGCACAGTCTGTACCTGGAGTCCTGTCTAGTCCGGTAGACCCCTGCTTCTATGGGTCTGGTGCTTAGTGCCTGTTCTTGTGTTGCTATGATCAGTGCCTCAGTGCTGTCTTTTAGTCTAGCCCTTTCCAGCCACTAGTAGGATATCCCAATGTCAGCCACCTCAGCAATCTGTTGATGGTACATCCCATGCAGGGTCTTGTCTTGCCACGGAACTTCCTCTGCTTGATCTTCCTCCATGTCTGCTGCTGCCTCAGGCATTCTTTCAGCAGCTCATCTTTGGGTGCCATCTTACTGATGTCCTCCTGGATGCTCTGGACAGTGGCTTTGACACTCACCAGACTCAACACACACACACATCTTTGACATATTGGACACTGAGGCATGATTAAAGGATCAACATATCCTGACCACTTTGTGTGTGACAATTGCAAGTTTAGGAGTTTTGCAGTCTGAAGATAAAACAGCCAATTGATAGTAAAAAAAAATTAAAATAAACAACCAGTAAAACTTATAAAGTGGAAGACATTTTAATAACAGCTTAATTTCTATATACCTACTACAAAATCTGCATTTTACAATTTAGTTCTTTGGAAAGAAAATTATTACAGACACTAACATTAAGTTATTATAAAAACTATAGGATTAACTTGGCAGCATGTTTTTTGAAGACCCAACATTCATAGAACTCTTTCTATTCATCAGATCACCTGATGACCTTCAGATGCCATCACACAGAGTAGCTCTAGCAATATTGGAAGTAAATAGGAAAAAAAAAATGGAAGAAGCAGAAGAAAATGCATAAGCAAGGAGAAAGAGTAAGAAAAATGTTCCTTTTCAGAAAGCTTGAGTTATAAGATTAGATTCTACCAAGCAAAAATCAAGGACACATAGGCTTGGCATATGATGATTATGATTTATGGGAGCATTATAATGGAAGAAAAATCAGTATATATTCTAAAGTCTCTCCCCCTCCAGATTAATCTGATGTACCTCCCCAGGTTCAAGATGACAGAGAGAAGATTTTGAGGATACAATCTTTTTCTCTTTTTGAAATAAATTGTAATAAGTCCTATATTTTGGAGGACTAGATTTGAAACATGTAAATAACTATATATATATATATATATATATATGTATATGTATATGTATATGTATATGTATATGTATATATATATAAGAAGCTGCAGAAACAATCTAGTTCCTACTTTTGAGTAACAATGTACACTGTACATGGTATTGATAGAAGGTATAGTATAAGTGGTATTGATAGATTTGTACACACATGCATGTGCACATGTGCATGCATGCATGTGCATATGTGCATACACACACACACACAGAGATACACACACACATTAATAAGTCTCTTAAATAATTACCAGGCAAAAATAAGCTTGAGTTCTGGTAAATTTAAATGCTGCATATAACATAGAGTTTATTGCATATATTCCAGTGAAATTGAACTTGAAAATTAACCTGACTTTAGATTAAAGTTAAATTTAATCTTACTGTGCATGGTAGTATGATTACTTCTATACAAAAACATCCAATTTGTCACAGAAGTCACAGTGTCTTTTGTAGCCCCAGCTATAGGATTCTAACTTTTTCATGCATGACAGAATCATGTGTGACATATACTTAACTTTACCAAATTTGCTTTCCTCATATTTTTTCATGGCACATAATTTCCACTGGTTACAAAGCAGTCTGAATGCTGTATTTGCCATATTTTAGGTGTTTTTCACTCTTGAATAATATTGCATCCTAAATCAGGGAGAAAACAAATTAAAGGTATTTTCTAAAAATGACATATAAATCATCATTTCACTGATATAGTTTTGTACCTGCAGGGAAAATTTTAGATGCTTTTTCTTTATAAGAGGACATCAGTATGACTTTTTATTTGATTATTGCTATAAAGCAGTAGCCAATTGAAGAGTGCACATATCCAAAGGAAAAAAAAGGGTTGTTGAAATAATATAAAATTCATAAATCAACTAGCAAAGCTATTTTTAAAAGATTTACTTTCACTTTGATCTCTCTTGCTGTGTTACTTATAAAATCTCCCTTTTATTTTCTCCAACCCAAAACAATGTAGTAAGAGTATGCAAATCTTTGAAGAGGTAGTTTGTGTCATCAAAGACTCAAGAAAGCATCTTTTGATGCAAAACCATGACATTTTCCTCCAGTTTTAAGAGAATGAAGCAGCCAGTATATACTCACCAGATATGAGTACCACAGCATACAGAAGATCCTCATAGCATGTTGTCATAACACATACGACAACAGAGCAATGTACCTCCATAAATATTTAGCTGTATTGATTGCATTATTTGATTACAACTATACAAGCTGAAGGGTTGATTATATCTATATGAGCTGAAGGGTTTATCGTGGGGGACCCCACCCATCCAATCTACACAACGAGTAACAAAACTAAACTAGGTGATTTGAAAATTAGATATGGGCTAGGAATTTTACAGTGTAGTCCTCAAGATGTAAAATTCAGGGGTTCTTGGAACATTGAAATTTGCAGTACTGACTTCTGGTGGGGACACTGAACAGCTATGCCCGCGGGCTCAGTGGGCAGAACTGACAATGCAGCAGATTTTTGGGCTCAGGCAGGTTTTTCCTGAAGGCCAGGAGTGTTTTTCCAGAAAAAGGAAAACACCTGGAATCTGTCCTCCGGATGGCTGCTTGCAGCCAGAAGATCGCAAACAGCATTCACATTTGACTGGTAAGAGCTAGCTGGGAGGCTGGGACATCAACATTTCCAAGCTGAGCTGTAGCCTTAAAGGGATACTAAGACTCACCCCATAACTAAATCACCAATTTATATTTCTTTTAAGTACACATACCCTAAGAGAAGCTTTCTACAGCAAGGAGAAGTGGGTTCGGTGCTTATTGTTATTTTTGGGATCATTTTTTAAAATTCTTTTTAAGTTTTGGGCTTTGTTTTCCCTCTAAATATTAAGAAGGATTGAGAATAAATACTTGTCTTCCTGTTATTATTTTTGTACTAAATTTCAAGATATTAGCATTTTCCTACATGTTGAATCGGCTGTTTTGAACTTTAAGTTTTCTGCTTCTACTTTTTCTGGGGAACTGTCTGTATATCTCACTTTTGCTTATGTAAACACATTTTGGAATTCTTTCATATCTTTGACTTTCACTGGTTAAGCTCCTAGGGGGCACCATAATCTACTGCATGAGACATGGAGGAGTTTAAACAGACTTTCTGTGACTTCCACCAAGATTTTAGATTATTCCTGATTCCTACCAAGTTTTTATGCAAGACATTCAGGACATTGTGGAAAACATGAGGTCTAAAATGTGTCATCTGGTAGGAGATGTCATGGATGCAACTGAGGAATTTAACAGTGACAGAAATGTCTCTTCTGAGAGTGAGATTGTGCCTTCTGTTGAAATGCTGGATTGTCATGTTTCCTGTTGCAAGGGATAACCATTATCCTTTAAATGCACACATCAGCCCTTAAGCACCCAAACACATAAATAAATCACCAGGACAATAGAAGCGCACCTCGGACAGGATTTGGAAACCATTAACAGATCGGGGGAACTCCCACCCATTACCCCGGGGGATGCACCTGCACCGGACGAAGGTAAGGAGACAAAGGGGAACGTTGGAGATCGCCCAAATCACCCATCGTCGGACCCATACCAACGCTAATCACCCATCTGGACCTGGCTTGGGGGACAATAGGGGGTGGAGGAGAACAAGGTCCATCACTGGGGTATAAACGGGAGACCCTGATACCACACCCGCATTCCCGTCTTTTTCTCCGTATGCATTCTGCTTCAATAAACCCGGAAATCCTTAAACCCTTTAAGTGAGTCCGTGTCTTATTCGGAGCAAGGCTACCCTGACATAAAGACGGGAATCGAAAAAAAAAAATTTCCACTAGCACCAGTCCAGATCCAATCTGTGAGGGGACCAAGCTAGTGATGGAAGATTTCATCTCATGGCGAGGCGGCTACCCGGTGACCGGCAGCGGAACTCCCATCCCCATGAACAGAAGGTGCCCGAGGCCCCGACAGCGCGAGGTCCAGGTGAGCTTGGGATCGAGTTCGGAGGGGGAAGCAACGACCAACGCCACCTGTGAGTCCCATGGCATGTGGGCCACCACCAACGAGACAGGGAGATCCTCACCCCGGAGGAACCGTGGGACGTCCCATCACCCACAGTGTCAGGAACCGAAGGAGAGCGGACGGGCGACTGCACCAAGAAGGGCTCGCGAACAGCAGCAAGGCTGAGTGCGGTCGAGGAAAAGCTGGAGGCGATGCAGCAGCTGCTCCAGAGGTTAGCAGAGGCGTACGAATCCCACAGCGGGGTTGCGGAAGGACCAGGCACCAAATGCCCAACTGCTCAGAGTCTTGAGAGCTAGGCAGTATATAAATGTGTTCAAATATAACTATCTCTAATACAAACAGAATCTCAAAGGAGTAAATATTAAGAGATAGAGAACAATCTCAGTGGCCAAACTGATTGCACATACCCATCTGGAAATAACAAAAAACGATCAGAACGTTTTTGAAGATCATAGTAAACTTGTCTTGAAAAATGGGTACTCTTACTGTACAGCTTAACTATTTTAATATAAATAATAAAGACAAAAGGTGCAATTGCTGCTATTATTAATCATTAAAACCACAATCTTTACCACATTATTCTGTATTATATTCTGACAAAACAAATGTAAGAAAAATTTTTTGTTACAATCACAGACAGTGACTCTAGGCAGCTATTCTGATTCATAAAGAAGATGCAGTGGAAACAGTGAAGGTGAAGGAGACTGTAATGACATATGCCATCAAATGAACAAACTGAAATTGCAATAAATGTGAACCAACCCTGCAAACTGTTCAGATAAGTGGTCCTTTTTGAGCTTAACCACCCTTAACATCTGATTGCTTTTATTATAGTGGATGGTCACAGTTGGAGATGAATAGAAATAGTTAATTTTATATACAGTACAGCAATATATCTTAATAAAATATTCTTAACTTTAACATAAGTATCTCTTGCTAAAATAGGGACCACAATCTGAAAAAGGATCCAGATGTATTTCCAGGGATAAGCATTTTACAAATGTAACCTTATCACAAATGGGGCACTGAAATCTCACAAAGGATCCAGTGTACATCCAGATACAAGCATTTTATTCTGTAACCTTATCACTTGCATGAAATAGGAAAGTCTGACATGGTGGTACATCAGAGGAGAGATTGTTCCTTAGGTCAAGAAAGGTGGCAGACAATCAGCACTTTGTATGAGTGAGCACCCCCTGAATGGATAAAAAATAATAGACAATACAGACACTTTCTACAGAAAATGCTAGCTTTTAAGACTTAGATTTTCTAAAAGGATCTGGCTGTAGAGAACTGATAGATTTTTTTTTTTTACTTTAGCTCTGTTAATGTTTACTTATTTCATGTTTTTCTCCATAGAGTACTTGAAGGCAAATGAACATGAAGAAACTATTATCTTTTTTTCTGCCAATTTTTGAATTGTTGGCATTTCAGGGGAATTTGGCAGAACACAAGGCTTTTTTAGAAAGGGGAAAAACTATAATTAAGCTTTATTACTATGGAGTCCATATAATTTAGCAACAAATTCCTGCGATGTCAAGGGACAACATTAAAAAAAAAACGAAAGAAAGAGATTATTTTTAAAAATAATGGAAAAGCACAAAGGAAAATACTGGATTGGTCAGATCATGCAAACTGCTAAACCGATATATGGCAGTTAGGTCATCCTCCTGTAGAAAGGTCAAAGTATATTTTACCTAAGTCATGGTAAAAGAGTTCCTTTCCATTGCATTCTGAGGTTGTGTTCAACAGTGATTCAAACCTCATCACAAGCTTGAGTAGTTAGATGATGCCTTTCATTACATGTTAGGTGTCCAGAGTTCACAGACTCCTAGGCATAATTTCCTTGGTTTGTCTTGTTTCCCTAAAGTATTTTTCATAAACACAAAAAACTAATTATAACAAGTAAATTTTTAAATTAAAGGTCTGTAACCTTTTGAGACAAGTGGGATGATCACAGTTTTCAGAGCTTATTATAGGCAGTCTCAGGTATAGAAACACTAACTTAATTGTAGATATGGCCAATCACAACTGAAATACATAAAAAAATCAAACAAACAAAGTACTGGGCTTTAGCCAGCCACTTCTATAGGTGGCTAGAGAAGATTAAACAAAAGTAAAATTAAGCAGGGCAAGGAAGTTGGTGGGCACAAAGGAACGTGACAATACTGATGTCTTAGGCTTTAAAAGTCAGATGAGAAAGAATGCTTTTGCTGGATGTTATCAAAGGCTAGTTATGCACACAGCACACACTTAGGGGATTCCTAGACAGAAGATTTCCTACACTCTCAGTGAAAATCTGTTTTGCAGTTAGTCAATTTTTCTTCTAGATTTTCCATATTATGAAAGAAGACAGAAAAAATAGTTAGGAGATGTTACAAATTGAAAACCATAGTGATAACGAAACCCACATAAAGATCTGTGAATAAGGCGGTGTGATTGCACAGTAAAAGCCTCATGTGGAAGCACCTTAGCAAAACAAGCATTTTTCTCCGTGCTATTTCTGGGACGTTCTGAGTAGTGTCTATATTTGTCCTTTCTATATATTCTTTTACTCCCAGACATGGACAAATATATTTCATAAATGTATCAATTAGTCAGTTCTTTGTTCTCCATTCTAGCAAATTATGATTTATTACTAGGGATTTATTTATTTGTTTGTTTGTTTGTCTGTTTATTGCATTTTTACACTGCCTGCCTCGAAAAGACTCATGGAGTTTTAATCCAGCCTGTTATATCCCACCAAAAGTTACCTGCTATTTTTAGCGGGTATGAGCAGGTTGTAAAAGTGAAAACCTACACCAATGGTTATCTCCAGCAATTTGTGTACTTATTCCTCCGAGAAAGAGGAATTTTAGCCAGTTATTTGTAAGAGGAATATTTAGCCAGACATAATTTTATTATCAGCTTATAGAATCACAAAGCAACCTTACCCAGTGGCTGCTGAAGTGAACTGATTTTGAAGTGTGATGAATGGGTGGACACAACTGCTTGGAAGATGATACGTTAAGTCAAGAAAGAGTTTCTTGGAAGACAGAATGTGGGAAAAAGAGCAATTGAGAGTGTCAGTTAAAAGAAGTTGGAAGTCTAAAACCTTGGCTAGGAAATGAAGGGTTTTATTCTGAAATATATAAAAGATATAAAACAGAAGTTTTAACAAGTAAATTGCCTTATTCTTTGTTTTGTCTATTTATCACAAACTACCTGTAATAATAGTAACCTATCTTCCATGCAATTCCTGTTCTATTGATTATGTGCTACCAAGTTGGTGTTGACTCTTAGCAACCACAAACATACATTTTCTTCATGACTATCTGTCCCTAAGTTGGTTCTTTGGGGCTTCCAATGGTGCACTCGTTGTCACTGTTGCTGAGTCCATCCACCTTGCTGCTGGTGATCTTCATCTTCTCTTTCCTTCCAACTTTCCCAGCATTAGAATGTTCTCCAGATAAATTCAAGTTTTAAGGCTATTCAAATTCTTACTCCTAACTCAACTAATAATTCTAGGATTGTGAAACTGCCATTTATTGTGCCACTGAATTCTCTATATTATTTATTTAATAAAGAAACACTGTAAGGATTGCCTACCTTAATAGACTCAGACTCACAAGCAGGAACTTAATGATATCTGATTTATTAAAGAATAGTATGCAAATAGAGTCGGATTCGACTGGACTTTACGTCAAGGGAAACCTTTACCTTTACCTAGTATGCAAATACAGAGAAAGCTGAGAATGAGCAAAAGCGCGCCAAATACAAACTAAAATCCCTCGGCTCAAATGTAATCCCTCCCCTCGCCCTGCCGTTGCAAACTCCCCCCCCCCCCAAGTGCTGGTAACTGTTTCTGCTGATGTCCTGGGAAAGGAACCTTGAACACACGAAATAACCCAAACACATTTCAATCCAGCTGCTAACATATAACAATACCATGAGATGGAATCCTCCTCCCCTCCCAGACAAAACACACATCAGCCAAATGACATGCGAAATGGTACGATGTAATGGTAACGTTGGAACAGTGAACATGACATACCACCCCCCAAAAAAACACTAAGGAGCAGGTTTCAGAGGATAAGCCAGATGAAAGCGTCAAACTAAAACAGGAGATTGAACATCACGGGCAGACACCCACTCAGGGTGGCAAAAGTGTTTCCACCGAATGAGGTACTGCAGGGTGCCACGAAGTCTGTGAGAATCAAGGACCTCCTTCACCTCAAAATGTTGCTGTCCGTCAATCATGATCGGAGCAGGAGGTGGGGGTTGTGGATGCCAATGATCGGAGTGGTTGACAGGTTTGAGCAAGCTGCAATGAAAAACAGAGTGTAAACATTTCATGTTGTGTGACAAATCCAGTTTAAACGTGACAGGGTTCACAACTCCCACAATGGGAAAAGGACCAACAAACTTAGGAGCCAACTTCTTCAAGGGCTGAGGGGACTTAATGAACTTGGTGGAAAGGTAGACCTTATCACCAACTTTAAAATCAGGTTGAAGGTCTCGTCGCTTATCAGCGTGCAGTTTATAGACAGATTGGGCATCAGCCAATGCCTGCTGAATCACTGGCCATGAATCAGCCAGTTGAGCAGCCCAATCAGAAGCAGGGCAGGGCTGCGCGGGGGGTTGAGGCAATTCAGGAATGGGAACAAAATCCTGGCCAAAAACAATATGGAAAAGGGTCTGCCCTGTGCTCTGATGGACGGCGTTGTTATAAGCCACCTCAGCAAAAGGTAGCAGATCAACCCAATTATCCTGCTGATAGTTGACAAATGCCCTCAAATATTGCTCCAGGGTTGAATTAAGAACCTCCGTAGATCCATCAGTCTCCGAATGCGACACAGTGGACAATGCCTGCTTGGTGTCCACCAGCTTCAAAAATGCCTTCCAAAATTGGGAAGTGAACTGTGCCCCACGGTCCGTGATCAAGCGGGAGGGGCTACCATGAATCCGGTAGATGTGGATTAGAAAAAGGCGGGCCAATTGCTGAGCAGACGGAATAGAAGCACATGGAATGAAATGGGCTTGCTTGGAAAAGTAGTCCTTTACCACCCAAATCACAGTCTCTCTCTGACTAGGAGGCAAATCCACAATGAAGTCCATAGAGACCTCCTCCCAGGGATGGGAGGGGCTGGCCACCGGCTGCAGCAGCCCTTGCAGTTTACCCCCCTTCCGTTTTGACATGGCACAGACAGGACAAGAAGCAACATAACTTTTTACATCACGTCTCAATGTGGGCCACCAAAATTGGCGGCGTACCATATGCAAGGTTTTGACAAACCCAAAATGACCAGCCACTTTATCATCATGAGACCTAATCCAAATTTCCCTTTGCAAACTGTCAGGGACATAGAGGCGGTTTTGTTTCCAAGCTAAGCCTCTGTCAAATGTAACATTGTCTCTATTCACTTGCAACCAAGTATCAGATTTCACCTCTAGCAGAAACTGTTCTTGCAATTGCAAGGGAATTGGCATCCTTCCCCCAGCTGGTGAAACTGAAGCTGGGGGCAGCTGCACATGAGTTTGACTGCGTGTGACAGCTTGCAAACCCAATTGGGGTTCTGTCCACACCGTACCCACAATGTCAGGTGCCTGGACCGAATCTTGGGGCAGGCAGGAAAGCGCATCAGCTAGGAAGTTTTTCTTGCCCGGAATGAATTTCAACTTAAAGTCAAAGCGACTGAAAAATTGAGCCCAGCGGATCTGCTTAGGACTGAGCTTACGGGGCGTGCTGAGTGCTTCCAATTTTTTATGGTCAGTCCAAACCATAAAAGGACATTTAGCCCCCTCTAAGAGGTGGTGCCATGCCTCCAAAGCAGCCTTGACTGCAAAAGCTTATTTCTCCCAAACATGCCACCAACTTTCTGTCTCGGAAAATTTCCAGGACAGATACGCACACGGCTTCAGGAGGTTGTCAGCATCCGCTTGCAGTAAGAGTGCTCCAATTGAGAAATCGGAAGCATCCACTTGAACCACAAAGGGTTTAGTGGGATCAGGGTGCTGGAGAATGGGTTCAGCAGTGAACAGGCTTTTGAGTTTGTCGAAAGCCAACTGGCAGTCAGGTGTCGAATTGAGCAATGCCCCCGAAGTAAGGAACCTCCTCCACTTCAGTTTCAGCCATGGCTGCCTTCATTTTCCTGGGTAGGGAGGGAGATTTCCCCATCAGCTTCCCCGAACAATCATCGGTCTTGCCCATCGGGCATGCCACCACTCGGTGACCTTCCTTTCCACATCGGAGGCACTGCCCTTTCGCATAGCGCCGCTCCCTCTCCTCCTCCCAGGCACATTGACTGGACTTTCCAGTAGGCACAGCAGGGCAGGAACCCTTGCTGAGCCTGGAATATCTCATCACCTTCCTGTGAGTGAAGGCTTCATGGGCATGCTTAGCCTTCCCTGCCAACTGTATCCATTCATACATGGTATCTGGGTCGTCCCTACCGAGCGACCACCTCAGGACCTCCGTGTTCAGACTGTCCTTAAAAAGTTCTATTAAGGTAGATTGGGACCAATCCTCAACCTTCCCAGCCAGAGCCTTAAATTCAAGAGCATAGTCTGCTACCGATTGTGGCCCCTGGCTAAGCTCCCTCAGCGCCCATTTTGCCCAGCCTTAAATTCCTGAGCATAGTCTGATACCGATCGTGGCCCCTGGCTAAGCTCCCTCAGTGCCCGTTTTGCCCTTTCTTTAGCTAACAGGTCTTCAAAGTGTAGCTTCAACACCCACAGGAATTCTTCGAACTCCTCCAGCTCAGGGGCATCCGATTGACATAACTGCACATACCAATCGGCAGCCCACCCCTTGAGCTTAGTGGCAATGGCATTAATCTTGGCTCTTTCTGAACGAAAATACGGTTCCCATTCATCCATATAACTCCTTGCATTGGTAAGGAAGAACGATAGCTTAGTTGGATCTCCATCAAATTTAACGGTAAAGTCCTTAACCTCCACTCCGGGCAGTCCCTTCACCACAGCTGGGCGGTCGGACTTTCTTTTAGCTCCCAGGGATCTCCGCTCTCAAGGAGGGGACCTTGAAATTCTCACCCTCGGCGCCCTTGCCTCCTCTCTGTGCTGGGTTCTACTCATTTCCTCTGAAGAAGGTGGGGGCGAAGAAGGAGATGAATGCCTATTACTAGACTCCTCTCTCCTCCTCTCCCGGGGACCCCAGTCCATTGACATTTTCTGAAACATAAATTCTAGTGACTCCAATTTGGCCTCCACCAGTCTTATATGGTCAGGGGGTTGGGAATCCTCCTTTCCCTCCTGCCTCACCACAGTTGGGGAACTCGGGTACCTCTGTTTCCAAGACGTTTTGGACGTCCCTGGTAGGGGTCCCTGTGATTCATCCCAGGTGACCAGTTCACCTGGCGACTCACCGGTCGGTTCAGGGGCTCTTTTGCCTCCAGCCTCCTCTTCTCCCAGGCTGGAGCTCGACACCTCCCGAATTTCTGAAAGCTCCCAAGTAGGGACCCTCTCTGTTCTTCTCACCGTGGAGTCAGGTTCCCCTTCGCTCGATTCCTTGCTTTCCATGGTTTGGGGATTTGGTTTGCTCATCGCTAGCACTTCTCCCTCACAAAATAAATCTGGAAAGGGGCTAACGGAAAAAAAATTAAGTTTCTCAGCTTTATGTAAGGATTGCCTACCTTAATAGATTCAGACTCACAAGCAGGAACTTAATGATATCTGATTTATTAAAGAATAGTATGCAAATACAGAGAAAGCTGAGAATGAGCAAAAGCGCACCAAATACAAACTAAAAACCCTCGGCTCAAATGTAATCCCTCCCCTCGCCCTGCTGTTGCAAACTCCCCCCTCCCCCCAGGTGCTGGCAACCATTTCTGCTGATGTCCTGGGAAAGGAACCTTGAACACACAAGATAACCCAAACACATTCCAATCCAGCTGCTAACATATAACAATCCCACGAGATAGAATCCTCCTCCCCTCCCAGATGAAACACGCATCAGCCAAATGACATGCGAAACGGCACGATGTAACGGTAACATTGGAATGGTGAACATGACAAACACTTTCTTACAAATAATAAATTTCCTCGGAATATCTAAAAAGTTAATATTGACAGGAAATAACTTTCTATTTTCTCTATCCTGTTTATAATAGAAGATATTTCTCACCTCTTTCTTTGAGAATATATAGATTTTAAAGCAGACCTATCTGCCAACAAAACCAACAGTCATATCCTTCACATATGAGTAACTAAAATGATATTGATTTGTTTAGTATTCATATCATACTATTCCTCTATTTACTGTAACTAATATTTCTTCCTCTTGAGTACCCTTTTCTGCTCGGGGTACATAGTGATCAGCCTGCAAACTCCTCCGCCCCCCCCCCTTTTTTTTTTTTTTTAGATTTCTTCCTGGCAGTTGTGCAGAGGTTTGCACTGTTAACTTCATATAATATTACAGCTAGTTTTCAAAGTTATCACAAATTAGACCTTGAAAGGCAACTGATATTTTAAGATATGGTTTCCATGAAAATTAATATGAGATTATATATTTCCAAAACTTTCCATTTCACTCATTATTGGGAGAGTGATTCAGAGAGCTGTATCAATGTTAAATAAGGCATGAAAAGATGTACTTTATAGAGATCAGTAGTCAATTGTGATCCTGCTTATTATACAATACTTAAAACTTTAAAAGGGAAAACATTCCTGTATAATAATATTTCTGTTCATGGATGTCCTCAGGAAGTGGGGCTGTGATGGGGAGGGAAATAATGAAACATGTGTCACAATATTATGATACAAGCTCTATTCCTTTTGTACTTGTCTTGTGATGTCATGGTGCATATTTCATCATTTTGACCAAACTGGAAGTTACTGCCTGTGGTTAGAACATATACTTGTCTCATTTACACTTTACATTTAAGATACATATTTGGAACATATTAAGAATATTCCTAAATATGTAATATGTTGAGTAGAAAGTGGCATATTATGATCACATGTAAAGGCAGGATTTTATTTGTTTCATAATGACATATACCTCTTATTTTGGAAATTATGAAGAAAACAATAAAACCAAAGTGTTCAGATGAGAAAATATAAAGCAATAAGCCTATTGTTGATGATTTATGTTGCAATATATCTTGACTCTTTTGAAGGAATTGTATTATTTCCATTTAACATATTCAAAATATTAACCTTTTTTTTAAAAAAAAAGGGGGGGGTATGTTAAGGTAGTCTAGCATACAAATGCAGCCTTTGTGATCCAACATTATTACAGGCATTATTAAACATTGAACTGAGAGTGATTCAAGCTGAATAAAATTCTGAGCCATTCTGATATATATCCCAATCCTGTTCTTCATGTCAAGGTTTGGTGTGCCATGCTGTCAGGCCCAGCCTAAGAAGTTAAGAGAATCAGTTCAGCCAAACTTCATTTTTTTATTTTCTTACACCATGTAGGCAGAATCTTGCCAGGCTAAAGCTACTCTACCTAACCTAAGAGGAAATGATCTGGGAGACTCTAGGGTGGGGCTACCCTGATCCTTTTCGTTTTCCCACCATTGCCTCCCAGACTGTGCGTCCTCTTATCTTGCCCTCCTTCTTGGAATGTGCTCCCTCCTTCCTGAGAACCAGCAGCATTACTGAAATCCATCAAATCACCTCCCCCTTCAGAGACACATTCCATAACACATGCAGAGCTTCATCTTGCACCATATGCCAATTTATAGTATATAATTCTATATTGTCAGGCTTTTCTCAAGTCATAGTTTCTTAAAAATTATGTATCATTTATCACTGATTGAAAAGAACTTCACAAGTTCCTGACAGAATTAAATCCTGACCTACTACAACCTTTTTCAAGCTAAAGCCAAACAGCTATGATTTGTTTACTTGTTTTAAAAATTAATATATGTCATTGAATAAAAGCTGTCCTGACACATTTTTTTTTAATTAAAATATGTCTATGCAATGTTTCTGTAGAATGTATTTGCGGTACTCATACCTTCTTGTATATATCCAGATCAACACAATGGAGCATAGAGAAAAGCTTGGCTTCCCCCAAACTCCTAAATCCTTGATAAGGGAAGACTGATAAATTCCATCTCCAAATATCCTTTGCCAAGGGCAAAGGTAGTTCTATTCAGACAGCTTATTGTGTTTTACCCATACATTTGTGATTGGTTTCTGGATTTTAATTTGTTTTTAACTTAAAATTTATCTTGTTTAGTTTAATTATTTTGTATTTATATTTTATTGTTATTGGCTGCCTTGTACATCATATAATGGGGAATATAAATTAAAAAAAAATTAGAAAATACATGGAACTGAGATAGCAAAAAAAGTCAATATATAATATTGTCTCATGCATTGTATAATCTAATAGTAAAGTGATTCTATTTGGTTCTATTGAATCCAGTGACTTAAAAATGGGGGCACATTTATTTAGATCAGGTGTAAAAAAGGCTCAGCATATCCAACACAATAGAAGTGTTTATAGAGAAATCTCAGAGTAAATCAGGATAAGCTTGAGAAACTAAACAGAGCACACTGTCTTCATCAATGCCATAACTTTTCTCAGTTTCATTAGATTAAGCAACATGAATGTAGGGCTGTAATTAGGTGCACACCAGGATATTTATTTATTTATTTTATTCAAATAAAATAAAATTTAGAGAGCGACTCTGGGCAGTTTACAATAAAAACAAGAATAATCATTAAAATACAATAAAAACAATAAAAACAGTATTCTTAGATGAAAATACAATCCAAGACAGAGGTGTTAAAAGCTTTTAATTTATGGGAGCATTTTCATACCCCCAAGATTGGCTTCTCCTCCTCATATATCCTGCTTTTGTAGGAAAATCTTGCACCAGCAAGAATATATTTGCTAAAAACGTGTTGGACTTTTTTTCATTTTGAAGCACTGGATGAGTCTGAGTCCTACCTGTTCATTGCTCTTCAGAGATGGTAGTTTACTAACCCTTCTTTCTTGAATGCTATGTTTAATCCAGAAAGTTCAATTGGCCCCCAATCAGAAGACAGAAACTCAGAACAGCTGTTTCTCTAGGATGAGAGGTTCTGAACTTGCACTATCTGGTTAGAAACTCCCATGGATCTTACACATTCCTACAAAACTCAAATAACAGTTTATGGCTTTTGAAACCATGTGGTTTCAAAGAAAAAGCACAGATACAGTTTGGCCATGGACTGTCCACTAGTCCTTTTGCTTCTTGGAGATTAATCCATAGAACGTTACCATTTCTGGACTGAACTGTTTGTATTTAGTTGATCTGTATGGAATAATGCCAAGCATTTTCAAGTGTTTTTTTATGAAACCAGACAAAAAACTTCTTTTGATAAAATACTAGCCTAATTATTATATAGCCTGCACAGTATATATAGAAACCAAAAGTTAAAATGACATTTAACATCTGTTTAATAGAAACTATTTTGTGACTAAGTAGTCTTATCTACTGCTTAGGCAAATCACCCTGATGGGAACTTTGATCATAAAAGAATTGTGGGATGAAGGCAATATAACTGCAACTTGGAACTCATCTTTTCAAAATGTACATTATGGAAGCCCAGTGATACCCACACTGAGAGGTTTGCTTAATTGGCTGTCTACTGCATATGGTGAAATGTAGCAGTATCTAAAGACTCATAAACACTTACTCCAGCTGGACTGATTTGGACATTTGCATTTGTATTAAAAATTCAAACATTCTCCTTGGAAGTCAGTTCAATTCTAAGATTGGAATTAGGAAAAAATGCAGCACAGCCACTTTTGATATATACTGTATATTAATTTATTTATTTTCAAACTGTGCTTCCATTAAGTATTTTATCGGGTGTTAGGAAGCAGTAATTTGGCAGGAGGCCATTGGGTAGGAGGATGTCCAAGTTACACATAGATTTTGAAAAAAAAAAAAAGTTCTTCTGAGTTCAGTCTAAATTAGTTTATCTGTTGCCAAAGGAAACAAGAAGGCTGCATATATATATATTAGTGATTCCAGGTTGAGTCCATAGAACACAGGTGTAAATTAACAATACAATTTGCTTTTATTATTAAATACATTTTTCTAACTTCTTCATTAAAAATACATTTAGGGTAAACTAATTTTTATACTAGTATCTTTCATGGAAAAGATAAAACAGAAAATCTTCCAGAAGTTTTAATTCATCTGTGAATTTTAAGATTAGAATAGTTCCTGTTTTAGTATTTGCTTTAGGATAAAGACTTTGGCTTCCAGCTATTTTCTATTTGTTACTTATTACTCTTGAAACATTACTGGTCAGTGTTTGACAACTAAGCCAACAGAGAAGCTGTTGAAGCCCTGGCTGATCTGTGGACTTCAGAAACAGTCTAGATGGTACAGACTATCACACCTAAGTGCCCTTTTCCTCTTGAGAAACTAAATAACCACCCTGGTTTATGGGAGATCTACGAATGTTGAAATCTGAGTGATGACAATCCTGTATGTCTATTACAGGTGCACTGATTGATTGCAACCCATTGATATTACCCAGTTTGACCATTTACACTGATTTTGAAAATGGAGTGAATTCAGTTTGGAAAATTGTTTCAATCTCCTGAATCAGTTTTTAAAAAGGGCATGTGCAAAAGACAGTGACTCATTAATCAGTTCAGAGGCTATGAAATTGATGCTGTGGACCTTAGCAAAGATCAGATTGCTCCAATTTCTCTAAGTTGGTGTGAGATTTGTATACAATGCTAGCAGAGGATGAAATAATGACTTTCTTCAGAAATTTTAAACCATATCTATGAATGGTACATTAGTGGCTGGATGTCATAGTGGTTAGAGCACTGCCCTTTGATGAGGGAGACCAGGGTTTGAATCCCAACGGTACCTACCTTACCAGTAGGGGTCCTTGGGCAAAGACCCCCTAATGCTTCATCTGCCTACCCTGAATATGAGAGTGACACAAACTAAGAGAGTCATGCTGACTTGGATGTTGCCCGGATTAACAAGGTCCACACTAGATGTTGGGAACCAGGACAATCTGATGATAAGTGGGCTACTGGAACAAACCATACATGGATGAGACAAGAGAACCTGGAATTGATGGAATGCTACTACAAGAATAGACCTACTGAGAGAAGATATATGAAAATATGAGGAAACTATGGATGGATAGAAGACCTGCATCCACACTAACTTGAAAAAAAACAGCTAGTTGTCTAATGCTTCAACACAGAGAAGAGGAAGCTGCTTTCACAACTTGAGATAGAACAACTACACATTACATCCCAGACTCAAGAAGACCCAAAAGAACAACTGGACATGCAACCAACACCTGAAACTGGAACTTCACTGCCACCCCCTCCATTACACAGCACAGCAACTGATGTGAGACATAAGATCATGGATAAAATAGCTACAGTCAACCCTCAAGACCAATTGCTAAGGCTCAGTGGAGAAGTACCATCAGAGAGTATGCTAGAAGATGCCAATAGAGACCTCATGACAATCCCTACTACTACCATAACTCAAAGCAATGAACTGATATATGCTACAGCTGCTGTAGTCCTGGACATGCTCGGCTACATAATCAGGAAGAACAGCAGTACATACCTCTCCCCCCTGGAAAATGAGGTTGGAGGCTAAGATCAAGGCAATTCGGAGAGAACTTAGACAGCTGGCAGAACTACAGAAGATTAAAGATAAGACTTGGCTATGGAAAAAATACAAGGGCCTAACTGCATCTGAAACCCTAGAGACTGCTAAACAAAGGCTCACAGCACTGGCTACCAGGCCAAGGAGATCCACAAGAGAAGCAGAGGCAAAGAAGCTAAATGTCCTATTATCCAAAGAACTATCCAAGGTGTACTCCCAATTGCAGTGCAACAATACAGTAACAGCAGAGCCACCAACAGCAGAAACTGAACAGTACTGGAAGAACATGTGGGAGAAAGAAAAGACACATAACACCACTGCAAAGTGGCTGCAGGACCTGGCAACAGACTGCAGCAATCTCCCAGAACAGAAAACTGTCACCATCACAGTAGCAGACACCAAACAGCAGGTCAAGAAAATGAAGAGCTGGACAGCTCCTGGCCCGGACATGATCCACACCTACTGGCTAAAGAAACTAACAGCAGTGCATGAATGCCTAGCACCGCAGATGAACCAGCTGCTAGCAGCAGACTCCCACCCAGACTGGCTTACACAAGTAAAAATAGTGCTGATCATGAAAGACTCCTACAAGGAACATCACAGTCCCACTACTGGCCAATAACCTGCCTCCCCAAAAGATGGAAAGTCCTATCAGGCATCATAGCTGCCAAGCTACAGGACCATATGGGCCAGTACATGAGCACAGCCCAGAAGGAAATTGGGAACAACACCAGAGGCCACAAACACCAGTTGCTCATAGATAAAGCAGTCTCCCAAGACTCAAGGTCTAGACAGACCAATCTGAGCACAGCCTGGATTGACTACAGGTAAGCTTATGACTCAATGCCACACACATGGATCTGTGAATGCCTGGCACTATACAAAGTCAACAGGACCTTAAGAACCTTGCTCAAGAACTAAATGGGACAGTAGAAGACAACACTGGAAGTCAACTCAAGGCAGCTCGCACAAGTGGCCATCAAGTGCAGCATATACCAAGCTGATACACTGTCCCTGCTGCTGTTCTACATAGGCTTGAACCCCTCAGCCAGATATCACAAGGACTGGATACGGATACAACTTCAAGAGTGGAACTACCATCAGCCACCTCCTCTACATGGATGACATCAAGCTGTATGCTAAGACTGAACAAGACATTGACTCACTGATCCACCTGATATGGATCTACGGTAAGGACATTGGGATGTCATTTGGACTGGAAAAGTGTGGCTGGATGGTAGTAAAGAGAGAGAAGGTAATTAAGATTGATGGGGTGGAGCTACCAGCAGGCCACATAGCAGACATACGGACAGCTACAAGTCCCTTGGTATCCCACAGTCACATGGTAACCATGATAAAGAGGCAAGGAAGACAGCACAACATCCAACTACCAGCAAAGGATAAGACAGGTCCTGAAGAGCCAGCTCAATGGGAAGAACAAGATCCATGCCATCAACACATACACGCTGCCAGGCATCAGAAATCCTGCTGGTATAGTAAGCTGGCCAAAGGAGAACATGGAGGTTGCTGATGCAAAGACCCGGAAGCATCTTACAATGTACTGAGGTTTCCACCCGAAGTCCAAAACCCAGAGACTGTATAGCAGCTGGAAAAAGCGTGGGTGGGGTCTGGTGAGTGTCAAAGCCACTGTCTTGAATGAAACCCAGAGCATACATGAGTACATCAGTAAGATGGCACCCAAAGATGAGCTGCTGAGAGAAGGCCTGAAGGAACAGCAGACATGGGAGGTAAATCAAGCATAGGAAGTGCCATGGAGAGACAAGACCCTGCATGGGATGTACCATCAACAGATAGCTGAGGTGGTTGACCTTGGGATATTCTATCAGTGGCTGGAAAGGGCTGGACTAAAAGACAGCACTGGGGCACTGATCATAGCAGCACAAGAACAGGCACTAAGCACCAGACCCATAGAAGCAGGGGTCTACCACACTAGACAGGACTCCAGGTACAGACTGTGCAGAGACATTCCAATACATAGTGGCAAGGTGTAAGATGCAGGGAGGAACAGCATATACTGAATGGCACAACCAAGTAGCTGGCATTGCATACAGAAACATCTGCACAGTGTATGGCCAAGATCTTCCATGTCCAGATCAGAGATTCCACAGGTTGTGGAAAATAATAAGGCTAAGATCCTGTGGGACTTCCAGACCCAGATGGACTGGCAGGTACTGGCCAATCAACTAGATGTTATGGTAGTAGACATGGAGCAGAAGACAGTGGTGGTGATAGATGTAATGGTGCCAAGTGACAGCAACATCAGGAAGAAGGAGTATGAGAAGCTGGAGAAGTACCAGGGCCTGAAGGAGGAACTAGAGAGGATGTGGAAAGTGAAGGCGAAAGTGGTCCCTGTAGTGGTAGAAGCACCTGAGGCTGTGACTCTGAAGCTGGGAGAGTGGCTTCATCAGATCCCAGGAACAGCATCAGAGCTCTTTGTCAAGAAGAGTGCAGTGCTAGGGACAGCTAAGATACCATGCAGAACCCTCAAACTGTATCTACCCTCTTGTTTTACGTGATTATTTAACTCATGAAAGGAACTCTACCTGACTGTGCTAAGTGAGGGCTCTGCCTCCAAATTCAGGACGCTTACAATGGTAAAAAATAACCGATGGTTGGCTCTTATAATTTCCTGTTTAGTTCAACTATTCCTCTAATCCACACTCCATCTATGATCCACTTATACTATTTATCAGTCACATAAATGTTTTCTGAAATCAGGAATTATAAAGTTAAACCAATCTTAGTTAAATAGCATATATAGAATAAAAACTGTTTTTGTTTAAAAAAAGGTGCTTTGTAGATAATGTATCAGGATTACTGAAAATATTAAAAAGATTATTTTAGATAAAATAGGATAGCCATACTATATAGATAGCAAATTATTATGAAACAAGCTTTAGAAACAACTTTCACAAATACTAGCACTTAATAATAGGATATACTGTACATCTAAATTTGTGTTGGAAATTTTATCAAAATGGAAATATAATCCAGTCAGCATTGGGTTGGAAAAGCACCATTTTAGTTATCTTGGCTGTAATGAAAATCCAAGACTGGAGATATAATTATATATCTGATGTAACATTTTTTATCTTTTTGAAGAAAAAAAAAACTGTAATAAAACTTAGCACAGATTCCATTTATCTATACGGTTTAAAAGTCCCACCAGTAACGCCACTTCGCTATGTTCATAATAAATAGATGCTACATAGGTCACAAGTAAAAATGCTCAGCTGTGTCAGCTAAATAGCCTAAGAGTTTTAGGCTGATGAAATGCAACCAAGAATGTTTATAATGTAATAAGAAAAATAATGACCCATATTTCTCAAAAGTACTGTAGTTTAAATAATTCATTCCAATTTAGGGGGTTTGTTTGCAAGCCAAGTTCTTCTGCTAATATATACATTCTTATTCTGAGTTCACCAATATGCTGCCAGATGAGAGAAACAAGGTGTCTTATTTTCTCATTATTCCAAATCTCTACTTATAATAGAAATGATAGTTTTAAATCTATATTTGTGTCTATTTGCTAGGGAAGCAAACATCTATCACATATTTCTTGAAAATATGAATCACTGCAAAGCTTCTAAGTACTAGACTGCTGGATACTGGTGATTTGATTGATTCTGGACAATTTCTAATGTCCTTTGGACATCTGACTTTATTGTGACTGTTGTAAGAATTACCAAGTAGATTATGTAAAGGTAAAGGTTTCCCTTGACGTAAAGTCCAGTCGAATCCGACTCTAGGGGGCGGTGCTCATCTCCGTTTCTAAGCCTTGGAGCCGGCGTTGTCATAGACACTTCCGGGTCATGTGGCCAGCATGACGACTCGGAACGCCGTTACCTTCCCGCCGAAGCGGTACCTATTGATCTACTCACATTTGCATGTTTTCGAACTGCTAGGTGAGCAGGAGCTGGGACGAGTTGATTTATAAGCACCTATACTGTTTTTTTCCACATGAGATGAAGGTTTTCAATGGATAAGAAATGGCATGGTCTCAGATTCATGGTGGAGTCAAACATAAATATTCAGTTTAATCTGGAACTTGGGAACTGTACTGTACAGTAGCATTGTGGTACAGCATAATTTGATAAAAGTGAAAAAAAAATCAGTGTGAATTTCAACATACAGTTATCCAAACATATCCATTATATTGTTATTCCACAATATACATTAACAATGTATATTTCTGTTGACCTTTATATACACTGTATGTATGCATATAAGTTACATGTACATATACATGTACTGTATATGTATTATATATCTTTAAACAGCTATAAGAAGTTTCTGCAAACATTAAATCCAAAATTCTAGAAGTGAAACTCAGCAGTGAATTGAATAAAAATATACTTTTGACATCAATGCCAAGTGATTTGTGCTGGTAGTGATGAAGTTTATGAAAGTGACTGAACAGCTTTTATCAGAGAAACACAGGCAAATGAAATATCTTTGGTTGCCAACATTGCTACATTTAGTGGAGGAACAGTGATTGTTCTCTAGCTTGGCCTGAAAGTGAGTGGATTTTTTTTTTAACATGTCAACTGGATCTTTGTTACAAGTGGTAGAAAGAAAGTCTTACGGAACACCTGCCTCTTTCCCTTCATTTGTCTTCTTGAAGATAGCAATAAAAAGGTATTTTCATCAAAGACAGCAACTGATTCCTTATACTGTACATGTGAAGTAACATGTTTTCCAACTGAAAATAGGGGCTTTTTCCTAAAAGTGTATTTCATATGAATTCCATGTGTACATATGTAAAGTAGTCCAGCCTGCAGGAACTTGAACTGTGTTGTAGTGCATATGCAACAGACTTTTGCATGACTGTTCGGGGAATAGACATTTCTGAGTCACTAATCAGGGAATAATTCATTCAAGCATACTCAGAATTTAGAAACTATGGGGAAGATTACATTAACAAGATCTCTCATTCTCAGACAATAGGTAATGATTAATAAAAAATAACTGAAAATTAATTTGCTTATTAACATTCAAACAGATTATTTTATGTACAGTTATACATGAAAAATGGGACGCGGTGGCGCTGCGGGTTAAACCGCTGAGCTGTCGATCGGAAGGTCGGCGGTTCGAAACCGCGCAGCGGGGTGAGCTCCCGTTGCTCGTCCCAGCTCCTGCACACCAAGCAGTTCGAAAACATGCAAATGTGAGATTAATTGGTACCGCTTCAGCGGGAAGGTAACAGCGCTCCGTGAGTCATGCTGGCCACATGACCCGGAAGTGTCCTATGGACAACGCCGGCTCCAAGGCTTTGAAACGGAGATGAGCACCGCCCCCTAGAGTCGGACACGACTGGACTTTACATCAAGGGAAACCTTTACCTTTACATACATGAAAAAATATGGGGAAACACTGAGGAAGGAAAATGGCTTGAATAGCATGGCTACCATTCTGCATGTGGGTTGTATCTCATAGCAACAAGAGAAATAAGAGAAGTAGCAGTTTACAGTTATGGTATGGAAAGTGGCAGTAGGGAAAACTCAGAAGTTGGATGGTAATACCAGCCAAAGGAAGTCTGAAAGTTACTAAGATTTGGGGAAGTGAAAAATAAACTGGTGGATATATAGAATGCTTATATTAGTTCCCTAGTATTTAGTTATATATATTTAACTGTAGATATAATTATCTGCTTTGATAGAAAATAATAGTAGCATCTGGAAGATGAAGATATATTATGCTTCATTTGTAAAATAGGTAAACTTTCAGAGTCTTGTAAAGGATCTTGAAAAACATTTATACTTTTTAAGACAATATGCAACTTTTACGCATGTGTTGTGTGTTATGTTGAATTAAATTGTCCTCTGGAGTCATTGATACTGTGCATACTTTGTGCTTATAACATATGACATTAGTCTGGATTATGATAGATTATAGTGGCTTCATGTTATCTGTAGGAGCTACTCTTCTTGATTTAGAAGATCAATCCTGAACTTACCAGTAAGTTACAGATCTCTGTAATTTTATAGAAATTATTATAATGCTTTCACCTACCTATTAGCCAGGTTTTTGAACTTGTAAAGCACTAATCAAGTCACCCAACCATGATTCTCATTCCTATATGTTAGAAAATAACCACTCAGATGGATATATACAATTTCATTGATTAAAAAAAAACAGCCTATCAAGCAAACCAGCTATCTATGCTGAAAATTGTGTATTTACTGATGGTTAAACCAAACTTATCACTACATGTCCTCTTTCACTGCAGCCACAGTCACTCACCCTTTTGAAATAACTTGCAATGTTTTGTTGGTGGTGGTGGTATAATGAGGTTATTAAGCCAACCAGCTGAAGTAAATTTCAGCCATAGTATAGAGTATCCAATTACAGGTTTGTCAGTAAATTGCTTTTATCTAAAATGAGAGAGGTCAGGAGAAATAGGTAACTTTATATCATATTTAATAAATTTCATGGTATTATCATAAAGCTTCAAAAGCTATGAATCAGCTTGTAATGTGAGCTTCTTCATTAAAGCAGAAAATTGCACAAAAAATGTTCCACTCCAGTGCAACAGTTTCCAATATGATTGATTGCTGTG
Source organism: Candoia aspera (assembly GCF_035149785.1). Taxonomy (NCBI): domain Eukaryota; kingdom Metazoa; phylum Chordata; class Lepidosauria; order Squamata; family Candoiidae; genus Candoia; species Candoia aspera. The sequence continues at coordinate 45,741,372 of NC_086160.1, read as the reverse complement.
CGTAGTGGCAAAACCTAATGTGGCACTTTCTATCAATAAAAGTATTAGCTTTACTGAGTACAAAAATCAAAGTTAGAGTGTATAGATATAAAGTTTTGAATTGGTACCTTATATAGTAACTATATTTAGAACATCTGTGTTTCTCATTCAGCCCTTCTTATATACATCATATTATTCAGATTGCAAAAAAAAAAAAAATGTTTCCACACATACTGTAATTATCATATCATTAATTGTTCATGATTGTCTTTTAATTATTTTTACTGAAGAAATAATTGTAGATACTTTATCAGTCTATCCTAAAATATTCTGCCAATTATTCAAGCATATTACAGTTATATCTGTCCTTACAAGATATTAGTGTTATAATATAAATCACAAAAGCTAACAACACTAAAAATCCAGAATGTCACAGGCAGGAATATAGGTTATACCGAGTTCAACTAGCCAATTCCCATGAAACAGGATACTGGAAAATAAATTGTGGGATTGTGATCGATCAATGCTCTGTCTGTTGCTTTCATTACATTTTTAGTTATCACTGGGAATTGTATCCTCAGGGGACTTGGCTTTCCTGCATACCTTCTTGCTATTATTCTTTGCGGTTTGTTTATTTATTTATTTATATTTGTATTAGAAAATATATCTACATTATTTTAATTGGTTAAAAAAATCCCAATATTATTTCCAGTAATATTTTCCTAATTTCTATCAGAAATATTGGCAATTATTTAATCTTGCTGCCATGCTTGCTGTGGTCTGCAGGAAGGAGAAAGAAGCACAGATCCACTCCTGTCGAGGGTTAGAGTAGACCCCCTATTGTGGGAATGGACTTAGCATTAAAACAACACAGCATAAATTAAAAATTGTAGTGCTAACATGGTTCTAGTGTTGACAATCTACTCACATACAGTATTCCTTTAGTACAGGTCTGTGTGTATGTGTATGTATGTATGTGCATACACACACACACATGGACACAAACAAAATTGAAAAGTTGCACGCAAGGCTAAACATATGTCTGTTGTTGCTGTTGAATATAGCTTAGTTGACTTCTATTTCTAAATGGCATGCAATGTTTTCAATAGATACAAGTATTTCTTAAATAAATATTAATAAAATGTAACAGTTAAATATACCTTGAAATATAATTGATCTTACAAGTGTACCTAGTACAGATTACAGTCAAATAGATACAATCATCAAGGACAAACACAATTACAAATGACCAAAGAAAGACTATATCTATTTCTAGTATTACTATAAGCAGAAGGCTCTTATGATAATACAATAGATGGTTATTATGCTTGCATTTTTATTTTCTAAAGATACAAAATTATGTATCAGGAATAATAAAATTATGTCGTGAAACATTATTTCGTACTGCATGTATATCCCGTCTTGGAACTGAATGTGTAGAGAACCAGGAAGATGGCCTTGAAGCAAATATTCAGAATCTGTTATGTGAACAAAAAGGACAGAAGCATTCCTTAATTCCTTGAAGGGAGATAGTATTAAAGACTCAGGCCGACCCACCAAGAGAGGGAAGGAAAGGCGGAAGCAGACTTGCAAGATTCTGTTACTGTAGTCTTCCTGTGGAGTCAGCTTACAGAATGAAAATGACTAGCCTAAAATCATCTATTGAATTTCATAGTAAAGAGACCTTTGAATCTGGGCTTCCTTGTCTAAACATGACACCTTGACCACAATACCACATTACAATAGTTCAGTAGAAAGTTCTATTCTACAAAGCTTAGCATACAGTATATACCTCTCCCACAGAAGGACAAACTGTGATTGGGCAATGTCCTTTCTCATGTGCAGAAGAAAAAGACTTCCTTGTGTCCATGATCTTCAGACATGGAGGCAATCTCTTTTTTGGTGTTTTGCCATTTGGCAACACTCTTTTTGTTCAGTGCAGTGGTTTCTTTTATTCTGTGCATGACCCTGATCTATCAGGTACATTTTCTTCTTCTCTTTTAGAATCTTTAGTGCATTTTATGTCCAGTTTTGATTGTAGTGTTCATACTGAGTGATATACTGTATATGCAGCAAGAAGCCAAACACATCAGCTGTTAGATAAATATATAAAATGAAAGGGCACACAGCACAAGCAAGGCTTTACAGTACAAGCAATCATTTAAGACAAAACGTGAACATTCCATAATAATCCTTGTACTCTATATACATTATGAAATAAGATTTATTTATTTTTAAACATATTTTTTGCTGCTTCAGTCTGACTGACTCATGCATTTGTGCTGCAGGTGGAGTGCACTGGCACTATTATTGTTATGTCTGCGACCAATTTCAATCCCAGTGAAAAAGATCGTTATATATCAAATGGAAAGGATTTATGATTTATCTTTTTACTAAGAACTTCTTATTATACATATGGTAGTAAAACCTGAAGGTTTACAGGGACATAAAAGTACTTTTTAAAACATTTGAATGATATGATATGAAGAAATGAACATTTTTATTGGTAGTAGGTTATATTTATTGTCTCTTCAATTCTGCTAACAAAACTAATGTTGTACTTTTACTATACAAACTGAGTTTAGGCAGGAGGTCAATTTGTTCACATTCATCAAATGTAAAACAGGACTCTAATGGATAGTGAAGTGAGAATTCAGTAAAATGGAACATCTTATCCTTTACAGATTGGCTTTATAGTTTGAACAAAAAATCCAATTTTCACTGCATTCACACCTGAGAGTTTAACATACAGTAACACTGTACCAGAAAAGATCCTAAAATGATGGCTGGGAAGTAATCATTAATATTATTAAGCAGGGTTGTGTAGGACTTCAGGTTCACTTTCCAGAGATGTTCTGGAGTACATAGGAATGTGAATGTAGCACCCATCTGCAATATCTTAATGGAGCTGTCATTTCAGTTTCTCTGAAATGTATGGTGCTTTTGTTCTGCTTAGTTTACTGACAAATATACAGCTAGAACATCAGCTGAGACAAACATTATGCAATCATATCAGGCAGTAAATCTATTACTTCACCTCAGATTTTCAGAGAAAGACAATTTGCATCCCAAACTCTTCCAGCTTTCAAACATAGTCTTTCATAATTACTCATTCATCTTAGACGGCCTGGTAACATTTTTTTTCCCTGCATTTTTGAATACATCAGGGTTGCACAAACATACATCTAGAGAGTATTTGTATGCACCAATTGCAAAAACTCTGTGGCAGCTTTTACATTCTAAACATTTCAGAAAGGTGTCTGCAAGAGGAAATGATTATGTAGCATTTGACTACATGGATTGCTTATTGGAGTGGAACACCATTTTGCAACATTATACACTTTTGAGAAACCTTGACAATTAAATAGAAAGCTACAACACTATATTAATCTATTTTGACATGTCTTGGACAACAGCCAAAATCTGAAATTATCAAATTGATACTTTTAAGTATCATCATATCACTGCAGTTCTCACAACCTTTAAAAATAACATCAATAAAGGAAATTGGCACCTCAATCTATAGCCATAATTAATTTGTAAAGTAATTCACCCCTCAGTTAAACTCCCAAATCTTTGATATCTTTCATTAAAAGGACTTGATTAAAAATAACATACCACTCTTGTTTTTGAAGATGAAGACTATTCCTGGAGGCAGCATAAGAAACAGGCAAGAAGATAGAAAATATCAAAAAGACTCTACTATACTGAGATATTTCTCTTAAAGTAAAATTTAATTACTGTTACTTTTTCACAACTTTTTATCTGTTATGCTTCAGTGTCTTAAAAAATAAGAAAATGTTCCTATAGCATGTTTCTTTTAAAACATTTTCTCATAAAAAAAAATAATAATAAAGTGTAATAAATGAGCTTAATATTGTGCTTCTGTCATCCAGTTTATATGTTGGAAGATCTTCTAATGAAAGGCTTTGATGAAATAAACTTAAGGTAACAAGTTAATTCTCCTTGTTAATAAACCATTATTTCTATACTAAAGAAGTTTTCAGGCATATGATGAAACCTATGAACCCAATAGAGGGCTGAAAGATTGGAAACTGTGTATGCCATCTTCAATCCTTAATTTAAAAAACATAAAAGTGGAACCTTACTTATCATATTAGTGACCAAGGATCATATTTTCCCATATAAATTATCTACAATTTTAATATCTGAATTTCACCCTTCTTCCTGGTTCACATCTAGCTGATAACCCAGCTACTGAACCTTTTCTCTGTGGCTGACAGCACATTTGAGCTTCTCAAACAGCTGAATCATGCACCAATACTTATATAAATATGGAGACAAGCTAATTCTTAGAATAACCTATTTGGTCATCTGAAAATACAGTGGCTTTAGATGAAACTTGTGTGTTCAGTTGTGGGTCAAATATTATGGGATTTCCAGAGTAATTTTATACATGTCTAGTAGATTTAATAAAATCCTAACCCTGAATAAATTCTATATGCAGTTATTAGTTCTGTGTTCATTTATTTATTTACAATATTTTTATACCACCAACTTCACCAGGACTCCCAGAGGTTTACACAACCCCATATCAAAGAATAAAAAGCAATACATAGAAAAACAGATAATGTTATAAACATTACTACACTGGCATCTGTAGTCCTGCAGTGTATGGGTATTGAACACATGTATTTATTTATTTTCCAAATTTCTGTCACTGCCCATCTCTCCCAAAAAGGGGATTCTGGTGGTTTACAATAAAATCAGAATTAAAAACATATAAGTTAACATATAATAGACCAATAAATAAAGATAAAATAGGTATAAAATCTGAGCGGTGAAGAACTTATTTGTTGGGGAGAGATCTATGGTACTAGCCACCCCCAAGAAGAACTTGGTGGTGCCCCTCCCACCCCAAGTGAGGTGGCAGAACCAGGTTTTCAAGTTCTTCCAGAGGGCTGGGAGCGAAGGGGCCTGTCTCACCTCTGGGGGCAGAATGTTCCAGAGGGTGGGTGCCACTGCAGAGAAGGCCCACCTCCTAGACCCCGCCAGGTGGAATTCCCTTACCAGTGGGGTTCGTATCATGCCCTTTCTGCATGACCAGGTGGAATGAGTTGATGTTAAGGGGATGAGATGGTCACTCAGGTAACCTGGTCCATGCCATGTAGGACTTTAAAGGTCATAAATGTCATGAGCATTGATGGTGAGCAGGAGGGAGCCCCTATCCAAGGGGGGAAACACATGTGTAGTACTGAGGAGTTAAGCAGCCATTCAAAGAGACACAGAACAGACCCGCCTTGACTTTTGGGGTTTATCTGTCTGGGTTTTCCCACGCTTCTTCAGTTTGTTAGGATTTTCTGTCTTATGTAGCAGTAATAAACACTAGAGACCTATTCCTTGTCTCAGCGTGGTTCCTGATTATTAGGACAATAACCAGCACCTTGAACTGGACCCAGAAGCAAACTGGTACCCAGTGCAGCTTGCGCAGCAGTGGTGTCACATGTGCCAATCTTGGGGCACCAATAACTGCTCACACTGCCACATTCTGGTCTAGTTGAAGCTTCTGGATACTTTTCAGGGGTAGCCCCATGTAGAGCACATTACAATAGTCTATGTGGGAGATGACCAGGGCACGAGTGACTGTTCGGAGGGCTTCTCTATGGAAACACTCCATTTTAACTATCCTCCTGATGGCCCTCAAGGGGGTCATTGGGATTTCTGGGAGAATGAGCAATAGGGATGGAGCAGAAATTGGCAGATATTGTCTCATGCCCTCCCTCAGATCGCATTGTTGGGGAAACTCCAACATCCCAAGTCATTATGAGTGGACAGAGCTAGTTGGTTTTACCTAAAGGAGTACTCCTGAAGATATTTGAGCACCAATCCATAAAGAAGTTTATATGTTAAAAAACTTTATATTTAATGGATTTTATATATTGTAATTGGAAACCTACAAGGAGACAATAAAGCCATCCACAAAGCTAATGTTATAAGTTTACAACAGCTCTCACCTGCCAATGAGCAGTCCACTATATTTTGCACTAAAAATGGTCTTCAAAGGCTGAGGAGGAGGAGGAATATTTCAGAGGAAATTCTGAGTTCAATGAAGTTTACAGTAGTTCCAGTAAATGGATATGGATAATTATAAAGGGGAAAACTTCATAGAGTTTAATGGAACTTACTTCTGAGTAGAAAAAATCTTTATTTTTTTTACTGGTCCTGTGCCCCTTATTAAATGTTATTCATTATTGTTGTTTTAAAGTTGATGGCTCAGAAGTTTCTGTATACAGTAAAGACAATGTAGGATCAGTTTTAAGTGCATCCACTTACCTGAATCAGATTCTCGGAATCAACTGTTTATTTTCCAATAAGAATTGTCCAATATGATATGGAGGTGTGTGTGTGTGTGTGTGTGTGTGTGTAAAAATCTTTATGAAATAACAAAATAAATTAATAACATAATATTTTTTTTTATTTTTTTAAAAAATCAAACGTTTTCACTGTTACAAAATTGGCCTGTAATTTATAAAGAAATGTATGACCTTGCCTGATTTTTGCAATATTAGAAAATGGTCCTTCATGTGATTATCAGAGTAAAGTAACCCCTTAAAAGCTTAAAAACTCAGCTTGTTTAATCAGCATCATCATAACACTATCAGGAACTATGAAAATAAAGCACAGAAAGAAGAAGCAATAGATTGAAGGTTACCCAGAAAGTCAACGTTTAATCATCTTTTTTTAAAAAAAAATGTTTGAAATAGCCTTCTCAATTAAGCCATATATCTCTTAATATCAATTACAAAAGTAAATTCCCTAAGCAATCATGGTGTTCAGGCTCTAGCTTATATTTGCTCTGAAAATATCTGTCAGCCTTGAGCTCTCAATCATCTGTGGATGTTTTTTCAGAACATTTGAATCACTGATTTCCTCTGATCTTGCCTGAACTCCACACAATGCATTAGGATGATACTTGAACATTACATATCTGAGTGATACACAGCATCAGACACAGTCTATCTGATTAAGTTAATCAGAGCTAACTACATTGGAGTCACAATACAAGAATAAAAGCATAGTCTAATATCTGAATGATATTGAGACAATTAAGCATAATTTACAATTTGGGATTAGGAACCATATTATATTCAATAATAATATTTTAAAGATTTATCTTTAAACACTTGTAACAAAGTGAATGGCGGAGAAGTAAATGGCAATTACTGGTTGGGTGTCCATAAAACAAAAACATTCAATCACAAACTGGATATGACATAAGCTCTATTCCGATTAGTATCATGCAGAAAAATCGTCCTGCATTTTTTTATTCCTAATCTTTCTAATATAATTCAACTGATAAAAGAAAAAATGATTTTGAAATTTCTTTCAAAGTTGAAAAGAATTAAAATGAAATTAATTGAGTATATTTTCCTTATATCATTTAGTTATAAGGTGCTAAAATTGGGCACAAATGTTCTGGTTTTTATTACAGACATCTTTATGGAGCTCTGCAATCTTCCTGGCTTCCCACACTTCAAAATATAACAAGAGAATATCTCCCACGGGGCCATTTTCAGATTGGACATTGTGTGCAGCTAGTCTCATACAGTGGTCTCAGAGGGAAAGAGATGTATTAAAGAACAATAGCAGTGGCACCCCCTTTATTACCAACAATAAAGTAAGCTAAAAGACACCATCAATAGAAATTCAGAAGAAATTATCAAGCACACTGAGATTAAGGAAGAAAAGCAAAGGCCTCTTTCAGAAAGGAATAATTTTTTGGGAGAAACTGCAAGGCAAATTGCAACATGATGTCACTTCAGTTATTGGAAATTATAAGCATGAAAAGAACATGGGAGGCTTGTAGGCCTGTCTTTCTATTTTACCTCATATTGTAAGTCTAAAGAGAAAGTTTGTTTGTTTGTTTGTTTGTTTTAATGAAAATACTCCCATCTTTTCAACTTTAGGCCATAACATGGGACAGTGGTTATGCTCAGTTGAGCAATGTTGAATTTTCTGCTTATAATTTTCTGTGGTGTTTGAGAAAAAGGCCTCCCTTTTATAAAACCATTTAATTTTTACAATTTTCTAATTCCTAAAGACAACAGGTAAATTTAGGATCAAATAACCTGTTATCTTCTATTTTCCTACAAGCAAATCAGATCCTTAACCCATAGGGGATGAATGCAAGATTTTTTTCTCAACATGCTTTTCAAATCAGAATTGAGCCATATAACCTGCTATTGACTATAGAACATTAAGAAAGAATGGCTGAAAATTATTTTGTTAAAAAAGATTTATTTTTTTTCAACATATACATAAAAGCTAAAAAGGAGGAAGCAAAAGAACCTGCAAAGAAAAAGGAAACTAAAAAGATGTGAAAATACAAAACAAACTACTACAAAGTAACTTCTGACTTTATACAACAAAGATATGTATAAATCAATATCAATCTCTTACTTCAATTTATACTATAATAAGCATTATTTTTATAAAACATTTCAATTTTCATTATAACATTCCCTTCTAAAACAATTTTTTCCTCCCAGTTAAAAAGCATAAAAAACCCCTTCCATCATCATTTTGCACCTAATATACTAACAAACAATATCCTTCTTCACAATAATTTGCTCCTACCTGCTGGGTAAACTAACAAAAAAAAATAACCTAACTATATCTTATTGCTATTATTTATTTATAAAACATGTTATCCTTCAATAAAGGAGAAAAAAGTAAAAAAGTCTTGTCTGTAGTCTATATTCCCCCCTCCCCTCCCAAGAAACATCATGACAGTACGGTAATGATTAAATTATTAGACTTGTACTGGAAGCATCCAGGTTCAAGATTACACTCGATTATTGAGCTCTTAACAACAACTCTGTCAGGTCATAGGCTATGTGGATGAAATATATATAGCCATGTATGCCAGACTGAACTCTCAGATGAATGACATGATATAAATAACAATAGACAGAATATCTGGTAACAGTAGATATAGAACAAGGGTGGTTAGTTATAGCAAGTGAGCCACCCCCACGTTCTCAGTATCTTGTTACAGCTGACAAAAGTACAATTTAAACATGTTTTTTCTTCTTCCATCCCTGTCCCCAACCCCCCAATAAGCATGAACATGTGAATAGGAGACCTCTGGTAGGAAAACTGCTCCCTTTCTAAACCTTTCTGAAATAGTTCATGTTACAGCAGTACCATTTCAGGCCATCCTTGCAGGTTGGGAAGAAGGTCTAGGATGGAAACGAAAATGATTTGCCTCTGACTACCATCTCCATTTTTTGAAACAGCAAGCAACAGAATGAAAATGTTTGTGTTAACCCTTCTGTATCACTAGAAGGTTTCTAGCAGTCTTTCTGCTGACTAGTATAAGAAGTTGTCATCCCTGCCCTATAGGAATGAAAGCTTAGGAACTAACCTGTACTAAAATAAATAACTGATTACATGAGCAAGTTCATTTTAACCCATTTCCAATGATCTATAGTATGCTATTTAGACATGTAATTTTGCCTAAAATGTTCAGCTAGGTGATAGCACCTAGCTAATGATCACTGATCTTGAAAAATTAAGCAGGGTCAAAATTCATTAATATTTGGGTGGATGACCACCAGGAAATTCTGGGGTACTAGCAAAAGTAAAGGTTTTCTTTGACATTAAGTCCAGTCGTGTCCGACTCTAGGGGGCGGTGCTCATCTCCGTTTCAAAGCCAAAGAGCCGGCATTTGTCCGTAGACACTTCCGTGGTCAAGTGGCTGGCATGACTAAATGGAATGCTGTCACCTGCCTGCCAAAGTGGTACCTATTAATCTACTCACATTTGCATGTTGTCGAACTGCTAGGTTGGCAGGAGCTGGGACTAGCAACGGGAGCTCACCCCGTCATGCGGATTTGAACTGCCGACCTTCTGATCAGTAAGCTCAGAAGCTCAGCGGTTTAACCCGCAGCGCCACTGCATCCCTATTCTGGGGTACTAGGGTAGACTAAATGGCTGAAAAAAAAATCTGAGAAGACTGGCACACTGTTTTCATGTTATCAAATATATATTTGGATATACTGTCAAGTTAAGCTTTATTGAATGGGACGCGGTGGCACTGCGGGTTAAACCGCTGAGCTGTCGATCGGAAGGTCGGCGGTTCGAAACCGCGCGGCGGGGTGAGCTCCCGTTGCTCGTCCCAGCTTCTGCACACCAAGCAGTTCGAAAACATGCAAATGTGAGTAGATTAATTGGTACCGCTACGGCGGGAAGGTAACGGCGTTCCGTGAGTCATACTGGCCACATGACCCGGAAGTGTCCTATGGACAACGCCGGCTCCAAGGCTTTGAAACGGAGATGAGCACCGCCCCCTAGAGTCGGACACGACTGGACTTTACGTCAAGGGAAACCTTTACCTTTACCTAAGCTTTATTGAAGAGTTTAGCTTTACCTCTTGCTAATTAATATACATGTTCTGCCTTTCTTTCAACAGGGTTTACTGAGAAAGACAATAATATGGAATAACTGTTTCCCTGAAATCAGTCTGAAACTATATTGTTGTAAGAAGGTGAAGCAGAAACAGTAGTTGCAAAAGGAGCCTGTTCTTTAAACAAAGTCATGTTTTAAAATAATTAGTCCTATCCCATCTCTAATGGTAATGTTATTAAAGAAAGAACATATAGACCATAATCTTTTACATATCACTTCACATCTTTGCCAGCTAATTTTCTATGTAAATATATTAGCTTTTTAATACTAACAGGGCTAGCCCACTATCTGCCTTACTAATTGAATACTATATTCATATAGTATATATATTCAAAATATAGCTTATATTTTCCAATTTCATAGAGTTGAAACTTTAGGCAGGAAGGTCGCCTGCAAGTATTATGATTTAGACAGTGTAACTTAATTCCCTAAATTCTTGACAGAAAGAAATCATATTTCTTCAGAACATATATTTTCTTTGTTATTAAAAAATACAATTACCTTCCCCAGTGTGTGTTTATTTATTCATTTGATTTATATAGCCGCCCATCTCACTTTTACATGACTCTAGGCAGCTTACAATAAAACAAATCAAAAACAAAATACATAACATAAAAACAAATAAAAATAGAAACACATAGCAGCAGGGTGTAATCTCACCTTTAGCCTTTCTCAAATTTTTGACCCTGGAAGAACCCTTAAAATATTTTTCAGGCCTCAGGGAACCCCTGCACATAGAGGCTCAAATACAGGCCAGAAGTTACAAAATTATTATATTGGTTTCATGTGTAGGCCTGTGTATATGCATTAACAATGTTCTTAAACTAAAAAATAAAGAATGAAAAATACCTCTTTAATGTGAAGATTTATATAGCCACCCATCTCACTTTTACATGATTCTAGGCAGCTTACAATAAAACAAATCAAAAACAAAATACATAACATAAAAACAAATAAAATAGAAACACATAGCAGCCTGGCGTAATCTCACCTTTAGCCTTTCTCAAATTTTTGACCCTGGAAGAACCCTTAAAATATTTTTCAGGCCTCAGGGAACCCCTGCACATAGAGGCTCAAATACAGGCCAGAAGTTACAAAATTATTATATTGGTTTCATGTGTAGGCCTGTGTATATGCATTAACAATGTTCTTAAACTAAAAAATAAAGAATGAAAAATACCTCTTTAATGTGAAGATTTATATAGCCACCCATCTCACTTTTACATGATTCTAGGCAGCTTACAATAAAACAAATCAAAAACAAAATACATAACATAAAAACAAATAAAAATAGAAACACATAGCAGCCTGGCGTAATCTCACCTTTAGCCTTTCTCAAATTTTTGACCCTGGAAGAACCCTTAAAATATTTTTCAGGCCTCAGGGAACCCCTGCACATTCAGGCTCAAATACAGGCCAGAAGTTACAAAATTATTATATTTGTTTCATGTGTAGGCCTGTGTATATGCATTAACAATGTTCTTAAACTAAAAAAATAAAGAATGAAAAATACCTCTTTAATGTGAAGTTGCCCAAAGTTGAAATAATTTTTATATAAATCATGATCTTCTAGGGAACCCCTAGTGACATCTCACAGAATCCTAGGGTTCCACAGAACCCTGGCTGAGAAACCCTGATCTAACCTATCATCCACACAATCAGGAGACAAGTTCTAACCCACACACAGGGCCCCAGACTCAGGCACAAAGCCAAATTTTCAATGCTTTACAAAAGGCTACAGGGACAGGGCTAATCTTATCTCAGGTTTCTATCTGTCTGGCAGAAGACTAGCAGAGCGTATCCACGAACACCAACTAGCAGTCAGAAGACATGATGAGAACTCCTTAATCGCACAATACATGGACAGACTCAACCATAGTTTCAACTGGGAAACTGAGAGCATCCTAAACCAAGCCAAATCCAAAAATGCCAGAGAATTCCTGGAAGCCTGGCACTCAGACAAAGCAGCCATCAACAGACACATAAACAACATTTACATACCATAGAAAAGCCAAAAGACCAGTACACTCTCTTGCCAGCAATCAACACCCAGATATGCAAAAATCAACACTAGGATTAACACCAGATGAACCATCAAACAGCACAATACACCCTAATCAAGTAACTATTAACTCAGGCAATCAACCAAACAGCAAAAAACAGCCCAATCAAAGAACTCCCAAGGAGAGAACAACACCCCTACCAACACAAGCAGGGCATGCTATGGTATATAAACTGAGAACAAGGCCCACTCCCTCTTTGTACTGAAGATGTTGCCTAGTTTGGCAATGAAATGTCTACAAGAAAACAACAAGGCTCAGAGAGCACGAAGGACTCCACAGTTCAACCTGAGCTATAAATATTTGCTTCGATTGGCATCTTCGCTCTGCTTTTTGCTCTGCTTGCTGAGTGCGAGGGCTTGGAGGCTGTAGTCATTATTAGACTGCTCTAGCTGTTCCGATGGTGCCTGTGTTTGATCAGCCTTAGTTGATTCCTGGCTTGGTGTCTCCTGAGGCCGACATTCCACTGGTTCAGCTGGAACAGCTTCTTCAGAGTCAGAGTCTGAGTCCTGGCCATGACACTCAGGGAGAAAGATGTTCCAAAGGGTGCATGCCATGGCAGAAAAGATTCTCCTTCTGGGCCCTGCCAACTGACACTCCCCAGATGGTGAACCCTAGAAAACTTTGAAGTTGACGCCGGGTTCGCAGGCATTCTCAGTTGAGAACTGCCTGAACTTTTTCAGGATCCATTTCAATACCTTTATCAGAAACTCTGTACCCCAAGTAATCTAAGCGAGACTTATGGAATTCACATTTAGAAAGCTTAGCATAAAGCTTAGCTTTTCTGAGCTTGGTGAGAACTTGCTTGACAAGCTTCTCGTGTTCTTTCTCAGTCTTTGTGTAGATGAGCATATCCTCCAAATACACCAAGACTCCCTTAAATAAATGGTCATGTAAAACTTCATTGATCAATTTCATGAAAACCCCTGGCGCTCCCGCCAGACCAAAAGGGAGGACCTTATATTGAAAGGACCCCAAGGGGCAGTTAAAAGCTGTTTTCCACTCATCCCCCTCCCAAATTCGAATGTGATAGTATGCCTTGTGGAGGTCAAGCTTGGAAAAGATTTTACCAGTACACAAATGAGCCAACATATCTTTTACAAGAGGCAAAGGGTATTTGTTCAACAGTGAGACTGAATTTAACCCACGATAATCTGTGCACAGTCTAAGGGTGCCATCCTTCTTTTCGCGAAACAAAACAGGAGCCCCTACCGGCAAGTTTGCCAGTTCAATGAAACCCCTAGCAAGGTTTTTGTCAATGAACTCCCGCAATGTGCCCAGTTCCTTCTTAGTCATAGCATAGATCTTCGGCTTGGGTAAGGGGACGTCCAGAAGAAGCTCAATGGCACAGTCAGTTTTGCGATGGGGGGGTAATTGGTCTGCCTCCTCCTCCCCGAAGATGTCGGCAAAGTCACGGTACTTGGCCGGCAGCCCTTCCATGGGTAGATGTGGTGGCTGAGGGTGTACAATTTCAGCCCTCCCCGCCGCTACAGTGATGGACTGCCCCATAACAGGAGCCTGGTAGAAACCATCCTCAAACGTAATAGTACAGGTATTCCAGTTGATGTATGGATTATGGCTAGTTAGCCAAGGAATCCCCAGGACCACCAGAGGGTCTCCCACTGGAGTAACAATGAAATTGATCTGCTCAAGATGAGTTCCCATATGCAACGTCACGTCCCCAGTAAACTGGGTGGCTGGACCCCCCCCCCCACCATGGAACCATCCAATTGTTGAAAAATTAGTGGCTTTGGAAGGGGAAAGCAAGGCAACTCCAAAGCAGCAACTAAGTCGGCATGGATCAAACACCTGGAACAACCCAAGTCCACCAAAGCCCAGACTTAAACAGTGGCACTGTTTAAGACAGGTGGAAGTCATTTCCCACTGGCAGTTCAAGGGCAGCACAAGCGTCTCCCGTGAGGTAGACTTCGTCCTCCTCCTCCGCGGCCGCCTTTGCCGCCAGCCAACGGAGAGGGTTAGGTGTCTTCTGTGGAGGCTTAGACGGGCGATCTGTAGGTTTAGTCTTGTGACAGTCCGCAGTGCGGTGACCCAGTTTGCCACACTTGATGCATTGCCCTTGGGCAAAACATCGTTGTTTCTCATCGTCCCACCCTGTGGCAGATGGCTGTCTCGGGCCTTTTCCACTGGAGTGCGGCTTATCCCCTTTAGTGGCTTGCATATAGGTATGCTGGGCATGTTCAGCCTTACCGGCGAGACAGATCCAATCATGAAGCGAGTCCGGATCGTCCCTGCACAGCGCCCATTTCAATACCTCTCGATTGAGCCTGTCCTTAAATCTGTCTATCAGGGTATCTTCGGACCATTCAGGAACTTTACCTGCCAATACCTTGAATTCCAGGGCATAATTGGCAACCAATTTCTGCCCCTGAACAAGTTCCTTTAGAGCTTCCTTAGCCCTCGCCTTAGCCAGGGGATCTTCAAAGTAGCATTTCAAAGTGGCTAAAAAGGTGTTGAAGGCACCAAGCACTGGGGCTTTTGCCTCAGATAACTGTACATACCAGTCAGCAGCTCTGCCCTTCAGTTTCGTGGCAATCGCCATGATTTTTGCCCCTTCCGAGGTGAAGCAGTGTCCATATTGCTGCATATAATTTGCCGCGTTGGTAAGGAAAAATGACAAATTTGTGGGGTCACCATCAAACTTCACTGGAAAGTCCTTAGCGACCCCGCCAACTGGTGCAGCACCAACCGGTGGACGAGCTGGGGACCCTAACACTGGAGTGGGACCACGGAGACCCGGGGAAGAGTCCCGTGGCCGGCCCCTTCCCCTCGGTGCCGGCGTTGGAGTAGGAGGGATGCTGGGTCCCATCGCTGCACCCGGACTACCAACAATCCTCACCAGGTCCCCCACTGTGGTTGAAATGGATCGTAGCATATACTCCATAGACTCGAACTTGGACTCAATGACTCTGATCCTGTCAGATGTGACGGAGTCCTCCAGCCCTGGTACCTCAGGTTGCTGACTTGCCAACACTTTGGTGGACTCCCTCTTAGGAGTCAGGGGGCACCGCAGCCTCCATGAGGTGTGAGACGTCTGCAGCCGAGGGTCTTCCATGGCATCCCACATCATCTGTTCCATGACCCCCTCTTCTGTCGGGTCCCCCAACTCCGGGATGGAGCTGGATTCTCTGGAATGGGGTGCGAGGTGGGTTGGGAGGGGGCTCGGGTGCCTGCTCGGAAATGCTGACTCCAGGAGCTGTTTGGTCACTTCCCCAAACCCCGTGGACTCTTTCTTCGATTCTGCCATCACTAACGTCTTCTTTCACAAGAAAATTTCTTGGTAGAGACTAGCGAGGTTTTTTTGTGAAATGATTCTCAGCTTTATGTGATGATTGCCTGAACCCAAATAAAATGCTCAGACTCCAAATCAAAGTTTAGGTTCTGATTTTATTTAGAATAGAGTGCAAACAGAAAGAAAGCTGAGAATGAGAAAAGCGCACCCAAAGTCAAACTAAATAGCCCTGCTTCCAACAACGTCCCCCCCCCCCTTATTTCATTACAATCCTACATTCCTAACGAGCTCTGCTGATCAACGGGCAGAAAGACCTTGACATTAAAGAGATAACCCAAACACATTCCTCCATGGCTGAGGCAAACAGAACTTTCTATACAAGGTTTATCAGCAGCACCCTCCCAGCCAGGAACGCGCGTCAACACTCTGGCATGCGAACCGTTACGAAGTTCAGCAACATTGAAACAGAGAACAACAGAAAAGTTCTTACTGAATGTTTATCCCAGCAAGATAGAAAAAAGAGGATTCTGAACTAATGCCTGTATAGATTGGACACAGATTTGAATCCATATTTGATGCATATATGGATATATTTTTAAAAAGTCCAATAAAATCCCATGTTACCTCTGCACTGCTGTCTTTAACATGTCTATATTCACATCACATTAATACATATAGTTTGTTATATATTATTATCATTATTATCATATTATTACATAATATGTAATATTATGTATTAATATTACATATTACATATTAAGCTAAGCCGTAATGGGTGTGTTCACCCACCATGCTAAGGCAGATAAAATAAAACAGTTAAAGGTATCACATTATGAATGATTTTGGCCTATGAATTGTGTCAAACAACTGCATATATTATTGCATTTATGCAAGGGAGAACCCAGGAAAATTTGGAAAAAGGTAATTCAGTGTACATAAACATATTCAGATTGTCTTTCTGGCACAGAATTTGATTATTTCTATCTCCAACCCCCAATAGTTAGTCCTCTAATATCAACTTACCCAGTAATCAATACTGTTACTTCAACAAGGCAGCCTAGCTTCAGGAGTGCATCATCAGGGTTTCTGCAGAACATTGTAGAAAAAAGAGATAATTAAACATTTGAACTGTCTTTCTTGATACAGGTTTTCCAAGCATTATGCTGTCAGGTTAAGGTTTAACCTCTTCTCAGTCCCCACTTTGGAATGGTTACTGAGAACCAGATGTTTAATGCAGAAGTCACCTAGCAGACAATGTTCTTCATGATAGAAGCTAATTGTGGGACCTGATGGCCTTTGGTTTCCCTTTGCTTTAGTATATGGGATAGTTAATGCCCATACAGAGAAAAAAAAAACATGAGACAAGAAAGCATAGAGAGCAGATACATTTTTGTGCATATAAGAACTTCACAAACAGAATTATAAGAAATTAAAATAAGGAAATAATACACAATATAGCACTTAGCAGGTTTGATACCACATACTGTACCAATGTATAAATTTAATATAATACAATATAATCCCACACTAACATATGCATAGTCATCCCCACTTTTGAGTGCAGCTGATGGGGACAGGTAGATAAAAAGTTATCACATTTATTTTGGTTCCCCCTTCCATTTTGGGGTTGGAAATTTTCATGGGTGAACTCATGGCATTTTAGGTGCTTAAGGGAGTCTACTCTAACAATAGTCTCTGTGATGTGTGCATGCAGAGATAATTGTGAAAAGCATATTTTGGGTGTTACAACAGGGGATCTGCCTAAAATGTTTTTCACCTTTCGAACTCTTGGCTTGAGCCAGGTTGACGCCTACAGCACTTCTACCTGACTGTGCTATCTGTTTTTCAGGCCTCAGTTAGGACTTTGCCCATTAACTGTTTATCAGTGAACTGCACAGGTAAATACTTAACAGCTTGCATCCACCCTTCCTTTCCTGGAAAGCTATAATGAAGGGTTGGCTGGCTGACTGATGTAACACCAAAATGGCTGATGAATTGTCTTTTTGAACATGATCTACTGATAATGGTATCCTAACCCAGGTCTGCCTTTAGACTAAGGCCAAATAGGCACTGATCTAGGGCACCAAAGCTTAGGGGATACCAGTGCTGCCTCCTTCCAAAAACAAAGGCTATTCTAAAAATACAAATCTTTGCATCAGCAGGAGGTGGTGCCATCTGTCAATGAGACCTAGGAGCACCATATACCTTTGAGCCAGTGTTGTCCTAGTCATTAGGGTTAGCACATAAATAATAACAAGATATCCATTCTAACTGCATCAATTATACGATGTTTGTATTGATTAAAATATAGCATATTACCTTTGTTGTAGCAAAGAATTCCTTTTGCACATATTTTACATCAGAATGTGGCCTAAATTAAGTCACACATCTGGAACTAAATGTGATATTCCCCAATTCACAAAATATAATCCCAGATTAAAAAAAGGAAACGGGATCTGAGAAGTTACAGTGATTATTTACAGTTTTTTTTTGGGGGGGGGCATGCCCCAATACAAAAAATAAGGAACATTAAGAAACCCTTTTCCTGCTCAGAATCACACAACTATCAATTGAGATTAAAAGCCCAGAATAATTATGTTGTTTTAACCTCCTAATGAAATGCTAGAAGGGAGAGAATTGCAAACTTCCAGAGCTAAAGAAACAAACAAACAGACAAAAGTTTGCTCCCTAGTTTCTATCCCCTTGCCCTCACATTGGGAAGGAAGACTCTCAGCAGACATTGTCATGATGGTTATACCAGTTGAACATAATAACATACTGGAGTATGCATACAAAATACATACTTACGGATCAAGAAACAAAGGGAATACAGTATATTGAGTCTGAGTTCCCCATCTAGAATGTTTAGACCTCTGCAATGAAATAACTTCAGACTATTCCCTCTATGAGAGCCAGTTTGGTGTAGTGGTTAAGGCACTGGGCTAGAAACCAGGAGCTTGTGAGTTCTAGCCCTGCCTTAGGCACAAGGCCAGCTGGGTGACCTTGGGCCAGTCCCTCTCAGCCCTAGGAAGGAGGCAATGGCAAACCACTTCTGAAAATCTTGCCAAGGAAACTTCAGGGAGTTGGTCAGGCAGTCTCCAAGAACCAGACACAACTGAACAGATTTTATATATATATATATTCTCTATAGCAGCAAAGGATTTTGCCAAGATCTGCAAGTGGTAAATACTGCTAACATATATTGCAAAAGAAAAACTACACAGTTAAACACATTAACTACAATTAATAATTAATTATAACATTCTTTGAACAATAGCATCCTACAGTTGCATCCCAAAAGTAGGATCCCTGCCTACTCCTCAGCTGATATAGAGAAATTACTGGCTCAGCCAATTCAGCTGCTCATTCAGATATGCTATTCTTTCATGACTTCTTCATTTCACTGGTCCACCTTCTTAAAGAAAAGGTTTCACAGCTTATTTGAGTTCAGTGACACATCTGCCTCTTTGGAGACTTTCAGACTGGCTTGATGACCACCTGTCAGGGATCATTAGTGGATCTCTACACTGAGTTTAGCTAGATGGCTAAGAAGATTAAACATTTTATAATTCTATCTTCCCCTAAGAAAAAACAGAACAACTTTTAACAAGTGCAAAGGGGTTGGTAAGACAAGAATCTATATTAAGAAAATATGTAACCCAAAACTAATTAGATTAGCTTCTTTGATTATTTAACTGTGCAAAACTTTGGAAACATTTATAGAATTTGACTAATAAAACCTCTGTGATTAAGTCATGGAAGACTTACTAAATTGTGGATTGTCATGATGGCTACTATGTACTTTGATTACAAAATTCAATGGAATATTAACTAGTGCTAGAATTGTTTAACACTACTAAGAAGGTAAAGCCAAAATTTAGTAACATTTCTTTCTGAGATAAATTATTACAGGAGATGAGGAATGTGGTGACAACTGAACATGAAGGATTCATTATCTGATGAACAGAATTTGTTTTAAACAAGACCATACAAAAACAAAACAAAACTAGAATCTATAAAAATTGGTAAACATTCTTTAACTTTCATTTAGTTTCTCATGATATATATTCTAATTCTAGTTAATGTTCATTCTGTGTATATCAGGTAGACAATATATTCATCTTAATGTCTTTTAAAATCCTATTCACCTGACCTTTACAGATTATATGTGCCAGAATTCTTGGCACTTAGGAAATGGTCAATGAATCAATCCATGCATATAATTATTATCAACCAAGGGCTTTTGCTAGCAAAAATGAGCTCTTGATTTCTTTCCATAAAAATCTAGCTTATTATTTCATGTAAAATTTGGTTGCCACATACATTTCCAATGAAAATTGCTTCCTACTAACTTACTATTTCCCCTGGTCTATTTTCTATTGTTCCTCCTGTATTCTGTGCAATTGATCTAATTTCATAAATTCTATGCAACAAAATACTATTTATTAGCCTATTATCCTTCTACATCAATCTATCACATGTTTTGAGAAAATGGTTGCTATATTTGAGACAAGTTTACTAGCAAAACCAGATATACAGATTTCATTCTTGAAAACCAAAATCAACATAGTTTCTTGCATCACTAGTTTTATAAGCAATTATCTGTAATTCCTTTGGACACCAACTGACAACAATGGTGTCTACGTTAAGCAAAAGATTCTTATTGCATTTTAATGTAGTTGTTCCTGCATAGTCTATAGCAAACACTAACTGGATGCACAATAGATCAGTGGTCATGGGGAACACATATAAGATTGACCTAACCAAACTATTGACCTGATCAAACTCATATGCTGTACTTATATTTTTTTTCCCTTTCAGAATACTTATAGAATCTTACCTAACTTTAAATCCCCAAAGATCAGAGGAATTAGCTATGTCACTGAAAGCTTTTGACCCTTGGTTGTAGGAATGACCATAATTTCACAATGCCTGTTCTCCCTTTACTCCCCCATGGGTGTAATGAACTCCTGCCAATAACTTTCCTGCTGAGGGCAAAAATAAAATAACACAACATAAATACATTCAAAAAATATAAGTCAAAACAGAGACCTTGTCTATAAGTAATAAATGAGTCCGCTGCAACCCATCAGAGTAATAAATCAGTGTTTTGCAGCACAGACTGTGGATTTTGTATGAAAAAAGAGCAACAAAGGTATTTAGAATGTTGATCCTATATTCTTCACCATCTCTTTTCCTTACCAAGAGATCACCCAAAGGAAAATTAGCATTTTATAAAATTTAAACTGTATGTACATATGTGTATGGGGACATGCACACAAACATATATGTTACTATACAGAGCTCCATCTACTGATACATTCAGATATATAATTTTATTTATTAATTAGTGCCTTTTCTAAACAGTATTTTGATGATGAATTTCCTCAGAGCTCCTATAGCAAAGCATTTGTCATAGAGCCCATGACAGTAATAATCAATATTATCATAAAAATTGTTCTCTGACAGTTGGAGCTGGTTGATATATAAACTGAGACTCCTCTGTCCTCAGAGCAAACAACTCCATCCTTCTGACTTAACTATAGTGGCAAACAGCCCAGATATCTATGTGCTCAAAGAAAAATACGGATTATAAGAGATATGCATATTCTTTATTACAGGAAGATAGTAAGCAGCCTAGACCAAGTCAAACCAGAGGTCCATTTAGCCAAGTATTGTTGATAATTCCTGGTAGCTTCATTCCAAGGTTTGAAAAAGGACTATTTCTAACCCTACATGGAAATAACCTCTGTTCTTTGGCATGCAAAGCCTGTGTTATGGAGCCATGCCCCAAAGACTGCTGGGGGAAAAATCACATTGCAGCAAAAGGTTGCTATCAAGCCATCTGCCTGGCTTGATTTATATGGGCTGGTTGACAGGTACACAAAGCAGTGTAGAATCATCTTAGAAGGAATTGTTTCCTTCAGTAGGAGTGCATCTATATTGTAGGGGAAGGTGAATTTGAATTAGGATTATGATAGGCCAATGAATTATTTCTACCATTCTGCTTACTTGGCTCCAACCTAGCTTGAGAGTGGTGCCTCCAGCTGTGCTGTCTCTCTGTCTCTCTGACTCCATTATCTGATTGTAAGAAAAACAATACATTCAGCTTGGCTCACATCAACATTCTAGATCGTGTTCGGTTATGTCTGCATGTGCATGTGGGAGAGTGTAAATGTTGTGTAATATAAAGTGAAATATTAAGTTACTAGCATCTTTACAAAATTCTGTATCCCACAATTTTATAACCAAAGATTGATTTTGCTTCCTTCCATAAAGGTAGGTGTTCTCATATAACTTTTCAATTAATGGGGCAGAGGGGTGAAACAAAATATAGAACATGATAATGAAATAGAAAATTATAGATGCTATTATGATCATAGGTAAATACAATTACTAAATCTCAAAAGTATACTTTAATTGAATTGTTTGTATAATATCATTGCATAATGATTATAAACCATGTTTAAAATTCTAGAATGATACTTAGAGGAAAATACTCTTCTAATACTTTTTTTTAAAAAATAGAATACTACTGAATAGAACCCTTTTCAATAAAAATAAAAAAACAATAGTTGATTAAAAATGCATTCCTTATTTTCATAGTCCACTTACTATACAATATTTTCCAGCACATATACAGTTAATGTTGTACCAATGCTTATAACCAAGTTTCCTGGTAGGAGATAATATCTATGAAGATGCCAAATGTTCAAAAAGTAAAAGTGTTGAGAAAATGTGTCCTTTGTGACATATGAAAGGTAGCAAAATACACAATGCATTTGAATGAGGCAAATCCATAGCCTCTTAACTTGCAAACACTGCAGTTTAGCATATTATTTTTTGCCAGCAGGGATGCACTATACAAAGGATATTTTTTCCTTATTTCTTTTTTTTTTCCAGGTTACTAGTAGCTTTAGTTGTGCTTAATGGATTTGAAGCATTTTCAGTAACAAGAGTTGCACATTATTTTATGTCATTTTGATTGGTCCTAATAATAATATTACTCACCTATGGCTTCTAGATTTTTTTTCCCTTTATGGATGTATATATTTTTTAAACTTTCTGAATGAGATTAGTACATGGAATGTGCCTCTTATGCCTTGTGACTCAAGGTGTTCTATCCTATGTCCATGAACTAATGAAGAGCTAGGGATACAGTGGACAGCACAATGTTGCTGAATTAAAGTTCACAAAATCCTACATCAGTAATTATGCTGGCCAAGGCTACCGAGAATGTACGTTTTCTGGTCTTGGTACATATGAATCTGCTGGCTAAATTCTCCAGGGATTTAGAATATGTGTGCAATTAGAAGTGCTTCATTTTTTTTCTGGAACCATAGTTAGAGATGAGGAAAAAAAATATATTTCTGTTAAATATTCTCAGATCCAGAATTTGCTTTGAGTAACAGAATAGAACTGAGCTCACATTACTCTCTTGTTTAAACAAGAAACCACATATGCATTTTATTCAGTTCAGTAGTGGAATTAAGTTCCTTGTGAGGAAATGTCTTTTTATTGCTATCACTGTGAGGCCAATCTACCATAGTAATATAATGTAGATGACCGGCTTCTAGTTTCTCTCTCAACAGTGGGAAGTTTATCAAAATCAGGGTGTTATTTCTGCACAAATGTAACATGTATAATTTGGAATTAATTAATCTAAATTTTCTCAGTGTAGGTATATTCCTGTATGAGTCAGTCTGATTTGAATATCCTTGGAAGAAGCCTGTCCCTCTGTCTCACCACTGGGCAGCATAATTGGCAGTGATGAGGAAGAGATGTACTCCTGAAGTGGATTTCTTTCCCAAAGTAGACCAGATTAACTTTATCTCTGTTGCTGTGGTGGCAAATACATTTTTATCTATTCAACTTCTAGTATTTAAAATGACTTGCTGCTGATATAGATTTTAATATGGCAGGAGCAGTTATGTCTTGTTTTTTTCTTGTAATTTTATCAGTGCTTTCACTTGATGACTTTCAAAGTTTGAATTATATTTCATTTTATTTATATTTTATTGTTAGCTACACTGACCACAATTTTTAGTGGAAAATATAAATATAATTTAAGCATTATTCTAAAAAGATATGGCTTATTAGCATGGGCCTTTTATTATAGAAAAGCTTAATAGCAATCAAATTCACTCAAATCTTAACCAATTTTTAACCAAGTCCAACCAAGTCCAATTATGGAAATTGTCGATTTCCATAATTCATGAAAATTCCACCATTATTTAAATACCTAGACTTACCAAATTCAAATCGATCAAAAATATCACCTGTCTTCTAATTAGAGCAACAGAAAACAGAAAAAATAAAGAAAAAAAGTTTAGAGAAGTGCAGTGTGTATGATATAATGCACTCAGAAGCATCATTAATGGGCCACTGCAAATATGATCCACAATGACATTAATGGCATATAAACTGAAAACACGAATTTCAATTAGTAGGCATTTAAAACAGATATCAGGGTTATCGAAGGCATTCAAGCTAAAAATAAAAAATACAAAAATTATCACAACATACAGTATATGATAGCAAATAACTGAAATTAGTAAAACTTGTAGAATACATACAGTATCTGTTGAACTCCTTCATAATCAGCACAAGAAGAAGAATCAAATGTCTACCTCATCTTATGTAGTCTTTCTCACTGAAGTTCATAAGTAGATGCCTCCTGAAAGCAGGCAAATCTTCAGGACAATTGCCTTGGCCTCGTGTTGTCTTCTAGAAACTGGCATTCAGTGATACTCTCTGTGTTAACACAGAGGTTCCATTTATTGATGATCCTCAAAGGTATAGATAGCTAAGGCCCAGAGTTATTGAAATCTTATTCTAATGGAGTTACACAATTCATACTAGTTTTCTATTCACAAAGTATAGAAAACTGGTATGCAGATATGTGTATATTTACAGTATATGTACTTCTCTGACTACTGCAAAGCTTGAGACATACATATAAAGAAGCATACATTTGGGGAAATGCACAGAAAGTACATTCTGTTTGGGAAAAACTACTGCAAAATATTTGGAAAAGTGTATTAAAAAATCACAGAATGGGAGTGATACATACACTAAAATTCCTTCTTGGCTTTTCAGCTAAGATTAGGTATAGTTAGTTAACTTTATTATAATCGCTGACCAGCATTTTGTGTAATTATTATATGATATTACAGAGTACAGATTAAAAAGTAATATTAAAATTAATTAACAGGATTATGAAACTACTTTGTCTATAAAAGACTAAAATGTTTAATGTACTGAACACTAATCTTCTGAGCAAGTGTGTATATGTCTGTCTGTCTATCTAATTAGGGTAAGTGATAAAATAATGATAAATACTAATAAAATAAAATAATGATAAAATAAAATAAAATACTGATAAAAAAAAAAAACATGTATATGATAGAACTAGAAGTTAATTTTACAACTTCCCTAGAGATATTAGGGTTCTCTGATAGTAGGAAAGTACCCTTAGAACTATAGGGACTACTGTTAGAAAGTGGAGTTATAAGAGTAGGACATAAGTTGCCATAGAAAGGATATCTAAGAAATATGTGAGCTAGAATTTCAGATGTCTTCAGGTCACAATAACATGTTCACTCTGGCAGGGGTATTATTATATTTCCATCCAAAATTGCAGAGGCAAGATATTAAGACAGGCTAATGAAAAAGTTCTGCAGTGTGTTAGGAAGGAAATGTTACATAAATAATTTGCTAGCATGTCAGTTTTCCTATTTATATTTTGCCAGTGCTGGTGACTTAAATAACCTTGCTCAACCTGGAGAACTATGTCAAGCACTATGTTGCTAGATTGCTGCTCTAGCTTTTGGTAAATCTATGGCCAGGAGGAATGCACTTGAGAAGCCACAGTGGCATAAATCACTGTGTATTGGTTACAGGAAGAGGAAATTTATTGAGAAGGATCATGGCAGCCAGGAAATTGCTAGAAAGGTGGAGCCTGAAAGCAAAATAAAGCTGGCATACAGTGTGTGAGTCCTGGATTGCAGGGAGATCATCTTGGTTTCTAAATGAAGTGCTGCATAACAATGGTAAGGCTATATTGGAGTTTTGCTTTGTTTTCATAACAAAGAAAGTATGGTCTTACATACCTGTGGCCATAAAAATCTTTATCACCTTATTCAGGAACTGGGATATTCCCAATTAGTATGTGTGAATATTTGCTTCTTTCTTTTTAATTTATTTTTGTGGCTTCTTTTAAGAACAAATACTGTAGCTGATCCCTTGCAATGGGGTAGGAGTCACTAAATTTACCTTGGCCTGCATGGAGTTTCTGCCTAAGATGGGAAGGTTTAGTAATAGGATGCTGTTAGATTGATAATTAACTCAGAAGGTTGTATGTCAGAACATTAGATGTGGCTAAAGCTTCTGCAGAGTTTTTGCTCTTAGTCAGGAACTCACAGAGCTCAAGAGACTCAACTAGGCAAGAAATAATTGGGTCACTCTTGCAGTCTTTTTGGATCATGTGATCCTAGGGGTGGCTAGACCTATGTAATTCCCCTTAGCCTGGATGGGATTGTTCAAAAGATCAAATGAGAAGTAAGAGCCAGATGAAATGATAGTGGCAAGTGGTCACTACCTGATCACAATCCAATTTTAAATGAAGCTACCAGACTAAAAAGATGATAGGATGATCATATCTTTTTATTATTAAAACATAAGTGATTGTACTAGAAACTCTGTCCTCTCTATAGGTGAACTCTCCATTAAGGTTGCTGTCT
Source organism: Candoia aspera (assembly GCF_035149785.1). NCBI lineage: Eukaryota > Metazoa > Chordata > Lepidosauria > Squamata > Candoiidae > Candoia > Candoia aspera. The sequence continues at coordinate 45,714,910 of NC_086160.1, read as the reverse complement.
GCTACTCAATTTAGTATACAGAGCATAAATCTTCTGGTGATGCATAACAGGGCCAGTACTAACTGTAGTATTAACTCCCTGATTCCTGGAGTACCATGGTTGAGTAGTCTGGAGAGGCAAGGGAAGGAATATGACTATTCAGGAAGAAAAAGCCTTGTCATTATTGCCAAGACTGACATTAAAGTCATATACCAGCACTTGGATAATCCTGAATAAATCGGAGCATATAGTTCTCCAGTATTTCCCATCTGACAGAAAGGTAAACATTTATAATTAAAATATTGTGTCCAACTATACTGATGTAGAAGCTACTTCTGTGTGTTTACATGACTCAATTTATGTGATTTGAAACAACAGAATATTTTATATGAATGTATAGATGCCTCCTTGGGCATGTTCTCTTGCTGCATAAGGAAAATACTAAGGAAATGCACTAAGTAATCTTGTCATATTGGAGGTACTAGGAACCAGGTCTCCTGTAATAAAACAAAATTGTATTTACAGATTAAGTCCAGAAAATAAGAGCCATTATTTTTGGCTTTCTAACTGGCAATATTCCAGGAAATCAGGAAGGTCCCTCTTTGTCCTTTGCCCAGACAATCTGAGGGTTACAGAAGTCAGCCCAGAGTTCTGTTGAAGATGATTATGTTGGGTGGGCATGTGATGAATTTGTGAGATGTACAGTGCAGTCCACTTTGGATGGAACATAGAGACTGCTCAAAAGGTCTTCACTGATTATGGAACATGGGATAAGGGACCTTTAGAAGCTGTTTGGGGAAGAGGAAAAGTGGGATGGCTCAGATCACACTATATGTGTTTGAAATCCAGACCAGAGAAGGTGAAATCATTGAGAAGACTGGGTAATGGATTTTTTTCAAGGAATCTTCAATAAAGTTGGCTTGAGAGCTGTGGCCAGTATCAATCTGTACAAAACTGAAATTGTTTCTGAGAAAAATGCATCACATGAAAAGGAACTGCCAGACTTTGGTGGAAGGTCTAAGGATTTATTTGAATTAACCAATGGAATCAATTGATTAACATGGAAGGAGAGGATAAAAATTATCTTTAATGAACGGACGTACTGTGCTTTGGGGTCTAGCCATTTCCCAATTGTCCTTAATTACAATTCTGTACTATAGGTAAGATCAAAATGTTTGTTCAAGTGTATTAGAGCAGTAAGGGGTTTGCTTTCTCTTGAATCTGTTTCACTGTTTGTGCAAGCCCTTCATTTTTTTTTAATATCTTTGTTTATCTTTACCCATCTTGCTATAAGAGTTAATTAGTTCACTTTCAAAAGGATCAAGCAATATTTTCCTTGTATTGGTGGAACATTTAGCTACACTCACTGTACTCAAGGCAAAGATAAGGTAAAAGAAGCTTGGCAGCTCTCTGAAATAGAAGAGCATTTTCAAGTGTGTGAACTAATGTGGTATTATTTAGAAAAGTTTTCATGTTTTGATCAGTAAACACCTGAATGGGGATAATTCCAAAAGTCTTCAAAAAGTCCTCATTTTTAAAAGCAATACTTTTAAAAGTATTGTTGGATTGCTGAAGAATAAATGAATAATTTTTATGCCAAATTGTAGTGGGGAGCCAATTAATATGAACAAGGTCAATGGCATGAGACTGGCAATGAAGTAGTTGGATTAGGGAAAAACAGAACCTCTGGAAGTCCATCTTCCCTCATGAATTGTCCTAACAGCCAGGAAACACGCTGAGACAAGGAACCGGTCTCTAATATTTATTGCTAGTACTTAACAGGAATCCTAACAAACTGAAGAAGCATGGGAAAACCCAGACATATAAACCCCAAAGGTTAAGGCGGTCCCGATCTGTGTCTCTTTGAATGGCTGACCAATTCCTCAGTGCTACGCATGTGCTTGACAGTCTGGATGGGAGCCCCCTGCTCGCCATCCTTACTCATGACATGAATACTGTTATTAAGAAGAGACAGAACTAATTGTTTATATTGATATATAAGGTCGGAATCCTTATTGTCTAGGTTTAAAGGAACACAAGATTTGCTGTTTAAAGGCTGCTTATCAGTTAATGGGGTATCTGACATGGAGGCTTGTTGGGAGTAAATTTGCCTTCTGTATCTCTAAAGAGAGCCTTGTATGGGAGTCAAATGTTTTATTTAATCTTCAGTTTTTTACAGAAATTGTTGTTAATTGTACAAACAAGGCTATTACAGGGTAAGCAGTTAAAAGGCAAACTGTTGCCAAAACATCTGACAAGAGTTTTGTAGTTATGCTGTTATTTAGCTCATCAGCTGTAGCATCATTAGAAGCATAAGTATACATACTTCAGAATGGCCAGTGCACCTACCAGAGGCAATATTTTCTTGGAAATTATCACTCCACAGAAGTCTGTTATCTTCATTAGGGCAAGGAGAGTTTGGCATTTCATCTGATTGCTGATGGAACACTTTGAATCTGTTCCCTGGATTTCAGGAGATTAAGACCTCAGTAAAAAACCTTTGAGGTGAGGAACTCATTAGTTTTCAGTTGTTTTGCTGTCTTATCCAATTTCAAACTTCCAAGGCTAGTTCTACATCTCTCTATTCCTACCCATAGTACTAGGTGCTTTTAAATTGCAGGTTGGGAGTTTAAAATCATAGAACAGGTAAAATATTAAGATAAGAGAAAATAAAATCAGATAAAGTGTGGTTTCAAAAAGAGAAAACAATAGCAGAAGCTGAATAAAATAAAAGCTTCTCCAAAGCTATCTAAAGATGCTACTAGGCCAGCACCATTTCGGAGGGAAAAAAAAAATCAAGGCTAGACTCCACCAACACATTGCAGCTATTTAACGAAAAGAAACTTCTACTCTAATGCTAAATGTTTTGGAAACAGGGTGCACTATTGTTAAGGAAAATGAGTTATAGCCTTTGTTTCCTGCATATGTATTCTCTAAATGAAAAGAAGGGGTTGCACATCTTTCTATCAGTACAAAACAGTTTGGAAGTAGATTATGATGTTACGGTATTCAAAGCACTATATCAGACTTGTTCTGACTGAAAATGAATTTGATAGATTAGTATATGCAATAGTTGCTGATAGATTTATCCTACATGAACAATATACTAAGATATGGCACACATAATTTCTTCCTCTAGTTACAATAAATGCTTATTAAGGAAGTGCAACTAATTGGTTATTACCCTATTACTCAAGAATACCAGAATAGGTACAGTTAAGGAAATTTATTGTAAATAGTATGAAATAACTCTGTTTCTTGGACAGAACAACTGCTAGGTTATCCTATAGATCTCACTGAATTACTGAACATGAAGGGTGATGGTGGTGGTGTTCCATTTAAAAAAATATCAATTGTGATCTTGTTTTTTTGTATTTGAAATATTGAAGTAAATAAACACATGCACATGGATTCAAAGAATATGAATCAATTTGGTGACAACAGTATCATTCTCACATATTCTCACATATACACATATTCTCACATCATTCTCACATATACACATATACATACACATATATACATACATACACACACACACACACACACACACACACACACACATATATATATATATATATATATATATATATATATATATATATAGTTTTTGATTTTATATGCTATAGCAGATTTTGTCCATTTACATTAGCTTTTAATTTTTAACTCTCAAGGCAGACCAATAATTACTTTTATATTCAGAAATGACATTAAGATCTATAGCAGTTTTTTATATTGTTCTTGATCCTTATTTCCAACACTACCCATTTTCCCTGAGGGCAATTTTTTAGATGTGTTACATAGCAATCCTTCTTCCCTTGACCATAATAATTACTGTTTTTCTTCACCATGCCTCTATATTAATAATTTTCTATCACATTTTATAGTATCAAGCCATGCAGAGATGAAATCAAGAAATAAATATTTTGAATCAGCACCAGAAGTCAGGAGCTCCTTAAATTCTTAAGAGAAGTATCAGTAATTCTGTTTTACAGGAAGAATCATTTGGGTCAAAGTGTCTTATAACCTTGATATGCCAGGTAGTGACTGGTGGCATCATGGTAATAATCAAAAAGATGGAAGGAAATAAAATGAGCTTAGAAAATTATGTTATAAACCAAGTAAATCCAAACAATCTGATCATGTTCCAAAAAACTCTTTTTCCTTTTCCCTTTTTCAGGGAAGAATTAATTTAAATATGGCTGTAAGGTAAAGGTAAAGGTTTCCCTTGACGTAAAGTCCAGTCGTGTCCGACTCTAGGGGGCGGTGCTCATCTCCGTTTCAAAGCCTTGGAGCCGGCGTTGTCCATAGGACACTTCCGGGTCATGTGGCCAGCATGACTCACGGAACGCCGTTACCTTCCCGCCGAAGCGGTACCAATTAATCTACTCACATTTGCATGTTTTCGAACTGCTTGGTGTGCAGAAGCTGGGACGAGCAACGGGAGCTCACCCCGCCGCACGGTTTCGAACCGCCGACCTTCCGATCGACAGCTCAGCGGTTTAACCCGCAGCGCCACTGCGTCCCCTAAATATGGCTGTAATATTGTTTTATTACTCAGTTGGACTCATATCACATTAGGATTAACATGGCAGCTTTTTCCGATTAAATTAGTTCTCTTCTAAACTCTATTTTCATTTGATTGGGAGCAGGTTAAAGATTCTTAGACATATTAAGGCACATACAAAAGCATTCTGAAAGAACACAAGAAAGGACCAGCAAGTTCTTGGAATGCATTTTTCTTAAACAGTACTAGACAATCATTCTATCAAGCAAAGAGATTTGAATTTTAAAAATTAACTGATGCTGTATAATGAAAACAAGCAGAGATGCATAAAGAAGAATATGAAGTCAAATTATCTCCAGTAGAAATGAACTAAATATAAAAAAATATATAAAATTTGGGCCATTGATTACAATATAAGCCATCAATTTGTTCTTTGGAAAGAGACTTCTGTTGTTTTAATGCAAGTATTAATCTATAACCAATTTCTTTTGTCTTCTGCTTGATTTCTCCCAAAGAAACACAATTCATAAAGTTTATAACCTTTCTTCAAATGTCTGAAAGCACATCACAATACAATTTGAAAATTCATTCCTGTTAAACACTAAGGCCATAATTATCTTCTTTTTTTGATGTGTGATAGATAATAGCTTGTAAAAAATGAACCTTTCATTTAAAAAAAAGGGTCACAAATAAATGTATTTGTCAAGCACTCCTGTTAATTCATTGTACCTGCAGGTCTGCAGCTGTATTAAAAGATAAAAACACCATATTAAAATGAGTCATGTTTTCAATGCCACTACATTCATTTGCTATTAACTTAAAAAAAAAGGGGGGGGGGACTTATTTCATGAACATTCTTGTTCACATTCATGTTACATATTCTATTTTTCCCTCAGAAGTATGTTATTATGTTTTGCCTACTAAAGTCCTTTCAGTTATAAAACGATACACTCACAACTGCTAGAATGAACAGATAATTTTAGACAACTACCCAAAGTATTGTATTTTCAAAATGTTCACACTTTGAAATTAGATTTGCTTTGCCTCTTCATGTAAGTCTACTGACTGCTGTCCAACTAAAAGTAGCATCTCAAGTCTCTTGGTTATTTCTCTTTAAGGGTTTTTTTTTAATGGTTTAATGCATCAGAATTGTAAGAGTAGCAAAGGTAATACTGTAATAAAAACTTTGCTGGATCTAACCAAAAGCTGTTTTAGTCAAGTTTCTTGTTCTAATAGAAGTCAACCACACATTGACACTCTACTTTGTATCTTCAGAACAAATTGCACACAAAGACAAATGCTCAGGTCGTCCTTACAAACATAAGACATTCTTCTTTTGAAAGGAGGTATGTCAAAATCTAAATATAATTTCTTCCTGAAATAATATGTAAGATATTTTAATTAGGGAAGTATTTTTGCATGGATGAGTTATTTAAGGGAAAGGGTTTATAATGTTATTCTCCCCAGTCTTATACCTTTCAAGGGGGTACATACAGAATAAATTATTACCCAAAGATGATCTCTAAACGAAACTCCAAATTAAATCCAATTTCCAATTTGGATTTCTACTCTATCCAGCTGACCAATAGAGCTTTGATTAGCAATTTTACTTTGATGAATGAAGCTTTTGCATAAAAACTGTACATGCACCAAAGCTTTATTTTTGGTTCAAACAAAGTGATATTGCCAGTCCCCTACAACATTTGGAAGTAGGACCAATTTGCTTCATCAAGAGAAATGTCCTTTGGAACTCTGTGCATAGTATTAGTGGAATGCATTATTTGCTACTTAAGTTTCTCTTAATGTTAACCAAGTGGTTTTTTTTAGTTTAAAACTCACCAGATATATGTGAATTTTGACTAGAAAATGGATATGAAATTATGTAAGTTTCTAATATGAAACCCTGTACACCATATATATGAATGGATATATACATATGTGCAGGTATATGTGAGAACAAGTAGTCATAAAGTGAATACCAAATTTCTTAAAATTGATGAAGATTTGCTCAAACTTTGTCAAGACTTTATATAGTCTGTGTAGTGTAGTGATCAAAGTATTGTACTAGACCAAGGAAGAGCCAGGTTTTGTTCTGCCTAATCCATGGAATCCCACCAGATAACTTTGGGCAGTCACCCTTTCTCACCCAACCACCTTCACAGAGTTGTTGAGGGGCAAAAATGAGGGAGGAGATGCTGTGTGTGCCACCTTGAGTACCTTAAGGAAAGGAATGCTATAAATCTAACAAATGAAAACATGGGAATACTATAGGAAAAAAAATACTTATTTTAACCCAGCACAGCATAAATTTATACTAATTTAAATTTAGTACAAAACATATGTTTGCTCTCAACAAGGGAAGGTAAAGAAGGGAAGGAAGGGAAAGAAGGGGTTAAAAAAAGCCAAAGCACCTAAATTTTTTACAAGAAATCTAATAGTTTGGAAACAGTTGTTTTGTCATGAATGCATGCATTGCTGCCATCATCCTCATTTTCTTGGAAATAGATAGGATTACAAGGTCCTTTCAGCCACTCCCTGCTTTATCCAGATATATGCCAGGGGAAGGGAGGTAGTCCTTACACTAGAAGTACCAAATCTCATATTTGGGTGTGGGACAGTACATTCAACATTTCCAATCAAGATACATTCACTGGATAAGTAAGTTCTATTTGAATCAGGCAGGTATTAGCTGAAAAGAATCTTCTTTCTTCTTCTGGAGCTCACCTCCAGCATCATCTGTGAAAATGTTTATTTAGTGAATGTGTGTGTTCGTGTGTGTGTGTGTGTGTGTTTGAGTGTGTGGATGGATAGTTAGATAATAGATAATAGATATCAGGTATCATACACAAACCATGGTATCTGATATAGGCCCGTACATCAAAATTTACCCAGCCTATTGCTCTTTACTGAACTCTCAAATACAGATTTTCTTTTAAGATGTGAGATGCTGTGTGTTGTGTCTCTCTTTATATTTTGTATAGCTAGCATGATGATGTTTACTGATAATGAATATATGTAAGTGATAGGGATGTTCTCAAGCTTAAAATGTAATTCTCTCCATTTCTTATTTATTTATTTATTTATTTATTTCCCTATTGGTTAAAAAACTAATTGAAGCTTGCATAAAATATATATACAGATAATACTTTCTGGATGGATGCCTGGTCTGGTTTCCTCTCCCCCCTTGCACTCTCCTTTCAGGAAAGGGGTTAAGTTTTCATTTGAATGTATGATTTTGAAGGCGGGGCAGAAAGCATATCCTTAGTATTTCCAGTTTGCTCAAATAGGCTGTGGATTATTTTCTGAACATGCTTAGAAAGATTGCAGCCTTAACTTTTCTACAAAACTACACTTGTCACTTCAGGATCTATTTTTAAAGTTTTCCAAAGAGATTACTTCCAGTATGGTAGAAATATAAAAATAAGTATCGTAATATTCCACCCTTTACCAAGCAATCAATTTTTAAATTAGATTAAATCCTCCTTATTCCCTGCAAAAATGTAGACTCAGGAGGGCTGCTGATGGTTCCCCATGGCAGTTTTGCTTCATAAATTTTAAATACATCATGTTTGTGGTAGGATATTTAAATGCCAGATCAGTAGCTGGTTGTTGTGATTTTGGTCAGGACATATGAAATACTTTTCAAGCACATGGAATATTTATATATGCATACATACATACATGCATACATACATGAAAATGGCATTTTTGTGCTGCAAAAACTGTCCTTTTTCAATAATTATGTTTCAAGAATTCATGAAACCAAAACAGAAGATGTTGAAATTTCCGTAGGATAGGATCACTCAAAACTGATCCTCTATATCAGTTGCTGGCTTATTGTAAATGTTAGTTGGATAGAGCTCTAAACTGAAGGGAGACTGACCATACTTTCCAGCTGTACAATATGATAAGAGTGCCCAAGATGCCAAATGTACTCTGACTTCTCTTGATTGTGGGGATTGAACTGCTATTTATCTAGTTACGTTATCTGGACATTTCAAGAAGGGGATAACATTCCCTTTAAAGGAGAAAGAAAATCCATTGCATTACTTTAGAAACACAGTTAGTACACTTTAAAATGGTATACAATAGGAAAAAAAAATCTTTTGAGACTTCTAATGTGGCAGTCAGAAATAGATCAAGGGCACTCTTCACAATTTCATAGTACTGATTTTTCTTTAAATTGCAAGTAAAAGTGGAAGAGGTGAAGCCCACAGAACTGTTCAGCACTTAGTAGCATTTCCTTACGCCTCAAGCAGAATAGTTAAATAGAGCTTTTAATATAAAAAGACTTAAGTTCCCAGTCTCAGCTGACTTCAAGAACCTCTTCTTGTATGTAATGATAGAGATAAGATAAAGACACTGCCAGTAAAATATTGCCATTATGGAAAAAAAAAAATCAGATTTAAGGAGAAACAACAACTATGATTTAAGGCCTTTAGGTCTTAAGATCATTCAGAATTTCCACTTAACTTCAGAAACCCAGGAAATAGGAAAATAAGATCAACATGAAGACAAATATATCAATAATCTGTGCAACACAATCTGGTGAAATCCCTGAAATCATAATTTATATAGGTCTTTCAAATTAACCTCAGGGTGCAATAGGAGTGCGAAATAAGCAATACAAATTCCCTGTGATTGTGATGCTCCTGGTGCATCAATTTACTATAGTATTTATGGAGGCAGCAATTCAGCAAGCCCGCAGTCTACCCTCAATCACTTTTTATTGATATAGCTGATGGAGAAATTTGAGAAATTTTGTCTTAAAGTCAAGGGGTACATGTGTGTGTGTGTGTGTGTGTACATGATGTACACATACAATGTTTAGCCTTGAAGTATGAACACTTACAAAATAAATCATATACTCTCAACAGTTGTTAAGTTGGAGATGAAATATCAGCAAAAGATGTTGTTAAAAGGCCATTAAAATATTTTTTTCTATTAGATTCTCTGGGATAGCACACCATTGCACACTAACCCTATAAAAGGTCATATAAACACTTAATAAGTATTTATAGGTATAGTTTCACTTGGGAAAGCTTCCAAGACTTTGAGAATAATTTAAAAGGTTGGTTCAGCAGTTGAACTGGATTGCCTTAATTGCTCTCTCGAAAGGGAACTACAGGTCGTAATTTTATATGATCTACTTAACAAAATGAATCAAAGTGACTGTGAAGTGATCCTTAACAGACTGTATTGATCCAACTGTACTGCACAGAACATAGCTAGTAAATAGATTTACTTACAACATGGTAGAATTATTCACAATCACACAGATAATTTACAATATGGAGGGACATCTGAAATACATGGGAAACTAGAGGGTATAAAATATAGCTACTGTATATTGTAATTTTTTTATACCTTCCAAGTATCATAAAAGTATTCTAATACTTTTGTTGTGATACAAACTGTATTTCTTGGGAAAAAAACAATATTGATAAGGCAGAAGAGTAAGAGAATAAAAAGTGGTAGCTGCTTATTATCCACCAAAATGAGAAACCTACTGGCTTTGTGGTGGATCTCACACAGGCTGAGAGCTAGCTATGGGTCCCGATGAATCATATAGGCAATATAGAGTGAATTTTATGCAGTCATGAATGTAATTTCAAGACACCACAGATACCACTGGGAATGAACTTGGGTATTTGATTTCTACATAATATTGCAATGCTATGAACACTGCTATCCAAGGGAAATCTGCTAACATTGCCTTCCCATAAAAAAGTTGGAGCAGGGCAGGGGAACTGCACTTATTTTATTAAATGTTCTGTATGAGCTGGCAGAGGGCTTTTCTAGATATCTTTTTTATTTGTAAAATGTGCTTTGTGCATTCACAGGACCTTTATTATTATAGGACTTTTCTTAATAAATCTGGTTTTCCTAATGTTAGGAAAGCTCTGTTCATGCTTGTGGCAAGAGTGGGGCTCTCTAGATGTAAGGGTCCTGCTGATGTGGCCATACCATGTCATGGCATCAGTATATTGAGGGTGACCCTGGCATAGCAAGGCTTTTTTTTAAAAAAAAAAGCCCTTCAAAAGGGTTAACTTCAGTTTAGGTCTGCCACCATGACAATTGTGCCAGCTATATTCTCTATACATCCAGTAGTTCCCTATGAAATTTACTGTCTGATAAGTTTGCATAGGATTGCAGCTTTAAACCAAAATTCTATATTATTTTATATGAAGCATAAAAATCACTCTATTAGGATTAGGAGGAAAATGATTTATTTAGTATTGGAAAGACTTAACACCTAGAAATATCCTATGTGCTGGATTTTTATGTTTTTTTTTTTAAAATTCACAAGCTATATAATTCAAAAAGCACTGGGTGATGGAAGATCAGATGTGAATTACAGCACTTATTAAAATGTTCCTTTACAATTCTAACATCACATAATCAAAAAAAGAATACTCTTGACCCTTTTTACCAAAGTGTAAATTAGTAATCTAATGATGCTATTCATATGGGCAAAAAATCTAAGCCCCCTTTGATGAAAAGTAATATGAGGAAGCGTTTTCCTACTGTGAACCATTTCAACTTGTGAAATAGTATTGTGGTACAAATGATCTCTGCAAAGCGTACTGCTTGCTGGTGTGTGTAGCAACAAAAGGCAAAAGTTATTTCCACAGCTCTGTCCAGCATTCTTCCATCTTCAGTGATCGAAGCTCCCAGCATGGCTTTTAGTGACATTAGCTTAACACCAAGTTAGCTCAAGGACGAATATTATTCTCTTTCTCTAGCTAGCTTGTCCTCTGTTTCTGGATTCAAGATCATAAAGAGGTATATTTCAGGTGCTATAAATTCTGGGGTGAAATACAAAAATTGATATCTATGAAGAAGATGATGCTCCCAAGGATTTTTTTATCAAAAAAACCCTAGGCAGATGATACAACTTTCTTGATGCCCCACGTCTAGAATAACTTAACTGTTTTATAATAGAAGAATATCAGTTCATTTAAATGATAGATAGATCCTAAAACAAAGACTGCAGCTAATATCAGGCTGTATCCTACCTACAGCTGAGGTGTTGCTCTTGGGACAAAAGGTGCCACTCAATGCTCTTTTTCTTCCCTAAAAGTAGAATATAATGAACTATGAACTAAATATCTAACAATTATCTGGGTTGCTCTTTCATGCTAATACAATTTATCCACCCAAAGAAGCTGCCCATTCTGCCTGACAGTAGGCCCACCTCTCTTCTCCCCTGCCGTTACTATGTGTGCCTATATTGTTATTGATGCAAGATGGCTATCAGTATAGAAATAATACAGAAATGTAGAAACCTCCTACACTAATCTGAAACTATTCATTAAAATAAGTTGCCAAGTTTGTTTGATTTTTTTTTTTTAACTTAGAGAGAGGAGACAGGTATCATAGGCTGACCAGTGGGCACAAAATGGGCTCACAGAGTACAGAAGATTTACTGGGAATATGGGAGTGTGGTTTAAGAGATGGAAGAGAAGAGAGTGAAGAGAGAGTTTGGGTGTCCTAAGAAGTAAAAATATTATTACCAGAATAGTTTCCAGTTGCCAAAGCAATGTATTAAAAGTGCTACTTGCCCACTGTGGGCAACTGAGTGATGACTTCCTACTAAGAAAGCCAAGATGGAATAATATAAAAGCCAGTTTCCAAAGGAAGACCTTACTTAATGAGCAAACAGGAAAAGCTAACTGAGGTTTGCCAAGGAAATTCAGAAAGTCCCTAATAAATAGTTCCTGTAAAGAGAGAGTTTCTACTTGGCTTACCTGAGAGCTTGAGTAAAATAAGACTTTTTACTATGGGTACCTTATGAAACAAACATGAACAGCCTGCTCTTATGATTTGCAATATATCTGGCCTTTTTCAATTCCTTCATGAGAAGAATCTGGCAAATCTGCAAACTTGTAGCAGTGCCTGGACAAAAGGTCAAAAGATCAGAGCAGGTGACTACTCTTCTGCTGATGAGAGGATGAAGATTTATCACTTCAACAAAGACAATGATGCAACAGGATATGACAGAAGGCTATACACAGCAAACAGATGAGTCAGACCAATCAAAGCACAGACAACATCATTCCCAGCAACCAATAAATCAACACCTTCCAAGAAACTTCCAATCACCACTTAAACCTCCGAAGTTCAAATCTTGCACAGGCTACTAACACTGCAAGTCAGCCTCCACTTCTGAACTGTTGTGCTGAGGAAGCTTGCTGGGACACAAAGCAAAACATCTGCCAAAGAAGTGAGCAGTATCTTGGTTCTGATCTCCTGAAGCCTGGACAACCTGACTATTAAGTACGCATGGCAAGCTTGGGCTATGACTATTCCAAGAAATCCATTTGAAACTCTTAGGTTAAAATGAGAAATATTAATTATGTGTGTGCATGCCTCTATTAAGAGCCCAGAAAGGCATTTGATACAAATTCTACCTAAAAGACAGCTTCAGTTGTGCATAACAGAAGCCAATTATAATAATTAACAATGCTAATTTCTGTAGTAGTTGTGTTATTTGAAAGACGGATCCAGCCTTAAGTGTCCCCCTACAGATTCCTTATTTCCCAATAACTGCTTTTCAATTAAGTCACAGTTTCTATCGGGTTTCAGTGCTATTTTTGGGCTATTATTGGCAAGTCCTCTCTCTCTCTCTCTCTCTCTCTCTCACACACACACACACACACACTGCAACCATCTTTATGTATATTGCGTGTTAGAACTTCTTTGACATTCAGTTCCACTGCAGAACACATCCAACTCCATCTATCTTAGTTTACGTACTGTGTTCCACTAGATAGTAGACATTGGGTTGACCTTTTCCTGTTAAAGTTTTGATATCATTTTTCCAGTGCTTTTCAAGTGTTATTTTATTTGACTTGAATGTCTATCATGTTTGTACGTACACATTCCAAAAAGCTTTATGTGTTGTGCTTTTTTTCAATGTGTGATATCACAATTAGATTTAATTTTTTAAGCAACAAGTACCAGAATGAAAAGATATCAGTCTATGGAATACTGCATGACATTGTAAAAATCTACATGTAAGAAGACAGCATGTAAAAAATAGTAGGAAAAAATATAATTTCTTTCCTTTTATAGCCCCCTTACTCAAAATATGTATTGAAGACTGAAATATACATACATCAATATAAAAATGCTTTTGATGTTCATTCTTAGATGGCTGTAGCTGAATCTATATTTGCTAATAAGCTAATATTTGTACAGAAGACTACCTGCCATTATTTTATCAGAAAAACAGCATGGAAACTCACTAGTCCCCTGGAGTTCAAAAAGTTATGGCCCTGAATTTGCTAAAAATACCACAGAGAAATAAGGTACTTTGAATATGTTTATTTTGTAATGTTCTTGTGGTTCAGGCCTGAAAAATTAAGTAGACTGAGAGTTCTCAGAAATTTGAGAGCACTTTAAACCTATTTCAAAAGACCAAATATTGTAATAAAGACTGTGGTGATTTTGTGACATTGCAAACACTTACAACGCCATTCAAAGAAAGAAAGAAAGAAAGAAAGAAAGAAAGAAAGAAAGAAAGAAAGAAAGAAAGAAAGAAAGAAAGAACTGTGTAGAGTATGTATTATGTATAGACAAGGCTCCCACATTCAGTTACTAGTCTGCCCAATAAATCAGATCACAATACCTGATGAAACAAAAAACTTCTGCTTTGGGCCCTCTCAGTCATGTATTTTAAAAAAGACCGTATTGGACTTGATGGACTAATCATATAATAAGGCACTGTAAATAGTAGGTAGAAGAATGACAGCAGCAGCAGAATGAATGTTAGATAATGGGAATGTTGATTAAATAGGCTATTGTGAATGGAGATTAGATAGACTTTATAGTAGATTTTAATTAATTATTACTATTTCACTTAATTGTATAATGTAACCATACATTCTTGAAATATTTCTTAAAGATAATAAATAAAACACTCTTATTCTCATCTGGGCATTTCTGAAGATCAATGCATCAGTTTACATGCTGGTTCTCAGGACAATGGCAACAGTCTAAAGAAAAGTGGCATATTGTTCTCTGTATCTCATAGAATGAAGTTGCTGGGAATTCTGATCCCAATGATTTCTAGGAACCAGAAATCTGGTAATGTCATGGATACAAAATCTTTTATCTTTCTAAGCAAGATTACAAGGGTTCACAATACATATAAATCTCTTGAAAATTGAGCAACATGGAAATAATGGAAAGACTCCCCATTCTTACCTATGCTAAACATCATGCTGGGCACATCTGCTCTTTTTATTGCTATACTTCCTAGTTTTGAACAAATCATCTTTATATTATTTAAATCCTTTTTTTCTGAAACATATTTGGATTTTCAAACATAAGCTTGCTTCTTATTGACTTCAAAGGATTTCCACCTTCTTTCTGGCATCAATCTGGCATTCCATTTTTTTTTTTTTTCATACCTATTATTCTCACTTTTCTGGAATGCTTCACTGTTTTTTCAAAATCTTCAGGAATGTTGCCAGTTTTCATCACTGTAAGATGATATTTGTGGCTTGGATATTGGGATAGTATTCCATCTTTCTTCCAAGTATTTCAGACTCAGAGAGATGGCTTGACTGTCTTTTGAGCAGGCGTCCATTTGAATGTGCTGTGCTTTTTGGTATTCAATTGAATGTAATGGGTCTTGGGGGCGGGGATGTTCATCTTGCCTACTTTGCATTTCTCCCTTCCCTCTTGCATATGCTTAACAACTTCAAGTTTAATTCCCATTTCAGTATAAAATTGTGTGAGTCTCTTCAATATTGAAAAACAACAAGATTGCAAGAGTTGGTTTTCAGATTGAATAAAATAAAATATTTGGGCATTATTATGACTAATAGGATTTGAAAGTTATTTCAAACTAATTATGTCAAGATGTGAAGTGAAATTAAGAAAGATCTATTAAGATGGGGAAATTATCATTGTTTGGAAGAATTTCTATGGTAAAAATGAATGTATTACCTAGAATGATGTTTTTATTTCAAACAGCACCTATTTTGAAAAATGATGCAGATTTCAAGCAATGGCAAAAAGATATATCCAGATTTATATGGCAGGGTAAGAAACCAAGGGTTAAATATATATATTTTTTTCAAGATGCAAAAGAAAAAGGAGGATTAGGATTGCTTCATTTTAAATTGTATTTTGCAGCCCACTGTTTGGTTTAGATGAAAGCGTAGGTTTTGCTGAGAAATAAAAGAATGTTAGAATTAGAAGAACATAAACTGAGGTTTGGTTGGCATGGATTTTTATGGTACAATAAAGTTAAAGTTAAAGTTAATGTAGGTTTCAAAAGTCATTATGTGAGAAGTGCCATATTAAGGATGTGGAATAAATATAAACCCAGGTTGTACTTGAAAATACCCTTACTGGTCACAGCACAAGGAACATTTTATAGAAAAGAAACAGCAAGCAAAGAAAAATGGTTAACATATAAAGACTTATTAATACAGGAAGATGGACAGCTTAAGATGAAGTCAAGAGAACAATTAACTACAGAGCAATTTAGTTTTCAATGGTTTTCATATACACAATTAAGGGAAATATTTAATATAGATAAAAAGGTAATGGGGATTGAACATAAGATCGGATTTCAAAGTGAACGGTGTACAAATGATGAATGTGATTGTAAAAATGTTTAAACTTGTTGAAATCTGAAACAGAAGAGGAACAAGTTAAAGACTGCATGATAAAATGGGCTAAGAATTTTTATTATAATATACAGATGAATCAGTGGGAGAGAATATGAATAAAGAGACTGAAATTCACATTGTGTTATAATTTAAGAGTTAATTTTTACAAAATGATATACCGTTGGTATATGACGCCAGATAAATTATCTAAGATGTATAAAAGTACTTCTTGTCAATGTTTCAGATGTGAAAAACTTGAAGGGATATTTTACCATTGCAGACTTGTGAAAACAAACAAACAAATAAATAAGATGATACAAAGAATTTTGAAGATTAATACTGAGATAAATCCAGAACTCTTTTTATTGAGACAGTTAGAAAAGACTTATGCACAATATTATTATATGCACAAAGATGGAGAAATACTGAAATACCTACAATGGAGGAATGGATTATGAAGATGGCAGAACTAGCAGAGATGGTAAACCTGACCTGTTTGGTCAGGGACAAGACAATAAGTCCTTTTATAAAAGATTGGAAGCCTTTTATGGACTTTTGGCTGAAAATGGAAAAAAAAAATGAAATGGTGATTTCTGGATTTGTAAAGGTAAAGGTAAAGGTTTCCCTCGACGTAAAGTCCAGTCGTGTCCGACTCTAGGGGGCGGTGCTCATCTCCGTTTCTAAGCCTTGGAGCCGGCGTTGTCATAGACACTTCCGGGTCATGTGGCCAGCATGACGACTCGGAACGCCGTTACCTTCCTGCCGAAGCGGTACCTATTGATCTACTCACATTTGCATGCTTTCGAACTGCTAGGTGAGCAGGATTTGATGAATGAAAAAAGATTGACTAAGGGGCTGAAGGGATTATTATGATGTTAAGGAGGGAGGAGGGATAATGAATTTGTAACTGCTGTTACAGAAGGGCAGAACTATTTTTTTTCTCTTTAACTGTATTCTTTTCTGCACCTTTTATTTTCTCTTTTTCTCTTTTTCTTTTGTTTCTTTATATACTTCTGTATTTGTCTTTTAGCTATGTAAAAACTTTTAATAAAAATGAATGAAAGAAAGAAAGAAAGAAAGAAAGAAAGAAAGAAGGAAAGATGAAGCCTTCAACACTGGTAAAAAGCCTGTTCTTGTTTAGCCCCTGCCCTATGGAACAGCCTCCCTGTGACAGGCCCCCACCCTTTTAATCTTCTGGAGGGCACTTAAGACCTGGTTTTTCCCCCAAGCATTGGGATAGGGTGAGGTTAGAGTGGGTGAGAATGTGTGGATTGCATCAGTGAAGTGTGGCACCAGGTTTTTCTATTCTTTGTTTATTGGTTATTGGTTTTACTGTTTTTGGTGCTTATTATATATACATCGTTTTATTGATTGTAGAACCCCCACAATTCAGTTTAAGACAGATGGCTATGCAAATGTTTTAAATAAATAAATAGAAATTTAAAGATGAAAACTAACTGTGGGAGTTGATAGAATCTGCTGCTTTCAGAAAGCTCTAAAAGATGAACTACTGGGATTCCTTTCACTGAGTTACATATTTAGAAATAAAGTTGTTTCTCTATAATTTTACTATCCTTTAACATCTGCAAGTGCATCTCATTGTCCACATCAACAGCTTTTGACTCATCAAATGCCAAGACAATGTTTCATGCAGTTCTATATGATTTAGTAAGTTGATGAGGCTACAACTAAAAATACCAACAATTCACAGAGTCTGTTCTTTTACCCATTTAATGGAAGCTTTGCAAAATGATATATGGCAAAAAGGAAAGAATGAAAGCAGGAGCGGGAAGAGAATCAAACCAAACCGGGAGATAGGATTTAAAACTCAATTTTAAGAATTTGGTTCTGAAATAGTTTTAGATTATTCACAGACACATCTGGATCACACTTGAAATAATATAAGCCCTCTTATTTCTCTCTTAAAACTGCTTGTTATGCAAAATTACCACTTCAGACTTCATTAGTAATTTTCCATTTTCTTTTTTTCAATGTTTAATTCAACTTTCTCTAGACTGAAAAACCATTTTGCTGTAAAAGGACACCTCTTCAGCATTACAAAAGGCAATTTTCATCATGTTAGGGGATGAAATACTGGTCACACACTAATAGGCTGCCAAATCACTTTTTTTTTTTTAAATGGTGCAGGATGCCAGGCAAAGTCCAGAAAGTTACCTCCTGTTCCAAAACCTTTTGCTGCTGCAGTTCATTGGACATTATGCTAATCAGATCATCTGTTTAAATAGGGTCCATATGGTGATGTTTCCATAAATGTTTTCTTTATTTGACCACTTATGCATTAATCTATTTACAGCTCCACATTGAAATTAACCTTGGAGACTGAACAATTGCAATCTGAGCCAAGGCCTTGTTATCCAGAAGAAAGATATCAGTTTGGCAAACTAGATGATTCAAGGTTGCAAATGCTCAGAAAATAATTAAAATAAACAATTCTAATATTAACTTGGGAGAAAGACCTTACTTTCTAATCATTTTTTCTGCTGCTTATTTTAATTACACTGACACCACAATTTAGAAATAGTACATTTATTACATCACCATCATTGTTATTTAAAACAACATTTTTATGCAATCAACAATAATTCTTCCCAACATCTGAATAAATAGGCAAAGATTTAATATTCTGCATGAAAAGAGTATTACAATTTACTTTAACTGCTCTTGGCTTACATATTGAAAAACCATGCTGAGTCCTAGTTACATAGGAGACCAGCAATAAATCCCAGAGCTGTAGATTAGACTGCAAAGTTGGAAGAAATATCCTGGAAGAAGACAATGGCAATTGCCAGTATGGAAAACAATCTGGATGTCTCCATGTAGTCATAAACAAATGCTAAAAAAAACATAACTGGAATACATTTATATCATGTTTCTCCCAAAGGTAAGGATTAATTCCCACATAGAATCATTGCAGAGTTGTTCATCTTTCCTCCTGATTTTAATGAAATATTTAATTAGAACTCTAGAAGGGACACAATTTTATTGTGCATATCCTCTAATATTTAGTTGCTGCAGGAAAATAAAATGTGACACACACATTTTTTGACCCCCTACTATTATTACTACTATTGTGGCCCTAAATTGCTATTTTCAATTGGTGTTAAACCATGCAACTATTCTTGGAACACTTTTCTCTTTATTGTCACTCCATATCTGTTTCTGGAAGTAGTGATTATTATATTTTAGATAACTGGGTTTCCTGTCTTTCTGCCCATTGAAATAGTCTAAACTCTCTCTTAAGCCACATTACTCTTTTGTATTGTGAGCTTCATTTGATTTGTTCTGAGATTCTGGTTTCTTTATATCACATATACAGTAAGTACATCTGTACTCACAGCTGTTAATAAATTATTGATTGAACACATTTTATGTTGAAGCTCTATTCTGCTTCTTTGACACACAGCAACAGCATTAAGCAGAGTCAATTTTGATCATCATTTTTGCAGGTTTCTTCATCCCAGTTTGTCAGTGGCAGCTACTTCTTCCTATGAAAGATGACTTCAACTGAGCACAAATTCTTTTCCTATAAAGTCCTTCATAACTTGATTTCCAAGCTAATGTCTTGAACAATATTTACTTTTTCTTCCCTTAGATTTTGTGATAGAATTCGGTTTGTAGCTCCTGGGTTGCCCTGCATGTATACAATAACTAGTTCTGAGTTTGAAAAGCTAATCTCTCAGGAAATCTCCCAAAGCGGGTTTCTTTGGCTCTGTTCCAATCTCTAATCAAACCTGTTGCCTAACTTTCCACCAGAAGATGGGGTCTAAGGAGCAAGTTCCACTCTCCTTCTATAGATCAAATAACAACAATAAATCTCTAGCCATGAACATTCAAGAGTTTTACTTCAATATGTGCATTAAAAATCAATAATCCATAAAGAGCTGCAAACACTATTTCACAGATACAAAAACAACTTTAAACAACATTTATTGAACTGAATAGGGATGAATCCCTAAGTCTTGAGAAGATGGCTCAGAGGTAACAATCTCTCACCCAACAGCCAGAAAGTCTCCTTAAAGGGGCAATACAGTTCAAAAACACAGTACATATCCAGATCATTTAATTATTTCCTCTTCCTTGGTAAGCACAGCTGCCTTGCCTCAGTTTCATGAAGTGGTTTCTCATCATTGTCCTCTTGGTTCTGATTCCTCTGAAACTTGTTTGTTGATTAAAATCCTGTCTGCATCTCTTCCTCTTCATTTTTTCAACCATTATCCACTCTGTTGACCCAATCTGAACACTCCTCTTCATCTTGCCCTCAATTCTTCCACATTGGCCAAGCTACCAATGACTCATATCTTTTCTCCTTTGCATCCTACTCATGAGTAGTGTTCTGTCCTGCTATTATTTTACAGTCTTATTTCCTATTCCCTTTTCCTTTCTTTAGCTGCCTCTTCCTCATGTCTGTCCCTTAGCTTGAAACCTTTGCTTTTTATCTTCCTTATTTTTGAGTAATATTTCTGTTACTTTCAAGACTTATACCCCTTTACTTCCTTAGGCTGCTGCTAGCCTAACCATTTCCCACCTTTCTCCTTTTCCGACTTATTGCTTCTCAGCTGATTTCTGCTTCTCTTCTTTCTCCCACTGTGTCTGTTGGTGTTTAGTAGAGCTACCTTTCATCCACAGCTTCAGAACTTGTCTATCCATTCCCAAATTCTTTGTTTCTCCCCTTTCAGTGCTTAGGGCAGTCTCCTAAGAACAGGTACCCAGTTCTGAATTCTTTGCAGACTCCTCATTTTCTGTTTAGAAGCCCTGTATCTCTTTCCTATGATTTATTTCTTCTGTGTCCTCCTATTTATTTAGCATCCAAAGATCCTGTTTCCTCTACTTCTGATTTCTTCCATCTATAGTCCTGAATAACTAAATTTTTAGCACTCAAATTAATTTCCTTGTTTCTTATGGCAAACCTCTGATGCTGGTACTGATATTTTTGTACTGGATCTACTGATTGATAAATTAATTGGCAACAAGCATATTACTGAAATGTGCATTTATCTTCTTGTAGGCAAAAACCTACAATTACATATAAGAGTTACGATTCTTATATGTACATCTAACTGACTGGTACTTAGCAATTAAACTGCCAGCTGCCGACAGCAACATTTCCCTTTTTTCCTGCTATGATGGTTCCTTGGTTATGCAAAGAATGAAAAAAGAGTAGGAAGGATCAGCAAACAAGATGAAAAACTAACAGGAAAAGCAAGGATTACAGCAGTAGGGTGATAAGGATAATATAAAGTGAGAAGTTCCATTTCTCTTCTCCATTGTCCATTGATCCTCTTATCTCCACCTATTCCTCTAGAATACAGACTTCAAAGGGCTCATCCTCACATCCCAAGTACCCTTCTAATTCTAGAAAATATGTCTGCATGATGTTGTCTCAACTCCAG
The DNA here is from genome assembly GCF_035149785.1 of Candoia aspera. Classification (NCBI taxonomy): domain Eukaryota; kingdom Metazoa; phylum Chordata; class Lepidosauria; order Squamata; family Candoiidae; genus Candoia; species Candoia aspera. The sequence continues at coordinate 45,693,383 of NC_086160.1, read as the reverse complement.
CACATAACTCTAACACACAGTGGAAATAGCTTAAATTTGTATTTACTTGTTACAGTTTTATAATAATGGGTTCTTCTCTTTTTTCCACATGCGTTGCCACGGATATGATCTGAGATACTTGATAATGTTGTTAGTGATGGCAAAATCAAAGGATGGATCCTAGAATCCCAACTAAAAATTATCACCAAAATATATTATGTAAAATAACATACACTTTTACTAAATTACAATTAAATTATTAAATATAGGAAAAATAGTAAGTTAACCATAATTTATAAATTAAATTAAATTAAATTAAGTATTTGTTCTGGCCCCACCAAATGTTTTAGTGGGACCTTTTTGGCACACTACTTGAAGGCCAGCTGTCAATATTTGCTTTAGGATATTTCAATTCTCTAAAGCATTTATTCAGGCTAATAATTTATAGTAGCAAAGTAACTGTGTTTAACCTACTTGTATTACATAACTCATCTGTAACTTAATAAATGGAAAAAAATAACATTCAAAGAACACTGAAGTCACTATAATTACATCCTTCTTTTCACTTTATTTTAAATGAAGTTAAATAGAAGCATACATTTTCTTTGTACATAATGGCAGATGTTCATAGGAGATCCTACTTCCCATAGTGAATTAAATATGTGCTTGTTCTACAAAGCTCCAAAGTAATTTTGATGATAGTTCTGGTCAATTCATATTCACTTAAAAAAAAAAAAAAGAGTATGGATCCCTTCTACTGACCAAACTGCAGTCAGCGATAAATAAATTTGCAACACTAATGCAGGGATGGAAAGATCTGGCATTTTTGCTTTTTCTCAAATTCTTTTTTAAAGCTTTTTTTTTTACCTTCAGTTTGAATAAAAGTTGCTAAGTTATTTTGAAAAAAATAATAGGTACAGCTACAGTATTTCCAGCATAGAGAAAACCATATTGTACCATCTACAGTAGTGCCAGATATCCCAGCTACTCTTTCTCTCTCTACTTCTCATCCATCTTTTGAAGCTATTCCCAGTATGGAGAGGCCTGTCTGCCATGTTGTGCTTATTTTACATGAAGTTGGTAAAGATGAGCCTCTCTGAAGAAAACAAAGGGAAAATACAGTGATTTTTTTTTTAAAAAAAGCTTTTAAAGCTAAGCACTGAAACCCCTCTGGGTTGAAAGATGAATCAGTATTTTAGTATTCAGTATTCCTGCCTCATGTTATTTTAAAATCTGAAGTTCTTTCCATTCAGTTTATGAATTTATGAAGGTACCAAGAAGGAAGAAAACAAACATCTTTCCCTCCATAGTAAATACTAAGGATGTATGAAGCAACACCAGCCCTGCTTTAGCAAGACATTTTACTTGGATGTTTCAAAACATTTAACCTCACCACAGCATTAAGATGGAGCTCATCCACCATCCATATAAGCAAGCAAGCTGTCCTTTGCAGCAGCTAGCCACTTCCCATCTATGACCCTGCAACCATGCATTGACACTGCAAGTGGTTTTTCCAGGGGTGGAGCTACAGATCAGCTGCATTTTCTGAACACAGCCTTAAACAGAACCAAATCAATCACATTATGTGTACATCCAGCCTAAATGTGATTATGCCCCCAGATCTGAAGCACATGAACTACTGATCATTTGTGCAATCTGGTCTAAATTATGGATTCTGTATGACTCACTGTCATTTGAGTAAAGCATAAAAATGACTTTGCATCAGGAAAACAGACCTATTATTTAACCCTATCTTTATCTTATATGCAGTAGATTTGAAACAAATAAACAATATATAGGATATTTAAGAAGGTTGAAAGCCTGTAGAGCTAAAGTAATCAGGTGCATATCAGCAGCTTTAGATATTGCTTCTTGTGGTTTCTTTTCTCATGAGAGGGATTTAGCAGAATTTAAGTGAAATAAGTAATACTGGATGTTGGTTAAAGTACATGCTATACTTTTGATTACTGTAGAGGCTGTAAAGGCTAAAATCAATGAGATGAAGTACATTTAAGTTTGGTCTAAACAGTTGTGATTTTCTTTTCTTTTTCGAGTACATGTTCCTTTTTGTAGGGATACATAAAGCCCTTTTGTTTAACTTCCTGGTATTTTGCTTCTTTCAAAACACTGACTTTCGGGGTGTTTCAGGATTATTTTCCTTAAAGCAGTATATGTGGCTATATCAGTTTTATTGTTTCTGATAAGTTATTGTGTATTTTATGAGCAATGGGATTAATTTCATATTCAGATTAAGTTATTGCACATCATTAGTATCTATTGTTAATTATCACCTATGAAAAACCACACACTAGCCAACTTTATTCCTTATTTAGTAGAAGAGATGAAGCCTATTCTGCATCATGACTGAATATTTGATCTACAGTAATTCAACAAAGCCTATTCTGCATCATGATTGAATATTTGATCTACAGTAATTCAACAAAATCTTCCATACTGAATTATTATTTTTGAATTCTCAGAATTAGATACTATCTTAGGAATATGAGAGATTTTGAATTTGTTCAAAGATACCAGAATTATTTGTATCTCTTCTTTTCAAAGGAATAAAATTGTTTATCATTTTTCCTCATTACCAGATGAAGGAAGCTTTCAAAAATTCATATTATTGCTGTATGATAAGCCTGCTCTTACTGGTAGTGACCCCTAAACCCAGCATAGAAATGGACTGTTTTGGAGATGTTCCTGCAATAATATGTTCAGTTTTTCTTATCTTCTCTCTTTGTATGGTCCTGCTTGGTGATACTATGTCTTAAGAACAACCAATTGCATTTATCATCCATATTTCATGCTGAACTACTTTCAGTTAGTTTGCTTATTATATTTTCCATTTCATCCCATTCTTTTTCCAATCCTACCCTTCACCATCCTTTCACAACATATCAGAATTTTAGGTGTTTTTTTTTAATGGTCAGTAATTTTTGAATTGTACTGGTTTATTTATTTATTCATTTATCTACAGGACTTATACAACTGCTCATCTCATATAACGATTCTAGGCAGCTCACGACAATCCATTAAAAAATAGCTAAAAACCAAAGTACTCTTCACCCCAGGTGCCAGACCAAACAGCTTCCCAGCTCAGTGCTTGGGGGAAGAGGCCGTGAAGGTCTGGTGGGGAACAACAGGCTTCTGCTGAACCTGGCAAGACTGAGTGGCTTTGGGTTTTGGGGCATCCTGGTTTTAGGACTATGCCATCTTTGGTGCTGGATGGTGTGGCACTGCCCCAGACAGACCCTGTGCACAATCTGAAGGTTGGCTAGTGGGGGCTTTGCACAGCTTCATATTGTGTGCCAGTGGGACCCGTTCTGTCATGAGTAAGGATGGCAAGCAGGGGGCTCCCATCCAGACTGTCAAGCGCATGTGTAGCACTGATGAATTGTTCAGCCATTCAAAGAGACACAGATTGGGACCGCCTTAACCCTTGGGGGTTATATGTCTGGGTTTTTCCCACGCTTCTTCAGTTTGTTAGGATTCCTGTTAAGTACTAGCAATAAATATTAGAGACCAGTTCATTGTCTCAGTGTGTTTCCTGGTTGTTAGGACACGTTCCTAGATCAAGGGACTCTGCTCACTATCACTCATGCCCTAGTCACCACCCATTTGGACTTCTGTCCATCTCAATCCCCCTACTGGAAACAGTCAATGAGGTGACTGTGCAACTGCAGTTGCCAAAGAACTTAAGAAAGTTCACCCTGTCTTCCATTGCAGCCTTCTAAAACCGGTTCAAGTGTCATCACGCTGGCATCCAGAACCATCAATGCTTCACAATTGATGAAGCAATACCATGAAAGATATCCAGAGAAGCCCAGATGAACAGAACTCCAGTGACATGTTGTTTTGAACTTGCAGGTATTAATTGGAGGGGGTATAGATATTGTTGTGTAGGGGTAGTTATCTTTAGGGGGGCAGTATGTCATTTCTCCTTAATAAAGAATCTACATATATCTTAATGGCTTGTACTGTGGATTACTGGAAATCAGGGTGCAAGGGCCACATTCCTCACAGCAGCCATGTGATTCTAGGAAAAGACTCTCCTCCATTAAGCTAAGATACTATGTCCCAAATTTTTGCTTTGTCCATCTCAATCCCCCTACTGGAAACTTGGTAACCTAGGTAATCAAGTTGCTTTTTATGAAACTCACACTTGGACAGCTTGGCATACAGCTGTTTTTTTAACAGCCTTTTCAATACTTCCCTCACCAACTTCACATGTTTCTCCATAGTCTCACACGTTCACATAAGGAAGGCCTAACTCACCCAGTTCCTTGGAGTGAGGGAGTTCTGCCTCCTCTGCTGCTGAGTACTCATACATCATTTGTAGCATTGTTAAAAGTTTCTGTGCCTCTGAGCTCTCGTGCTTTAGGTGGCCGCAGGGTGGTGGTTCTTGCTGGATGGAGAAGGTCTTCAGTATGGCTCCCAATCACTCTCCCCCACTCTCCACTGGTCTCTGCAAGTGGGCCTTTGCCTCCAACAGGTTGGATAAGAGACCTTCCTGAAGGCTTAAACAAGCGTCTGATAAAGACTCTGTGAAGCGATCCTCCTGATTAGAAAGATCTTCAGGAGAAGTCGCCATCTGCTATACTGAGTTGTCACTTTCTGTGAGGAATGTGGCCCTTCCACCCTTAATTCCAGTAATCCACAGTACAAGCCATTAAGATATATGTAGATTCTTTATTAAGGAGAAATGACCGACAGTCTAGCTAAAGTCACAACTGGTGTTTGGCGCCCAAACAGTTAAATAAAACTCTATTCCTTCCCCCTCCTGCTCCATTGCCATAGCTACCATCATATCCTTGATGACCCTTGCCTAGCTCACCTCGCCTTTGATCTCTTCCTGTTGCCCTGGTTACCAAGTGGAGGTAACACTTTCCCAAACAATTCTTCACGAGCCACAGGAATTGCAGGAATGCTGTCTGCTCCCCCACTGTTCCAATCTGCTGTTAAAATGCTGTGCTCTGTGCTCTGTTAAAATGCTGTGCTCTGCTTCCTACTGAACTAACTATAAAACTAACTGCAAAACCCATGTCAGGAGGATACAACAAGATGCTATCAACTATTGCCTCTGGATTGCTCCAGTTCTGACAGCTGCTGTAGATGGCAAAATGTGAAGTGCTACATAGCTCTACTAGTCGGCAATCAGTATAGGGTAAACTTTAGGAACTAAAGAGCTACACAATTTTGGGGGGAGCAGTGAAGACAGGGATGTATCATACACATGGGCAGAGTTTGCATTTTATCTATTTTCTAAGGTTGGATTATTATTTTTTTCAGGGACTAGGATTTTTCCTTTCCTTGTTGCATTAAAACTATTTTTTTGATTTTTGTTTTAATCCCAGCTTGATTATTTTTATAAATAAGTCAAGGTGGGGAACATACCTACTACTCCTTCCTCCTCCTATTTTCCCCACAACAACAACCTTGTGAGGTGAGTTGGGCTGACAGTGAGTGACCGGCCCAAAGATGCCACACTGCAAATTTAACTTTCCACTTCAAAATGGGAAAAAATAATTCCATGGTTATTTTTTTCAGAATTACATCATGAAAATTTGGCAACCTGATTGTACAAAGCCTCCAAAGGGGTCACTGGGGAGCACATGTATCGAAAATATCAGTCCCAAGCATTCTAGGACAAAGTATCTAATTCTGAAAAAACAAATGAGCTGGACATATTATGTGTCACCCAAGCAACTGTATTTTCAACTAGCTTTCCATAAATATAGCAGCTGAAAATAACTAGTGAAATGACAGCTTCATTTTTTTATTCTATTTCTATTATCTCTCTTGTAAACTGATTCCCTTGGAACCAGACATTTCTCATGGGAAAAGCTCATATAAGTAGTGAAAGGCATTTCTATAAGAGGAACACTTTTTCAAAGTACTAAAACAAGATCAAATAATTGGCTAACCATTGTCTTGTTAATATGCTTAGAAAGGCAAAAAAACACATTTTTTTTAATAGACAAGCCCATAAGGCTGTCTCACCAAAATGCATGCAACCCCTGTTTTTTATTTCCCCAAAAAAGAGGAAGGAAGGAAGGAAGGAAGGAAGGAAGGAAGGAAGGAAGGAAGGAAGGAAGGGAGGGAGGGAGGGAGGGAGGGAGGGAGAGAGGGAGGGGGGAGGGAGGGGAGAGAGAGAGAGAGAGAGAGAGAGAGAGAGAGAGAGAGAGAGAGAGAGAAAGCAGGCAAGCAGGCAAGCAGGCTGAACAACCTTGCTTGATGAAGTGTCAACATGTCATAAAATGTATAATGGAACTGCATATAAAATTGTATATACACATGAAAAGCATCCTCCATATTCAATACGCTGCATGTATCTTCCAATAGGTGGGAAGTTGGCTTACAAGGTATCTATATCCAGTTCTCTTGACCTAGACAATGCTTTATCCTTCTTAAAGTCTAGAATATACATGGGTTAGAGATTTTATATTGCTTCTCTATCTCGTTTTCTAGGTGAAAATGTAGGAAAAGAGCTATGTTTGTCTATGGTAGCCAAAAATCAGAAGTATTTCTAATAGGACTTTTTCCAACCAATGAATTTCATTAAAAAACATAAGTTCATGAAACATTATGGCTTTTAATAAAGTGTGTTAATTGTAACCAGGATGAAACAAATCCTTCCTGTCAAAGAAGAGCAGCTAGGGATCCAGCTTTCAAAATTAGCTTAAGGTAATTTTGAGGTAACAACTTTGCACAGCAGCTTCAAGGACTGTAGGCATAACAACACATTAAAAATGTACGGTGGAGCCTGATATACAGGACAGCACTTAAGACTTTGACTTCCAGCCATCAAAATACTTTATAAACATAGATCTAGGATTGATTACTTAAAAGCAGAAAACTCAGATAATAATGTTTTGTTTGGATGTATCGTTTTAGAGTTTGAGAGAAAGGATGCCTTGCATGGTGGAACACAAGAGGAAAAAAAAGATGTGCCATGTTACATGCAGCATACTGAACAGACCATATCTCTCTTTCTGATCCTCACATATGGGATAGTAGAAATCACTTTCTGTTTATTTCTGTCAGAAGTGGGGGACTTCTGGCTTTTAAAGATATCCTCACGCATCTCCTCTTCAAGGGTCTGTGTATTCAATCAGCCAAGAGCTGTGAATAAATTTCAATGATGTGTCCTTCATGTCTCTCAGGATTTATGCCTCTTACCTTTTCTTGTCTTTCTTTTAGTATCTGCAACATTTAAAGTATTAAAAAGCCTTTTTAAAATCAATTTAAAATTAATTTTCAAATTAATTCATTGTATTGTTATAACAACCCTGCACATCAATTGGGGATGGTAATGGGACAGAACATTTACATATATGCATGTATTATCACACACAATCTATAAAACTAATTATAGAATGATAAAAAACATTTTGCTTTTTTTTATGGATGCAAAGACTTGCTTTTGCATCTTTGATACAGCTAAAAATATGATCTGATACTATAAGAACTGCTACATTTATATTTTGCTATGCTCTATATAGTGGCAGAGACATCATATACAAGTCTATGTTCCATTTTATTTTATAAATAATCATTTATCCAATGTTGTGATCTCATTAAAATTAAAATTAATATTCTTATGATGTTGAAGAGGTTGCACACTCCATTTATTTGTTTTACCATGATTAATGATTAGCTGATTCTTGGATTTTTCTGCTTTAATAATTGTGATAAATTGCAGGCCATCATATTAATTTGATGTGCTTATAATGTCAGATCCCAGATAAAAAAGTGTGAATCATATTGTAATTAAGATGCACAGTTTAACTTTCAACTGTAAGCAACAAACCTTTGTGTTGCTAGGTTTCATCACCAGGATCTATTGTAATTCAGGTATAATCAACTGTGTGTATGTGTATGTGTGCTGGAAGGGAGAAGTTCTGCACACAGAACAACAACCTTAAAGAGAAAGAGGGACAAAAACAGATCAACGTGTAGCATTATGCATGGACTGCAATGACTTCGGTTTAGGCTCTTCATGCAGCTCCAAAGTTGACTGGTGACTTTGTGCCAGCCATTACTTTTCAACTTAATCTGCATCCATGAGTTGTTACGAAATTAAAATGAAAGTAAATTTGAGTATTCTACTGTAAATGCAGGTATGCTTTTGGATTCAGCTCAGCTTTTCTCTTCACTCATCTTGGAATCCGAGAAGGTAATTGGTAGTTAGAAACTACAAGCAATACCAGTCCTACCACTTGAATAATTGTCCATTAATATGAAAGGGAGTAAGACAATAGTGAAAAATCACAGCAATTTTAATATTTGGAAAGGTCAGATCCTGGTACTGTTTTGAGACAGAAATTTTGTTTAGAGGAAGAATATGGAAGTTGATGCCTACAGCTATTACATCTTATTTAATGGTTCATCAGTAAAACTTAGATACTGCCTATACTGAGTAAATCCTGTTGAACCATTCATTTAGTATTATCTACATTGACAGATGGAAGTTTTCCAGATTTTCAAGTTTTATTTTTCTATTATTATCTATATTGTTTTGTGAACTGGTTTAGCTAGTGACATAATTTAACAATTGATTAATACAAAGGGACAAAGCTTTTGTTCTAATATCTCAGCTGTAAGAATCATCATGATATTCAGGCATTATCATTTCTTGTCTACAACCTCACCCTTTGCACCAAACCTCAACAAGTGTATGTGGAATTTAATACATGTATTGAAAACACTGGTACCATACAGACTGTAGTGTCACATCTGGGCACTCAGAGTAAAAGGCTGGAAGTTTCAAAGTACCTCTCCCAGAATACCTGTCTTGGTCCTGCACCCTACACTGATGAAGCTCCTTGGCAATTACAGCTGCCATCCTCTGTTTTCTAGGAGCCCACATCTTTTGTCCTCTTGTCCTCAGACTGTGAGAGAGAGAGCTCCCCCAACTATACAGCCTTATGGCATACAAAAAAGTAAATATGAAAAGAAAAAAGTGAAAAAAAACACAATACAGAATTCATATAATAGAAATTCCTGGTCCTGTGGTATACAAGTGTGTGACTAAAGGTTTCACCCTTTTATCCCCTTTGGAAGATAACTCAATCTTGTGAGAGATTTAGAAAAGACATTTGTTTGTTTTGTTTGTTTGTTTGTTTAAAAAGGAAATAGAAAAAAGAATTAAATATAAAGGTTTATCTTTAAGTGAAACGGTGAAAGGTGAAATGTCCCCTGTGCAAGCAGTAGACCTTTACAAAAAGGAATGCAATGTTCACAATAGATCACAAGATGGTATTGGTCCACTATAATTAGCAAGATTTGTAGGGTCTCTGCTGCCCAATTAGATTTCATCTGATTAGACTTTGATAAAGAGAAAGATACATGTTCTGGACCACAGCCAAATATTATAGAGAATGCCCTACTTGTGCAGAGTAATTAGGACAAAAGACAGTAAGGTTTAACTAGTGCATACACATAAATCAAGATTAAAATTCTAATGCAATATCCTGGCTAAACTTTGATGCCTATTTTTTTTTAAACAAAATCCTTTCAAAAAATAATCCTCCTGGGAACATTAGGGTAATTCCAGCAGTTCTGTAAAGTTGTTGGGGAGGTGATACACTTCATGTGTTTGCTCAAGTCAAGCACAGCAACTCTGTTTCCCTGGAATTCTGCCTCCAGTTTTTAAAAGATCAAGGCTTTTCATTATCTAGGAGAGGAAGTGTTTGGGAAACCTGATTGTGCCTACAAGCCCACATGCCAAAGATATATGTCACCACCACATGAAAAACAACATTTTCCCCTCTTGGATGTGAATTAAAATTCAGAAGACAGCAGGCTGTCAGTGACTGGGGAGACAGTTTGTAACCTGCACATTCACTACAAGGACTATTACAGTCCTAAATATCATTATATTCAATTCTAAAACAGTAAAACCACTAGCATAGAAAACAAAAGGAGAGAGAGAAGAAGAAGATTTCTGCACCAATTTACTGCTCTTCATCTCTTCTTAAAGGTTTAGTTCTCCACTAAATTCCATCATTAAAAAGAAAGAAAGAAAAGTAGTTGTTTTTGTTTTTCTCATAGTAGACAGTGGAACTGTGAAACATTTAAACTGTAGGCCACCAGAGTTGTGGAGGTGAGCAGCCTCAAAATCGAACTATTAAATATTGAATCATCATCATCATCATCATCATCATCATCATCATCATCATCCCCACCCTATCCTTGTCAAATATACAGATCAAACAAGTTTGATTAAACTATCACTAGCAATACCCATTTCTGAATGTTTGATTGAGCCATTTGTAAAGTTCTATTTCATGTCCTTAAATCAGATCAGGCAGTCTGTGTACACTTAAAGTGTATACTAATGGCTGAGACTACATTGTGCAATGTCATGCAGTACTTTAGATGGAGTTTCGTATGTATAAAGACATCAGTTATACCAGGAAGCATACAAAACAGTTTTCAAAAGCTTTTAAGGTTTATGAACAGACTACCAATTTCATCTTTTTTTGTCCAGACACCTAGTATATAATATATAATCGAGATACCTATTCTTTCTTTTTCAAAAGAAACATTAGCTTATAAGGTCATTCTAAAAATACGCAATTTTAATGTTCTCAGTTTTTTAATGTTTTGTAATCATAATGTTTAATTTGTGCTGCTCTTGGAACTTTAATTACAAAGCTAAATTGTACTAATATCCATTAGGTGCTTCTTAATTGAAGGCACATCATATGTCTGATGTGGCAGTACTAATTGGTGTAATTAAATTCTAATATGCATCAGTAGCCTATTAAAAAATAAAAAAAGAAGAAAGATAGTAAAACTTCATGGAGCTTTTTTTTAAAGTAACTTTTTGCAAAAAACAAAAGAAGTCTTGAGACATTGTATACTCCTGTTTATTTATTTATTTTTGGTCAGATTTGTTATAAACCTGAAACTTAAGAGTATTTAATAGAAGCACCAAGAAACATTATTGAATTTAATGATGAAAAATCAGAAGTGTTAGTAGTTGTTTTGGACTACTTCCAGTTTGGCAATAATCTTTTCATCCTACCCTAGATTTCAGCCCCATACAGCATCTGGTCTACCAACTTGCCCTGGAAAATTTTAAGTGTAGGAGCTGCCAGCTGCCTTAATTTAGAATAGAAAAAAACTTCAGAATAGAGCCCACTGGAAGCTGGGCAGTTGCTAAGACAGTAGTTAAATGTGTTTTCCATATAAGGGACTTATGAAAGGTGATGCCTAGGTATTTAAAAGAGGGATATTGCTCTACTTGTTGGGCATTAATTGTCCATGTGTTTAGTATTACTTCTGCCGAAGATCATTTCTATTGTTTTATTATGTTTTATCTTCAGTTTTTCCCTTTCAAAATAATCAGCAAGTCTGTCCGATAATCTTCTAAAGCCAATCTCAGCACAGGACACAAGAACCATGTCATTGACATACATTAACACTGAAATGTTCCATCCATTAAGTGAGGGGGAGAACAAACTTTGTGACCTTGTGGCCATTACAATAACATTAATATAAATGTTAAATAAGAAAGGACCAAGAAACAGTCCTGTTTGAATCCTCTCTCCAATGAAATAGGGTCTAAGAAGCAGTGACCTCAAGGTTCTTTTCCAGTGTCAAGAGGCTGTGGGGTCTAAATAAGGAAGAACAGGCTTTGACTCAACCTAAGCTTGATTGAATGGCTTTGGGTTTTAGGTCCCCCAGATCCAAGAATGTTCCATTTTTGACTCTGGATGGTTTGCCATTCCCCCAGACAAGGTTAATGCACAATGTAAGGGTGGAGATCTTTCTGAACTTATAGTTCCTGCTCAGTGAGCAGATGGCAGCAATGCCCAGTGGGACCTTTGTACTTTAGATAGAGGGCACCATTCTCCCTCTTCCTGGAATGGGCTTTCAGCCCTCAGTCAATTTCCAGTTGGACTATTGCAATGTGCTGTACCTGGCACTGCACTTGAAAAGCACTTGAAAGCTGCAGTTGATCCAGAACCAGCAGCAATGGCATGTTTTGGCATACCTTTGAATACCCATGTAAAACCTCTGCTTTGCAAGCTGCACTGGCTTCCATTAGTTTTCCAGATACTAGTTAAGTTTCTGGTGGTTTCCACTAGGTAAGGCAGACCAGAAAATCAACTCCACAGGAACTCTAAAACTAATTGATTGTGACTGGCTATAACAGCAGTTGTGTTGTACCTCTTCTTCCTTCTTATAGCTGAATGAATAGAAGAGGCATCTGCCTGAGCTGCTTCTGAATGTTATCTCATAGATCTGGCAAAAGTTTACAGGATCTGAAGAGAAATTTAATAAATTTTTGAGAATACATTTTACAATATAGCGTTACAATATAGTATTAAGATATTGGACCTATTAATGTTTAGGTAAATAAATTATTGTAATAGGGATCTATAGATAGTTTTAATTTACAGCTGCCTATATATAATTGTACTCATTTGACTCATTTCGATTCTATTTGTTATTTTTATTAATTTCATGTTGCTGGTCATTGACAGAATAAACATTATTACTTACTTACATAGCTCTGGATTTTTTTTAAAAAAATGTTTTGTCTGCTTTTGCCTAGGTAACAGTTCCTGCATATTTCTGTCAAAGTCATCTTCCTTACTCTTTACACCTACAACGACCTACATGACACAGGATCATGTTATTTGTGACACTGCCTGTCCCTGATTATATCTGCCCATTCCACAAGATCTGACAGGATGGGAATACTCTAGGTCCCTTCCCTGAAACAGTGATATCTAATGGAAGCCAGGAAGTGTACCTTCTCTGTTGTGGCATTTGCTTTATGGAATAGCCTCCCTACTATTGGACTGGGTTGTACTTTTTAGGGGCCTCAGCTTTGTTTTAATGCTGTTTTATTATTTCTTGCTTTTATGTTTTGCAGGGTGAGCCACCCAGAGTGGCTGAGATAGGTGCTATATAAATTCTGTAAACAAGCAAACACATAAATAAACAAACAAACCATGATTTACTCCAGGTAGCTATAACTAATAGATCATTTATTCTTACACCATATACAAGAAAACCCTAATCAAGAAATAGAAAAGATAAAACAAGACAATACACTCAGTTTCACAGAGATTAATAGGTCAATTTGGGTAATCAGCTTAAGCTCAACCAGATAGGCCAATTGCATGCCATAATACTACCTGAGCTCAATTCCTATTGAATGTAAAGGAGACGCATTCCAAAAAACTTATCATATAAGAAAATGAAATTTCTTGTCTTTTAGTCCTGAACATTTTCACTACTTTCAGATCTGACAGTGACTTTTTTCACCTGCAGACTGCTCCCAATCTCTAAGCATTGTTGTATCCAATAGAAGAGAATGTCTGTAGCTCAGGGTTGAACAGTGGGGCCCTTGGTGCTCTCTGAGATTGGTTGTTTGCTTGCAGATGTTTAGGTTACATCATCAGTGCTAGTGAGTGTGGGGTTTGCTCCCTGTTTATATATAGCTTATGTATACAGTTTATGTATATAGCGCAAATTATGAGATAAAATAATTATTATAAAATTGTTACTTTTTTAAAAAGTGAGTTTCAGGTGTTCATTTAGTTTTGAAATTACAAGACTATTCATTTTACATTATTGCACTGAAAATGTTGGTAAGTACTGCCAGCTGTCACTGAGAAACTAAGAAACTAGCTTTCAAGTTTAATAAAAAATATAATTGCACTGTTATTTTGCTATACAAAATTTATGAAGTTATGTTATGCTATGAAAGTGAATATAGAAAGAAACGGAAGCTGAAGCCTATGTGACCACAATTATGATCTCAAATATATTTATACTGCAGGAAATTTCAATAAAATTCATTGGATACAATTTTTTCTTAAATTACACAGGCCAAATAAGCTTTCTAGTAACTATATGGTCCCTGTAAAAATGAAGATAACACACCTGTAATTATGTCTTGTTTGAATGGCTGCCAGGGATAGCAATTTGTTTCTTTTAATGATCCTATGCTATAACACTTTTTCAACATCTTCTATGCCTCTTCCTACTTATTTGAGCAATATCTCAGAAAAATTCATTATCAAATCTGTCTTCAAAATGTGCTTAAAAATACATCCAACTTTAATATCAGTACATGTTATTGTTGTTTTATGAAAATCATAGAAACTGATTTTCACATTGAACTTCACCTCCAAGCTGACTATTAAAACTTATGCAATAAAATTTAAATGAATGATAGCTCCTCTATATTACTATCTTATACCTTCTCACCTGGAAGTAAGTTCCACTGAACTTGAATTAATAGTGCTTAATTCTGAGTATGTGTTTGGTCTAGTGATTAAGGCACCAGGCTAAAAACCAGGAGACTGTGAGTTCTAGTCCGGCCTTAGGCATGAAAGCTGGCTGGGCGACCTTGGGGCAGTCACTCTATCTCAGTCCAACTCACCTCACAGGGTTGTTGTTGTGGGGAAAATAGGAGGAGGAAGGAGTATTAGGTAGAGTTATTTATAAAAATAATAAAGGCGAGATAGAAAATAATAAAAATAAATAAAAATAAATAAAAATGAAAGGCACTCTAGCTTTACCATGTTAAACCTCATAAGGTTTACTGTGGAATCTTTTACTGAGAAACATTTAACATCAGTAGCCTTTCTACTCCCTTAAAATATAGCTTTCATTCATATAAGGGAAAGTAGAAAGTAGAAATTTGATTTAAAACATTCAAATGAACAATAACTTTGATTCATTATCTTATTTTTTCCACTCAGTATTGGCTGTTTTATATCAATTTTCATGTAATCTTTCTGTAGAAAAGTGTTCATTATTGCTAAGAAAAGAAACTATCACCTTTTTACCATTTATCTCAGGCCTATAGAGTCTTAATGAAATAGTAAGCTTGCTTTGGGATTAAAGCACTTCAGGCTTCTTTATTTGAGCTCCACATAAAAAACTGAATTGATTCAAAACAGATGTTTCAGTTGAGAATTCCTTTTCCTTGCCACTGGCTGTGCTAGCAAAACCTGATAGCTGTTGATTGAGTTGAAGCATCAGTTTACCTATTTTTGCCTTGAAAAGATGTTTAAGGATAATAACATGACTTTTCCTCATTCATGGAGATTCAGATGGTCACCACCACAATTTCACTAGTAAATCTGAAACCAACACAGGTTTCATTGTTAGTCTCTCTAAAATATTTTGAAACTGTACTGCAATTACTTTTACTGGTGCCAGGGTCAAAATACGTATAGCAACATATTCAGATTAGGATTGTACATTCCCAAAAATGTGATTTGGAGATCACAGGGTCACAAATAGAACATTAATTGCACTACTTTAAAGCATCCATGCCTTTTTTTCTGAGATCACACAGGGAAGCCGCATGATCTCACAGAAGCGGAAGACTACTTTAAAGAGTTTAAGAAAAGTACTATATTTGTGCTTTTTTGTACTCTAAATATAAGTAATATAACTAAAAGCAATATAAGTAAAATCACTATGCAGGATATACACTGTAAAAATAGAGGAATCACCCCTTAAAAGGGGGAGTCATGGAGGTGGAAGTAATGTAAAACCTTGCAAAATGAGAGCATGACATTATGTAACACCCACACCTCTCTGAGAGCTTAAGAAAAGGAGGTGGATTCTGTATACCATTCAGAAGATAGACTATGTGTACCATAAAGCATATTTTTGGAATCAAATCTGAACTACTTCATAGCCCTGGTAAGCCAATCTGCCAGCTGGCTAATAAGAAACCACAGAAATCATAATTCAAGCAATGCCCTCCCTGCTAACCTGTTGCAAATCCTGGAGAAAGAAAAAGCCCTCCTAGCATGTAAAGGTTGACGGGGTCCACAAGCAACATCTTCAGATTTAAGATATCTAAGGTGTCCAACAATGCTTAGGCTTAAAAGGCCATATCCTTTTCCTTTCTCCTTAAAGAGAGGGATACATCCCCAGTGGCTGGTCCTAAGAGAAATAATAAGAAGCTTGAAGGTCCTTTTTCCTCCATCCATTGGACCAACCAACTGCTAGTATTGGCTTTGCCTTATATATGGCTCACGTTAGATCAAGCCAAAGGAAAGGGGGATGGATAGACTGCCTGTGAATAATATTGTAAGTGATTTATTTATTTATTTTTATCCTGACTTTATTATTTTTATAAATAACTCAAGGCAGCAAACATACCAAATACTCCTTCCTTCTCCTATTTTCCCCACAACAGCAAGCCTGTGAGGTGAGTTGGGCTGAGAGAGAGTGACTGGCCCAAGATCACCCAGCCAGTTTTCATGTCTAAGGTGGGACTACAACTCACAGTTTCCTGGTTTCTAGCCCAGCACCTTAACCACTAGACCACACTGGCTAAATGATAAGGAAGGAACACAGCATGCTGGACTGGATGGTGTAGTAGTGTAATTAAGACAAAATGGCTCTGTAAAACAAGGCCTCTTCAAACTGCAACTACTATACCTGACTACTTCTCCAAATGTTGTTGTGTTGCTGTATGTATATGCTGCTTAAAGGTATTTTTTTTTCTTTCTGTAATAAACACAAGCACTTACCATTTTTTAACTTTACAAAGGGTCTGTGATTCCTTCAATATTCAACAGGAGATGGAACATTTCAAACCTCTGATACTAAGCAAAAAAAAGTAACAGCCAGTTTGGTCTAATGGTTAAGGTTCCAGGCTAGAAACCAGGAGGTGGTTGGGTGACTTTGGGCTAGTCATTCTCTCTCACCCCAACTCACCTCACACGGTTGTTCTTGTGGGGAAAATAGGAGGAGTATTAGGTATGTTTGCCACCTTGAGTTATTTACAAAAATAATAAAATAAGGTATTTATATAAAAATAATAAAGTAAGAGCAAGTTTTAAAGTCTAAATAAATAAATAGTTAACTCCCATCCCTATCTCCAGTTGTTTGAGGGAAAACAGTATGTCTAAACTGCCTTGCTATCTTTACTATGCTACATATACAAGCTTCTGAAAGTTGTCACTTTTGCAGCCAGGTGCTTTCTTCCTGTAACCATGATTTCATATTTCTATATGGCTAGAAGAGAAGAGAAATGGAGGTAAGAAATGCATACAGGAATTCCATTTCAAATAGCTGCTGGGATTGATATTTGTTATTTTAACTATATTTTAGATCATTGCAGCTCTTCCTATACACACAGAGAGAAGAAGTGAAATTGACAAGAATTTTGTCTTTCTTTCCTTTCTCCCTCTCTCCTCCCTCCCTCCCTTAGTACTCTTTTTCACCCTGAAATGAAAATGAAAATTAGTATTCTCACCAACATGAGATCAATCACAAACTCCAGAATTGTAACAGAAAATGGATCAGGTGTACATTTCAAATAGTATAAAGCCATAAAAAGGCAACCTCTGAAAACCTCTTAACTTTATCAGATTAGAGATGAAAGCTGATACTGAATTTATTAACTTTTGTAGATATCCTAATAGATCAATCTTCCAGTAGAAAGTGCATAACCACTACTTCAGGTGGACCTATACATTTAGTAAGCAAGGGGAATATAGTACCAACTCAGAGAATCCAGTGTGACACAGGGGACAGGGCAGCAAAATGTGTGAAATTATCTTGATGGCTGCATCTAAATTGAGATGGATGTGCTCTGAATTTGGGGTGTTACCAACACCTTCAAGAGTAAAGTGTTAAACTGCACTATGTTGACAGAGAAGATATTGAAAAAAATATTAGGAATGACAAAGATCTGCCATGATAACAATAGTCTGAAGTTTGGAATCTATCATTCTATAGGTCCAAAGACCATCTGTTGACCTCTGTTTAACATAGCTTTCTCTGGCCCAGAGAAAGGCTGAAAGGCTGCACCTTTTTGTCAAGAGGAAATAAACATGTCAGTAAGGATAGACTGGGGCAAGGATTCATTGCAGATAATATGTTTCAGCCAATATTTCAAGTGACAAATACTAGTGTGGACCTCAGCAGAAGCCCAATCCATTTCCAGCCAAGAAAGCCATTTAGGTCAGATTGAGGAACGTGAAACAATTTTGATTGGATTGCTTCTTAGGCTGCTTTATCTTTGTAGGCACAGTAGAAGGCACAGCATCTTGGCTGGAAATAATTTCAATGACGCAGGGATAAAGTTATTACTCTTAGAGCTAGAGAATCTAATTATAGTATTGGAAGACATTTGGGCACTTATACTGTAGTAGCTTTTCAGGTTCATTGTTTCCAAATGGTGGAAGATTGAAAATAGATACCTAAATATTTGAAAAGCTTTTCAATTTAGATATCACTGGTTTTCCAATTAGGATGGCACTTGATATGTTTCATGGTGAATATGATCATCTTTTTTTAAAGTAATTAATTTCAAGGGGCTTTATCATGGCAGAATTTTGCTATAGCCTGAAGGCTCTGCCAAAGACCAACCTGAGACAGAGAAAGAATGAAGGCATTGTCAGCATAAAGGAAGATGTAAATAGGTTTATAGACTACTGATGGGCATGGAACTCATTTTGAAAGAATCTGTACTATGGAATTAATGTCAAATTAAAATGCAGCAAGGCTATATCCCTGCCCAATTTCTTTAGGGTGGTTATTGGTGCAGAAAATCTCTACTAGCATCATTTTAAACATGCATATAGGTGTTCTCATAGATCATCATAGCTATCCCAAGTCTGTATGTAAGTCTGTATGTATGTAGTTTACAATATTTATAGACTGCCCCAACTGCCCCCCACCACCACCTTTCAGCAGTTTCACTATTTTTCAGATGATCTTGGAAGCCTTCAGGAGAGGGCCAAATATTATAACTTGTAAGCTCAATCCAGTAGCTGTTATATTAAAAACTCACAGAAGTGATTCAGTCATGACTTAGGCAGGATCAAATTTCTAGCCTCAGAACCAAGCTCTGGAGTCAACCTCCAGAACCAATCTCTGGAGTCAACTCCTAGGCTTTTGCCACATCACTTTCTTCTTTTTCAGAAATACCTTATACTTTCATTTTCAGGATATTCAAAATACTTTGAGACTAGTGTTCATTGTCAAATCTGATGGCTCTGCATGCATCAACTAATTTGGCTAATAATGCAAAAATCCATAATGATCTACAGGTGAAATATAGCAACTTTAGACTTGTCTTCTATGGTTTCCCTGCACAAATCTGGAGAAAATATAACACATTTTCTGAGCAAAAGAAATTATTGTATGCTTTTTTATACTCAGTCTTATACACTAGAGGTTTTCAATCAATTATAAGGCAATTAGAATTCATTTTTGAAAAAAAAAAGTATAGCTGTTTTCAAATTTGTAATTTGAATTTGAAGGCAAGAATATTTCATTTGAACTGATTTGAGATTCAAAATTCATAAGATTTGTCAATAGACCATCAAAGTCTTCAGCAGCCTCACTTCATGGTAAAATGGGAAGAAAATAGCAGTGATAGTAGGCATTTTAGAGTACATTGACACTGCAAAGTTTCAGCAGATAGCTTCATGGATTTTGCTATTATGTAGGTTTGAAATATTACTTCTGTACCTATTTCAAGAAAGATGTACCAGGGATGAGAAAAGTATAGCAGAACAGCCTCTAAATTGTTTAGCAAAGAATGCTGAATTTGTGTGGACCTTAAAATACCTTAAAATAATAATAATAAAAAAACATTTAAAAGCTGTTTAAAAAGTAAACTTACTAAAGACAGAAGAATGGATGACCCTCTAATTGTAGAATGGTTCATTGGCAGAGTTAGCCTTTACTGGGAATAATTTATGTACTGCTTGTGCAACATTTTTCTGAAACTTTTTAAAAATGTTTGTGTTATAGTTATTGCATATAAAATACAATACAATATAAAGAAGCACTATACTATAAACAAAGGTCTAATAGCAAACATACTGTCTCACACCCATTTGAAGACTTACTCAAAACCAGAGACCAACAAATAGCAGAAAGTAAATAGATGAACTCTTTATTGTTGTTGTTGTTGTTGTTGTTGTTATTATTGAGGAGATATGAACAGAATCAAATGGGGATTTTAAAAAAAGTTTATAGAGACAATAGGACTTACTGTGTGGCTAATGTCAGTATTACAGAACTGCACATAGAATGCACACAGAGATTGACTGTATTATTCAGTATTAAAATTGAGTGTTAAGGAAGGATACGAGTAAAAAAGGGGATGATTAGGGAAAACAGAATTAAAAAAACAATAGGATAATAAATCTTAGCTTCCCTTCCTTCCTTTTCCTTCCCTCTCCCCACATGAGCCTCTAATGTTGTAATGGAGATGCAAATTGCAGAACTGCATTTCTCAAAGTGGTCTGATAGGTGGAGATTGAAGAGGAGATAAGAATTCATTGGCTAATCAATGTCAGTATTATCATATTCCTCACACAACCAACCACCTTTATTTTTTATGGAAGGAAAATGCAATACAGTATGAGAATTTTCAAAGACAGAAAGTCCATCAAATCTTCAAATCTCCTTCATATTTCTCTGAAGCAACTGATTCAGACATTTAATTCAAAAGAGTGATTTTAGTGAATCTCCTTCAAACTGAATCAGCCATTTAAAGCTGTGCAGAACCTTATTTGGGATTAATGTGTGAGAAACAAATGGTATCAGCCAGTTAGGATTTAAATTTCAGTAATTTTATTTTTCTAGTGGCTGGTCAATTTCATTATGGACAATCAAACCTTTTGCTTGTCACTTTTTCCCCAAGAGAATATTTTTGCTTTGTACTCAAATACCCAATTGTCAGAATATTGATTACCCCATTGTAAAATGGTGAAATAATAACCAGACCACATGTATAATATTGTGGTTACTTTCACAGCTAAAATAATGAATTATTTGTTGTATTGGCTTCTTCAGAAAGTTTCAACAAGTGGACAAAATATGAATCTGACTTTTTAGTCATGAGATGTTACATACTTGAGAGAACTCTGATTGCTTCATTAGCAGAAGCAATATTTTTTTAAGACATTAGAGAAAAGATCTGTTTCTTCATTATGACAATTATATTCTGAATAGCCTTTAATGTCAATGATATCACAGAAGGATATTGAACATTTACACTTTACCTAGAGATACAATATGAACATGATGACAAAATAGATTTCCATCTTTTTAAACTTATAAACGCATCAGGACAAATTGAAACTGATATTATGGTGCAGCTAAATTAAAAATTAAAGTTCCAAGTCAGTGCTAATTTTTAAACTGCAGTATTTATGGTAGTCCAGTATTAGTCTCAAAATAAACAGGTTTTAGTTTGTCACTCTTCTCCCATGTGACAAAAGTATGATTGATGATAATGTGCTATTATGTCCGTGTCAATTCTGAGCAACCACATGCATAGATTTTCTCCAGGAGAATATGCCCCCAATCTGGTCCTTCAGGACTTCCAACAGGACAACCATCAAAATAAAAGTCTACTTACCACCAGGTTCTGAAGTATGAGAAAATGTAAATATAGACATGAAGGAAAGAGAAATATATGTTAACCAACCACAGTAATATCAAGTGGTCTCTCCACTGGTAGAACTATTTCCTTCAGCAGAATATTGGATGGATAACTTCTATTTTTCCATGCAGATTCTCACCTTCCACCCCACTCTTCCCTAAAAAATATGCTCTAGCACATCATATAAGGACTGTAGACAGGAAGAAAAGAGGAGAAAATTATATAATTCAACCTACCTGCTTGTATAATGTTCAGATTTATCCACACAGACTTTTTCATGACAAAATAATCAAATTTGCTTAGTCCTAATTTACCTGTGATTAAAAATGCCTAGTTTCTCTCTTTCTCTCTCTATGTATCACAGATAGATATAATTAGTGGGTGTGCTGGAAAATGTTTAACAAATGGCCAAGCCCCCACCCCGCAAGAATCCAATGCCTTCAGATCTCACTGCTTGCTCCATTTCTATTGCCACATCACTAGCCATAAAACAGCTGCTAGCACACCAGCTCTTATGGCTTAGTTCTTCTCTTAACCATATTGCAAAATTCCAGAAAATTTAACAATCATTTCTTGCAAGCAGGTACAGTATGAGCCAGCTCTAGCACACCACTGGATATAATCTCCACCCAATCTACCTGTTTTTCATATTTTGAAAATAGTTCTATCTATTTTCAACTTGAATGGATGAACTACATTCATCTATATTTTATAGATTCCTATAGTTTTCCTATATATATTTAGATTAGCCTTTCCTGATTTATTCTATGAAAGGAGACCATAATTCTGACAACTATAGTCCCATCACTTCTCAAGGGTGCCTAGAACAAGAAGGAATGATCTTGTAGAAGAACTAGAGTAACCTTGGAGAACATATACACAGAGAGTTAGCAAAGCATGAACTCAGTCTGGGACGACAAGACAGCTTGAGAAAGAAACTTACCGTTGCCCCTTTTTGACTCCTTTAATATAAGAAAGAAGGAAGGTGAAATGCTGTCAGACATTCAAGAATCTGTTATCATAGCCTATATCAATAAAGTAGACATCTAGGATTTCCTATGGTGTCTGCTTCCTGACCTAGCCTACCTCAAAGGGGTGACATATCTAGATTATTATGTGAAAGGAATGACATATCTGGATTATTACAGAACATCCCTCATATCACTTTTAGAAAGGAAACATTCAGTGTAAAAAATGTGGTAATGGGTTCAGAAGACATTTATTTTAACTAGTGACTTTACAGAGATTTTTATCATGGAAATTTAACACTTTTTTTTCATCATAAGGAATAAAATGCATGATAATGGCATTTGGGAGAGGAAAAATGAAGAAGCTGGACATGTTGATTAAAGCAAGAAATATTCTGCCATTTAAATCTATAGCTGTAGATATTACCAGTATAACCAACATGACCACTGTAACTCTATCAACAGAACTACTTGAAATGACAACTATAGAATAGAGTTATACTGAGAGCAGAGTATAAAACATAAAGTCCATAACTCAACTCACTGTAACAATGGTTTTGGATAAATTGATTTGTCCATTGATCAAATTGCATAACAAAATTTATAGAGGTGAATATCCTGCAAAGATGGGGTGCTGTTTCCTATGAAGCTGAAATTCTAGTCTTCCAATGAGAGAAGGAAAAACATTGAAAACAGGATGGTTTTTAAAAAGTTTAAACAGTCCTATGTATAAAGATGACTCTTGTTCTTGCTGGTTTTTAGAAAAGTAGTAAATACAAAGCACAAACCCAGGATGTGTCAGAAAATGCCTTTGTGGGTCTCAGTACAAGAAGCATTTTATAGAAAAGAAACAGCAGGCAAAGATAAATGGTTAATCTATTGGGAGTTTTTCAAACAAGAACACTGAGAATATAAGATCTTCTTATATTCAAGATATCCATTGACTGCAGAGAGATTTAGTTTTCAATGGTTTTCATATGTACAGTTATGAGAAAGATTCTAAAAGAACATTTAGATTTGAACCACAGAATTTTAGACTGAAGTATGTGCAGATGATGAACATTTAATTGCTAAAATGTATAACTTTCATTGAAATTTGAAACAGAAGAAGAGCAAGTTAGAGTGTATGATAAAATGGGCTAAGAACATACAGATGGAACAATAGGAAAATATGTGGTTAAAAGGACTGAAATTACAATTTAAAAGATATTTTTTTATAAAAAATGATGTACTACTGGTATATGATTCCAGAAAATCTTCCTAGAATGTATAAAGGTACTTCAAATCTATGTCGGAAATGTGGAAAACATGAAGGGTCATTTTATCATGCTTGGTGGACTTGTTAAAAAAGCTAGAAAATTTTGGGTTCAGATACATGTTCTAGCCTAGTGTCTAAATCACTACACCAAACTGGCTTTCTTTGGTTCCCTGGAGATTGTTTTTCAAATAAATACTTATGGAAATAATTATATCCAAATATATATATAGGTAAAAGGGAGGTCTGGATACTGGTGAGCTGTTGCTAATGAAATTTCGTTCTGTATGTTCATCTTCTATCCAACCACAAAGTGCTTTGCTTGGATTTCAGTGGGATCTACCTTTCCTACAACCAAGAAACAAAATTTCAAATACAGTTGCATCATATATGTATTGTCATATCTATTGTTTTGAGGATTGTAATTATTTATATTGTATTTATATGTTTATAAAATAATGCCAATGCACATAGGTACATTTCATTCTCATTAAGAATATTTTATAGTAAGATTAAGTATACCTTATACTGTATATTCTTTTTATTCTATCTTGGAAGAAGCAGCTCCATTCCTTCAGGGTTACTCAGAAATGTCTGTCACTGTTGAGTATGGTACATTTAATTAAGCTATCAGATTTTCTTCAAGTAAAATTAATCAGCATAGATGTATTGCTTTCATGAGGCAAAAACAGTAGGTAAATAGGTTACTGCCCAATAGAATTGTGATAACTGAAAAGTTCACAGCCTTGTTGAATTTGGGGACCAAGTTTCATCCCAATCTGTTTGCAGGCAGCAGACCTTAACTGTAATTACACCTAATTAATTAATGGATTAGAGGAATATTTTATTTTAACCATAGAGTGTTTTATTATTTGAGATTGAAATGGCTGTTCCAAAGCCAGAGATATTACCATAGAGAAACTACTAATTGACAGCTGATTTATACAAAACTATTTTTATAATGTGTGGATGATAAATTTTCAAAGGTTGATCTACTACTTTTGAGGACATTAGAAAACCATAAACAGTTTTATTGTAAGAGCAGTCAGCCTATGCCCACTATTGCACTTGTTAGTTTTAACATGTAAAGATGTTACAAGCGAGTTGAATCATGATATCACAATAGTGCTTTGCATGATTGTGGTATCCAGCATCTAAATAAAAAAAACTATAATATAATTCTTTTTCTATTGACAATCAGCAATATTTCTAAAATGCAAGATTCCTTATTTAAATGTAAGAATTTTGGGGTGCTCACAATGCTTGGCTTAAATAATACCCACCAATTCCCCTTATCCCCATTTACTGTACTTGTTTTCTGCTTTAGACAGTAGCAATGCTGAAAGGGCCTGTGGAAAGCAGAACAGGGAAGTGGGATTTTCCTGTGATCCACTGAAACCACAGTAAGCTATGAGGAAAACAACAACATATTTTTTTTTTTCATTTGCAAATGCCTATTTGAGTGTTTGAGCATTCATGTAAATGGCAACTTTCCTTGCCATTACTGCTGCTAGAGCTAGTCCCACAGGTACATACTTGTATGAAAACAAAAGGGAAGCTTAGAGATTTTCACAGGTGAAAGCTAGTCCATTAGGGTCCTAGCAACAATGGAACAATTTCTTTTCTGATGTTGTAAATTACAGTCTATCACCATTGTTGCAAGTTCTTTTGAGGACTATTAAGCATCACTCAGAATTCAATGACCTTCTCCATGAGGCTTTTGAACTTACGGTTCAGTTGGTGTGACCTTTGCTAGGATATCTAACAGTTTGAATTGATTTAGTTAGCAACCAGATGCCTCCACAAGGCTTTTTCATTATCCTCCTCCTGTAAACTAAAATGGGGAATTTAAAGAAAATAAAGAAATAGGTTCCCATCCATACTTATTATTAGTTGAAGAAAATATTCCACAAGGTACAAACATTTTTTTTCAACAAACAACCACCAAAGCAAGGCTGAGAACTGGCTGGAGGGCAGCATATAAAACATGAGCTTCAAGCCTTATCTTACCCTACCAGCATATATCACAGGGTACAGATTAGAAGATAAATAACCCTATTTTTTTTCCAAGTTGTGATGCATAAGCATCTGTTTAGGCATCATCCACCTGTTATTCTGGTGCTGATGATAGCAGGTAGACTGCCATTCCCTGACTACTTTTTTCCAAATACAAGATGGCCTGATGGACCATAGTGACAATAATGGTAGGACCCTCTATATGAGGCAATACCAAGGGTATTTCTGCCACTATAGCTGCCAGCTTCTCTTCTAATGTAGGACTGAGACATAGAGAAGTGCAAAACCTGATTCACACAACAGTCATACTAATGGACCGTGATGCATAAGGTTGAAAGCTAGCTATCAGGTTAATTAAATAATAAATCTTCATGGACACAGAGAGTGGGACACCATGAAAAAGCAGCCCTTCAAGTGTAATTTGTCAGCATCAGCTACAGTATGTTGCCCACAAACTGCTCCTGATTGTGCAGTATTATTTTGATCTAGATGGAACGAGCCTTAAAATCAGATCTGTAGGCAATGAGATGGCTACCATCATCTCATGGACAGCTGCCATAAGATTGCTGTATATTTCCAATGGAATATGAATGGCAGACACTAGACCAGCACCAGGCTGAATTTGGCCTTTGTTGACATCTGATTCTGATGTTTCTACCTGTTCAAGTGTTTGACTGAAAAATAGAAATCTGTGCATGATATGGCAAGGCATTTGGACAAGTGTTTCCTTGATTCTAGAATAATTATAGCCAAGAAAGTCTCTGCATTTGAGCTGATTTTTTTTTTTTTTGGTCGTAAGTCTCCTGTCCAGACACTACAGTAATAATCCATCACTAATTCTTAGATGCTGATTTGATGGAGCAATTTATTTTCTTCAAGATGAGTCTATCTCTGTTGGATTTTTTAACATGCTGAAAGGAAATCAAGTCTAGACCCTTTCTTCAATCTATAAACCACTGTCATCTATTTGCTGACCATTCAGATGTAGCTGACTATGAGTGCAGTCTCTCTCATACCATCTCACCTGGATCACACTCAGAGCCAGACACTCACTCCTTTGAGTGATTGACATGAGATGAGTCATTGCGCATGTCACCTTAATGATGAATATTAGATGGAAATAAATCATTGGTCTTTTCAAAGTAGGACACTAAAGTCGTTGTGTTATCCAGGGCTTCTGCTGTGCACTCCAAGTCATCTTTCTAAAGCAAGGTCTCAGGGAAGTAGGAGAAAGCTACTATTTCCTTTCCTTTTGCTATCTCACCAAGACTTCAACAAAGAAGAAAGGAAACACCTCATTCCTTCCCAGCAATTTTTTTGTGTTATGCTGCTAGAAATGACCCATGAGCCAGCTGACCAACCTAATCAGATAGATGTCACATGCTAGATTCTTGTTTTCCTTCTGTCTAGACAACTGAGTTCACTGATGATCTATATGACAAGTAGTTAGGGCTATTGTGCTACATGTGGTATTTGACTATGGTTTACCTACTCATATTATTTTATCTGATAATATAGAGCATTTTAACTATTTATTTTGTCTCTATCTGTCATCATTTGGCTTATCCTTTCACCCTTTGATTTGAAATATATTTTATAAATGGCTTGTACATCATAAAAGGATGTTAATCAAATTAATTGAGGCCCCTAAATTTCACTGTATATTATTTCACTTAGTAATGTTCACAATTACATATAGGCATTAGCTCCCTTTTTTCTGTTTTACTCTATTTGACTTGCATCATTCAAAGTGCAGGAAATATTCCACAATTCATCTCCTATTTGTTATTTGGAGCTCAGTTTTGGAAACATTATAGATATTTATGATAGATATTTATGATGGTATTCAAGTTAATCGATTTACAGCAAGAAATGATGTTTGGCTGAGTTTGTTTGATGTATACAAGATCATGTTCTTATATCTTCATATCCTGAACTATTACTTAAAATAGTATACTATAGAAGTAGATGTTCCCTTCTGTTGTATGCTCTCACTTCATGATTCAGACTATAATGGAACATTTTATTCATGTTTTATTCCTGTAAAAAGTTTGTTTGCAAAGTATATCTCAAAATAGGTAGGTAAAAATAAATATTACATAGAAATAACTATTATTTAACAAACCTTTTTTCATAGGAGTTATTCATAGCTAGGATACGTTAGATGTGTGTACAATATGCTGCATATGCAGTACTTGAAATGTACAAAGATGGAAAACAGCTTAAAAAAACAACACTATCTGACCTGAAAGAAAAATACCCAGTCTCTTAATTTTATTTACAACACAGTCCTACATACATCTGCTAAAAAATAAATCAGACTGAATTTAACTGAGCTTCAATCAATGTGTGTTTCAATTTACTGGTGTAGGCTTTCATGGCCAGCATCTGTTGGGCAGTGTTGGGCTTCAAGATTTAGTGACCGTGGTCTAGATAATAGATTTCCTGATGTTTCACCGGCAACTGTGGCTGGCATCTTCAGAGACAAAGTGGTCTTCTATGCCTGTGTTTCAATTGTTTTGGACCAAGAATAGCACAAATGGTTTTGTGAGAGAGCTTCCACAGAGGTGAAAATGATTGGCTTTTATTGTGGATTTTTTTTTTTTTAAGAGGGGAAAAAAAGACTTGTGCAATAGAAGCAGCAGTACCTTACTGACAGCTGCCTCCAGATACTTGCATTTTTCTCCCATAAGGCTCTTTAGAGTGATTGCAGAAATGGGCCATATAAAGAACTTTTCATATAGCTGGTTGAAAAGGATACCTCAAAGAGGTCCAGGAGTATTAATAGTATTGGACTGTCTTTGTCCTTCTGGCATAATCAATCCATTGGTGTAACTGGAATAATTTTATTCCCAAATCTAGGCTGTTACCTCTATGGATTTGTGTTAACCTCATAAATCACCAGCTGATATATACAGTAAGCCAGTGGCTTCCCATTGCATAGGTAGTTTAAAATGTATATATAAATTACCCATCTTTTGGATTTTATTTGGTGGTTTCATTATGACAGTTTGATTGTTCTTCCTCTGTCAGTCTCACATTATGATGAGTAATGGGTAGATTTCCAGTCTACTTTTTTCCATACAAAGCAGTATTATGACAAAAATTAAAAACAAATGAATCAATACACTTTCATGTAATAAAAAGTTTGCTTCATAAAAATAAATTAACAAAAGTGGTGGTTGTTCATTCCATTTTTAAAATAACTCGCAAGTAAAACTATTAGAAGGATACAGTGATATTATGATGTTAGGAATGAGCAAGAGTGTGTTTAATTCAGTTTCCTATAACAACTCGTAAAAATTTCTCTGTCTCTCTCTTTTTATTTTTGCCACAAGTGAGATGGGAGGAACTTGAATGCTAAAGCATGAAAATGTAGGGTAAGTTGAAATAGGCATTTCATCCATCTAGGCAGAGACCTTTGATGTCTTAAAAGTGAGTTTGAAATCCGAATCTTTTTAATAATATATGTGATTCCCAATTCTTTTAATTGCTGTCTTATACATTTTTAATAGATATATCACAGAAGGCTTCAACATGGACTTAGGAGTATGATGTCTACTTTCCATGGCAGATTGTTGAGAACTTAATTCCTTTTTTTTTCCTTTTTATGATCTTAAATTTATTTCTTAAAATAGATAGAATGTGAAATAATAATATGGAATACATTAAAATGGACAGATTTGACCTCCCCAATATGACTTGATGATTGTAGGTCACCAGAAATAAACTTTCTTTCCCCCTTATCCTAAATTCCAGGGAGTTTATTTGGATAACTTTAAAGGGGATGCCATCACATGGTATGCAGGCATACCACATTCAGATTATTAATATTTTTTAAAACCAGCTTATAAATTCCAAAGGAGGATGCTTACAAATGTCAGTTTCCATGGATCTTTCCTTAGTTTTCTGTTAAATTATACAGCTAAATGTTGACATCTATATGAGAATTCTTGGGTAGCCAGCTCAGGTCAACTCAGCCTTCCATCCTTCCAAGGTCAGTAAAATGAGCACCCAGCTTGCCAGGGAAGGTGATGACTGAGGAAGGCAATGGCAAACCACCCCGATATAGTCTGCCAAGAAAACATCACGAAAGTGGTGATGTCCCCCCCAAGACATGACTTGGTGCTTGACCAGGGGACTTTTCACCTTTTTCATAAGAGAATTATATCTTGGTCTATGGTTTACACAATCAAAAGTTCCATTTACAGTTTACCAATTGTATTTTTATTTGGAGAAAAAATCCTTTGCTGTACACTTCAAATTATCTTCCCTAATGGGCAGAATATGCTGTTATGCAATACTCCACAGTTACTGTATTTTATCAGGTGAAATTGAGAAATTTCTGAATTCATAACATATATTTCACAATGTAATTACAGGGAATCGTCCAGCATTATATCTATGAACTCTAGAAAATACATTATTTTCAAATGTGATAAGGTCATTTCTTCCAATATAGTGCTATTTACATGGATTAAAAAAAAAACATGAAAAAGAAAATTAAATAGGCATATATTTAATGCCTTTCTAATATAATGCTAATTATCCTTTATAGATGTCTCGTTTTTTTTATTATACCAAAGTGATTGCTGTAAATAACCTTGGTCACCCCAATATTTTAAAATATGTCCTCTGTTTAAATTAGCTCTTTCATTCATAGAACACGTTGCCTGTCTTACCTTCAGTCAGGTCAGTGATCCATCTTATTCAGTCTTGCAGGCACTGACTAACAGTGGCTGTCAAAAATTTCTGGCACAAATATTTCAAGCCCCACCTGTAGGTACTTAGAACTGAACCTTGGAAGTATTTCTCCTAAAATATGCATATTGGCATTGGTTATTATATATAACTGCTGCTGGCTGTAGAGGAGATGGCCTTCCAGAAGATATTCAACAGCTGTTAGGTAAACACCAGCTCAGCCCTGAAAGGGAGCAGGGAATGAGAAAGAAACTTGAGATTGTCATGCCTTAATGTACCTTGCAAAAATAAATTACAGTAGTCCTTGTACGGCCTGCTTCTTGACCTGGCCTAGCTTGAAGGGCTGACACTTGCTTAGTTGTGGGTAGTTTTATATTGCCCCAATTTCTTATCTTTCTGTTTATTAATTTGGCTTTGTTTAACATTTTAAAAAAGAACATGAGCCATAAAAGCTAAAAGACATATAAAGGAAATAGCAAAATACAGTTAGTAAAACACACATAAGTAAACATGAAATCTCACATGTCATGGAGATTTTCAATATAACCTTAATACTTATGGAGTTATAAAATGTGTTATCTTAGTTTTTGAAGGAAAGTTAAGTCCATATTAAACTGTAAACTAAGAATACCTGATTAACAGAGTATAAATCACTAACTAGATGAATTAGATTGACATTATAAATCAATAAATTTAAAATATAGATTACACCTTAAAAAGCCAAATGTGTGGTGTGGCCCAAATCTATGTATTTGGTAACAGTCCAACAATAGTTTCCAATTAGAACTAAATTCTACATCAGATTTACTTTTTAAATATGAGGTTATTTTGGACATCAGAATATAGTTTCATAACTTGATTAGAAATTCATTGAAAGAAGGAATTATTATTTATTATTATTATTATTATTATTATTATTATTGGTTAAAGAGATTTATATGGCTGCCAACTCATGGTAACTCTGAGTGGCTTACAAAATAAAACCCCAAATACAAAATCCACTACACCCCCACCCCCCTGGCAGCAACAATAAATTCAAACAAACCACTTGATGGGCTCCACATTAACCTGGGATCCCCAGGCCCACTGGCAAATCCATGTCTTCAGGGCCTTTCGGAAGAATATTAAGGTGGGGCCAATCTTATCTCTGCAAGGTTGATGTTCCACAGGGAGGGGTCTACCACAGGCCTTCTTCTTGGTCCTACTAGATGGACCTCCTTAATGGAGGGGGAGGGACCTGTAACAATCAAACAAACTTTCCAATTAGAAGCATACAATATCCTTACCACAGTTAACATATACAGAGCTCGTTCAGTTAAACTTTGAAGAAATGTATGCTGTAGTAAAATTTCATTAAAATATCTCAGGTTGCAAAGAGAATCAACTTTCAAGATTTGTTTAATTCCAATATGAATCATTTTCCAGAATTGTTGACTTTAAAGCATTGCCACCAAAAGCGTCTATCTTGCTTATTGCATTTCTAATACTTTTCGGAAAATGCATTATTATTTTTGGTGACCAAAACTGGAATAAGGTGCAAATGATAAAATACCTTGTACTCACCTAGCAGTTCGAAAACATGCAAATGTGAGTAGATCAATAGGTACCGCTTCGGCGGGAAGGTAACGGCGTTCCGAGTCGTCATGCTGGCCACATGACCCGGAAGTGTCTATGACAACGCCGGCTCCATGGCTTAGAAACGGAGATGAGCACCGCCCCCTAGAGTCGGATTCGACTGGACTTTACGTCAAGGGAAACCTTTACCTTTACTTACTCATTTTTTCTAAGTACAGTATAATTGTCCTCACAAGCAGGAACCACGGCGAGACAAGGAATAGCTCTCTAGGGTTTTATTACTGCTACAGTAGACAGAAAATCCTAACTGAAAAAGTGTGGGAAAACCCAGACAGATAAACCCCAAAAGTCAAGGCGGTTCTGTTCTGTGTCTCTTTGAATGGCTGCTCAACTCCTTACTACTACGCATGCATTTTCCCCCCTGGATAGGGCCCCGCTCCTGCTCACCATCAGTGCTCATGACAATAATAAATTTAATATTAGAATGAATTTAATATTTAATATCAGAATGAATTTAATATTCTTCTTCCTTTGAAATTCCTAATGTTGCATCTCTATTACTATTTTTAAATTCTGCATCCATTTATCATACAGTCTTTGAGGTATGATTCCAATGCTGGAACTTTGTTCTAACTCTAAGTATTTCACTAATAGTTAATAAATTAAACACAATAAGGGTTCAAAATTATGTGTTATATGATTGCCAAATTCTGTCAAATCTCTCAATGTTCCCTCTTGTTTCTGCAATTCTATATGTACTATACTACTTGTTCGGAGATACCAAAACCAGTCGGGTAAACTAGATGACTATGAAGGAAGAGTCTCAAAATATTTAATCTTCATTTTGCTGACAATTAAGTCTTGCAATCTAAATGAACTGTCAACTTTCTACTTGAATTTTTTGGTGTTGTCCTCTTCATAAAACTAGGCATTCAGTAACAAGGTAGGAGGAAAAAACTGGAGTTATCATTCCAAACATTCAGTACATTATTTATATTAGCATGATCTCTTATAAATTATTTATTTCTATTTGTATCAACCCAAAGATATTTAAGCAAATCATCTGGACATCCTGTACCTTCTATTGAAATAATGTGTCATGAGTACTGATGGTGAGCAGGAGGGGGCCCCTATCCAGGGGGGAAAACGCATGCGTTGTACTGAGGAGTTGAGCAGCCATTCAAAGAGACACAGAACAGACCCGCCTTGACTTTTGGGGTTTATCTGTCTAGGTTTTTCCCATGCTTCTTCAGTTTGTTAGGATTTTCTGTCTATGTAGCAGTAATAAAACACTAGAGACCTATTCCTTGTCTCAGCATGGTTCCTGGCTGTTAGGACATAATGGAGCCATAAGTGAATTTGGCCAGATCTAGATTTTATTATATTTTCATTTTTATTGTATTTTGTATTTATAATCATCTTGAATTTTAACTATATGGGATGAGGTATCATCAGTATGCTGATGATACTCAATTGTATATCTCCATCCCAGATGAAGTAAGTGATGCTGTGACAACCCTCTCTGAATGTTTGGGGGCTGTGGGGGTCTGGAGGGGGAACAACAGACTTCGGCTGAACCCTGGTAAGAGTGGCTGTGGGTTAAGGGCTCTGCTGTATCCGGGACTTTGTCATCTTTGGTTCTGGATGGGGTTGCACTACCCCAGACAGACCCAGTGCATAACTTGGGGATCCTTGTGGACTCAAAGCTCCTGCTCGAAGAGCAGGTGGCAGCCATGGCCAGAAGGGCCTTTGACAGCTGCGTGTTGTGCACCAGTTACGCCCTTTCCTGGATCGGGAGGCCCTTCAGACAGTCACTCATGCCCTTGTTATCTCCCATATAGACTATTGCAATGCACTCTACATGGAGCTACCCTTGAAAAGCATCCGGAAGCTTCAGCTGGTCTAGAATGTGGCCGCACAGGCTATTTTTGGTGCCCCTAGAAGGGCACATATAACACCTTTGCTTTATGAGCTGCACTGGATACCAGTTTGCTTCTGGGTCCAATTCAAGGTGTTGGTTATCACCTTTAAAGCCCTACATGGTATGGGACTGGGTTACCTAAGGGATCGCCTGTTCCCAGCATCATCAGCCTGTCCCACCCAGTCATGCAGAAAGGGCATGCTGTGGACCCTGTCTGCAAGAGAACTCCATCTGGCGGGTTCCAGGAGGTAGGCCTTGTCTGCAGTGGTGCCCACCCTTTGGAACATCTTGTCCTTGGAGGTGAGATTAGCCCCATCACTCCTAGCCTTCCGGGGGGAATTGAAGACCTGGCTCAGCCATCAAGCTTGGGGCAGGGAGGAGAATAATCATACTTGGGGTTGGCTAGTGCCTTGAAGTGCCCCTCCTACTCAAGGACTGAATGAGACCATAGCCATCGGGATTTTATTATATTTGGTTGTTTTTAGAATTGTTTTAATCTATATTTTATATTGGAATTTTATTGTATAGTTATTGTTTTATGCTGTAAACCACCCAGAGTCCCTCTGTTTGGGGGAGATGGTCGGTGACAAATTTGATAAATAAATAAATAAAATAAATAAATTTGTTTTTATTGTAAACCACCCAGAGTCCCTCCTGTGGAGGGGGGGATGGGCAGTGATAAAAATCTAATACATATAAATAAAATAAATAAATATAATCCATTCTGAAATCTGTGAAAAGCGGAGCTGTTGACTACGGTGAAGAATGAAGAGCTTGTGAGTAGACTGGCTCTTCAAACCTCTGCAGATAAAGAAAGGATGGGAGATCACCCACAAGTGCTCCAGACAGT
This sequence comes from Candoia aspera, assembly GCF_035149785.1. Classification (NCBI taxonomy): domain Eukaryota; kingdom Metazoa; phylum Chordata; class Lepidosauria; order Squamata; family Candoiidae; genus Candoia; species Candoia aspera. Next base: position 45,658,709 of record NC_086160.1, on the reverse strand, counting down.
TGTTCCTCATGAGGAAACTGCAAGACAGTGGTCTCCACTGGGTATTGAGCACTGGAAGGCATCTTGCTCAAACTGCAGTTGGCACCTTTAAAAGGACACTGAGTTTGCATACTTCCTTTTCTAATCACTTTCAGAAATTGCTTATTAACTACTTTTTAGCTATTAGAAACCTTTGGATTGGCAAGTTTGAAATCAGGTTTTGGAATTATTATACAAAGAATTCTTCCTGTGGAAGAGTCAACTTGTTTTGTATTTTTTTCTAAGACATAAAAGAGATAAGCAATTTAAAAAAATGGACACTAGAGGGAACTAAAGATTTTAACTAAAGGACAAGAATACATAATATCAACCCTTGGGAGGGATATGGGTGGTGATAAAATTTGATAAATAAAAAAATAAAAAAATTGATAAATAATAGCTGCAGAATGACACAAAATATAAAAACATTGGAAATACCAAAGGTGTGTGTGTGTGTGTGGGAAAGAGAGAGAAAGAGAGAGAGATCATAACTCAGTCAATTGACCAACCAATATAATTAACCACTTATATTGTTTCAGAAAATAATTTCATTACAACTCCCACCACAATGACATTTATTCATTATGGGCCAACATGGACAGGATTCAAACATAGTCCAACTGATTATCTTGTGAAGGCAATTAATCAACACCATCCTTAAAGATAGCATTGGGAGTTAGATCTTTTTAACTAGAGCAGAAAATTCTGTGCTGAACTGCATATATTTCTTCTGTAGATACACATTTATTTGGTAGCTTCTTATAGAAGCTGTCAAACAGGTTATATTAATATGGCTGACTAGCTTTGTATTCAATTACTATTTGTTCATCATGTAAGTATTTACAGAATTTGTGCTTGATTTATATAAATCTTGAAAAGCATGCTCCTTTATGAGAATGTTTTTTCTTGTTATAAATTCTGTATTCTACTCATTGTACTTTCATTTTTAATTTACTACATTTCCCCAAAGGCTTTCCTTCAACTATTTTGCTTGTAAATTCAGCAGTGTGATGTACTTGAAATGAAGCATACAGAATAATTTTCTGGTAACAGTTTATAAAATGGAACAGAATAAGGTACACTAAACTATTCTGATGAATTAATTATAGATGTTTAGAATAAAAAAAAAAACATGTTAACATGATACAAGTTTTGGCATGTGACCTTACATATTAAAGTCCACTTAACACATTTGTTTTGATGTTGCTAGATTTGTACAGATTAATATTTTAATCACAGACCACAATGTCTATTTTAAATCAATAAAATGCTTTTTAACTTTCAATTATTGAAATTTATTTCCATTATACAAATCAGTTACTTTAAAAAAAAAAAAACTTTGTGGAAGGGAGAATAGGAAATAAGTAACAAAGGTTCATAATACAATGATGGATGATACAAATTTGTGTCTTAGTTATGGGCTGAGCAGAAAAGCTGATCATAATTTTCCTGAGCAATAATCAATTGTTATATCTGAAATTTAATCAATAAGACTTTGTTTACTCTATCTCTAAGTAATGCTAGTTCTTTGAAAGGATAAAACAATTTATTTATCTTGTGAACCAAGGTATAAAAATCTGACCAAACAGATTTATTCACATCTAAAGTAGCTGGATAATGGTAGATTACAGCCAGTGGAAGACAGCCAACCCCCCCCCCCCCCCCAATTAGAGATCCACTACCATCCTCTTGAGGCTGGTAAAATGAGCACCCAGCTTGCTGGGGAAGGTGACAACTGGGGAAGGCAATGGAAAACCACCCCCATACAGTCTGCCAAGAAAATGTTGCAAAAGCAGCTTCCCCCCCAAAGGGTCAGACATGACTTGATGCTTGCACAGGGGAACTTTCGCTTTCACATATATACACATGCTGTAATAACAATATTTTTGTGGCACCTTAAAGAATTATTATTGCATGAGCTTTTATGGATCACTGACTACATCATCAAATGCATGGATATAATCTGGAGAAAAGCACATTAAATGACCATAGCTGATGTTATGACTTAGCGTACCTGATAATGAGTATTAACGAAGTAATAGCTGGATGTGACACAGATATTCTCACAATGAATAAAAGATTAACCTATGCAGTGTGGTACAAAACCATGATCCAGAAATAGAGTATGCATAGGAGACAGATTGTGAATCTGCTCTGGGTCATATATGTATTTCTTTGATCTGGACCAATTTGAATGTGATTATCTTCAACTTGGGGTCCGAGTAGACCTTTGTTTCAAAGCTTTACACATTTTCCCACTGGCTTTTATGAGAAAATAAACAAATGATTATCATTTCTTGCTTTTCTGTAGAATTTAATGTTATTTGCCATCAGCCTTCTAATTAGATGAAGGTGGTAGTGGAATATTAACAGGGCGGGGAGACAAAGTCAGAGTCTAATTAATTAAAATAAAATATTACATACATAAATGAAGCAGAGATAACAGCAACATTTACAACAAAAAGATTGGAGAAGGGACTTTAAAGTTCTCTCATGTATGAAATAATTTAAAAATTGTCAAATTGTTTGAAAATTCCTTTTGTCATAAAATAACAAACGATTATTCAGTATTCACATATTGTGCATATCAAAATTCATTGCTGCCAGTAGTAAATTTATCCTCCCAATGCTTTATTTTGTTTTGTGCATGAAAGATCCACAATTTTTTTATGTCTTGATAGATTCTAAATGTGGGATACAGACAAGGAAGACATGTAAATCTTAACTAGCAATTATAATGCTAACAATACTGTGGCTTTCAGTGCAAAAGACAATAAGAACATAAGTGTCCTGCTGTGTTTCTGGCCCATCTAGTTCAGCAGTTTGTTCTCGGAATGGCCAACCAACTGCACAAGGAAGCTCACTAGTCTCCCAGTAGATGGCCTTCAGAGGCAATTACACTGCCATCAAGGCTAATAGCTATTGAACCCATAACTTCCATGAACTGGTCCAACTCTTTATTGAAGCCAGTTTGATTATGCATTGTGTAAAAAACAAAAATATCCTTTTGTTTGTCCTGATTCTTCCAGGATTCAATTTCATTCAGTGTCCTCTGGTTCTAGTATTTTTAGAAGGAAAAAAATAGCTTTTCCTTGTTCACTTTATCCATACCTTGCAGAATTTTATAAACCTCAGACATGTCCAAAATAGGATGAGTCTAAATTGCTTGTGTCAGTGTTCTGTTTTTTAAATTGCATTTTCAGTTGAAAGAAATTGCATCTAACCAGAATTAAACAATTAAAAAAAAAATCAAAGCAAAAGATAAAACATGAAGAGTTGACCTCATCATTACATGAGCAGACTTTCTCTTGCTGTTCTATTGTACATCTTTAACTTCTGCTCTAGAAAATCTACAAGATTCTACAGAACAAAGTTTAGGAAAATAAATTGTCTCACTGTCTGCCCATTCCATTAAGAGAAACTTCTTCTGGTCATAGAAATGCAGCATTGGTTTTCACTTTCTTACTGCAATCCTATACATGGAAGAGAATCCCACTGAACTTAATAATTGTACTTCTAATTCAGTATACAGAGGAGTACAATTTTAGGCTGCAATTAAATCTATATATATTTAGGAGAAAACTTCACAGAACATAATACAGGATTACAATGCACAATTCGTCATGTGGAATAAAGGAAAAACTAAATGGATGTTCTTATATAAGATATGTAACAGGGAGTTCAGCATCATCACTTCTACATAGGTTTTCCAGTTCTATGTTAAGTTTTATTCTCCCACAAGGAAAAAAATACGTTTTGCCTAATTTTCTGCAATGATGAGTCTTTTTCTCCAAACCCAGCTTGAACTATTCGGAGGATGAGGACTTATTTCATCACTTAATAGGAAAAGAAGGAAAATGGACAATGAAAATAAATCTCAGGGTATACTGGGAAATTTGGGAGGACTCAGGTATTCTCCAGATAATCCACAACCAATAGTGTTTTTTTTTTTTTTCCAAAGAAGTACCTCTTATCTTTTTGTACGCTGAATATCACTTCAACAGGTAGAATTATACACACTTCCCTCTGAAACCAAGCCTTCCGGTAATGAAGCTGAGGGATTATAGAATAATTGCATGATTATTAGTTATGATATTTTAATATATATATATATATATATATATATATTACTATACTTTGGAAAAGTGACTTTTTATTTAAAACTGAATTATTATTTTGTGCATGTTTTATTCATAAGATCATTTTGCCTCTCTGTTTAAAGAAATAGACATGAAGATGTGTAATGACTGCTGAAAGTAATTAATCATTTTTCATTATGAAGTTTCATGGCTAAATTAAGGATGTTGTAATTAACGGGTTTCCTCTTGTATAAATGGAATTTGATGAGAAAATGGCTTCAAAAATAAATGCATAATTCAGTTCTCCAGGGCACTTCCCCTTAGCCATTGCTTTTTTTCATCCATGGTACAAAAACTGATTATAAGCATTATAAAGATGTTGAAGTTCAATGGAATAAAACATATATATGAGTTAAACCCTATGTATAAGAGGGACGCAGTGGTGCTGCGGGTTAAACCGCTGAGCTTGCCGATCGGAGGGTTGGTGGTTTGAATCCGTGTGACGGGGTGAGCTCCCGTTGCTAGTCCCAGCTCCTGCCAACCTAGCAGTTCGAAAACATGCACATGTGAGTAGATTAATGGGCAAGACTGTTTCTTGCAGATGAAATACGCTTACAAAAGCCAATCAGCATAGAGGCAAAGTACAAATTCCTTCCACATTGTTCAATGAACAGCAAATACAATAAAGATAATCAAAGTGATGTCTAGCATAGTGAAGTACCACCAATCCCAGAAAACATTGCAGCCAAACAGGAAAAGAGAGGAGAGGAACAGAGAAGAGAGAAGGATAATATGAGGAACTGTTCTATGTCTAAAACATTTATGTAGTAGAATTTTAAGTTGTGATTTTCTCTGGCATCTTCATTAAGAACACTCTGAGGACTCTTCCCTGCAGTCCTAAGTCAGGGCTTTCCTTGTGTCCTCAGTGCTGCCCTGATAGTTGTCCTTTTGATATGCCTCTAAAACAAGGCCAGAAAACTTTCTCCCCTCACATGTGGGTAAGAAGACAGGACAAGAAACTTTCCCCCTTCTCTGCTGCCTACCTTTCTCTTCGACTTGCTTACACAGAGTGAACTTTAATGAAAGGGACTAAATTTAAATACCAGTGACAATTTTTTTTTCCAACCTACTGTCCCTCCTTATTTATGTCTCTGGACTACACCCCTTTCTCACACTCAATATCCTGATAATGTAATTTTTCATTTTGAGTTACCCATTGGTTAAACTTCCTCATCCTCATGACTATTTTCTATGAGAGACATACCATCACGTGGAAAGCCAGAAGTCTCATGGAAATCCAATACAAATGGAGTGCTATAATTAGTAGGCTTCTGTGCTTTTAAAAACCAGAAGCCAAGCATTTTTTTAAAAAAAAACCCTCAAACCTATTTTATTTTACATGTGTGTATGTGTGTGTAGTTGCTTCATTTACACAAGTTTAAAAGTTTAATTCTAGAACTATATGGACACTTTTGTAAGGAAGTTGGAGATTTTTAAAAAAATATTTTTTAAATATAAAAAGTAAGGCTATCTTGCAATTTCATTAATTATGAAAAGACCAAATTTGTAAGTTGGGGACAAAAATCAAATGTATGTGCTACATTATTTTTATTGTGATAGTGGTTCTTATAAAAATGTCTAGAAACTGAGATATAACTGAACAAATCAAATTCTATTATTTCGGGGATAGGACAACAGATCTAGCATCACTCAAACTGGATCAATTAATATCAGGAGAACTAAAATTAGGAAGGCGATACTGTGCTAAACATTTCTTTTGCCTTTTCTACAATTCTTATTTAATTTGATAGAAAAGAAAAGACTTTCCAAAGAAGCCAACCATGTGACTGAAATTCTATTTGCTATGTATGGTAGTTAGTTACAAAATAGTTGGAGGGTGTAATTTTGTAAGTCCAGTCTTTGATTAAGCATATTATTTCTTCAGTTGCCTATAACCTCTTTGGTTCCCCTGCTTCAGTTCAATCTCAGCAGCAGATGTATTAGGGAACTCCTTTTCTATACTTTTTTCAGATTAAGATACGTGAGCTGTCAGTGAGATTGCAGAGTAATGCAGAATGATATCGCTGAAAACAACACCACACAGGCAACAAAGAAGCTCAGAAACTTTATCCCTCCTTAAAAAAATGCTACAGAAATAACATCAGAAGCCTCAATTGTAGGAGCAGAAAAAATGAAGAAACTTAGACAATTTGAGTATAGCATTAATTTCATCGATTTTTCAGTTTTAGATACTTTGTCCTTTTTGGTTTTCTATTTTTGGGACAGAGACTTTAAGGCTAACTGTATTGTATTTCCCCCATATATTATTTCACATAATATTTGGTATTATTATTATTATTAATAATTATTAATTTATTTTTATTTTAATTATTATTAAAAAAGCCTAGTCAAATCAGCACAGCAGCATATACTGGGAAATGGAGGTCAATATGGTGCCTGCGACCATGATTAAACCTCACCCTTTCTACATGTGTATGACATTGAGACACATACAAAAGAGCTGGGACTTCAAACATTTGACTTTTTTTATAGCAACCCCCCCCCCCGCCCCCAGCAGATGCTCCTGAACTACTAGAAAACTTAAATGTATCTGGAATAGAGCAAAGAAACATATTATAAGCACAATGTTATGCCTTTATTCATTATTTATTTACTAGTCATCCTTAAACACGTATTAATGAATCAACTGAACATGTATTAATCAATAAATGGATATTTATTATTTTAGTTGCTGCTTTGCATTGGCATTTTGTCATCATGGATAACAGTTTACACAGCTAAATATTATTACTGTACTTGATGATAGAACCTGTATCTGATGTAATAAAGGGGCAGGAGAGCAGAGTTCTCTAATCAGGACATTAATATACAAATGACACTTTGCTCAAGGGGATGAACTTGCTTGATATTCATATTAATGTTTGCCGTTCTTCAGTGGCTATCAGTCTTTCATTGCTTCTTACTATTTGTTGCCAAGTGTTATTTTGAAAACATAAACATTTTGAAAGCACCAACATTCTTATCAGAGTCTGGATACTTTCCAAAGTATAATCGCTATAAAGGAGATAATTGCATATTTTATATTCTTTCTGGATCCAAATTATTGGGTACTCTGAGGTAAACCATGATGAATTTCCAGCAGCCAGACTGGCATCAAAAGCACAGCCGAATGAGAAATGTCCAAGGTTATTCCCAAATGAAGTTATATTAGAATTGTGTCCAATATCTGTATTACAAACTGAAGACACTCTCAGCAAATATAAAATAATGATTTCTTTTTCAGCCTTAAACTGACACTTTATTTCATTATTGTCTTTCATCGAATAGGCAGTGTAAATTAGGCTTAATTCTGATTCACAACATTTTGAAAAGAGTAAATTTAAATATTTATTTCCAGCTTCAATCCATATAATCTGAATGTAATTTAATCCTTACTACTATCTATATATGTCAGTTTTATCCTTTAAAAGGATAAAAATAAAATTAATGTACACTTAAAACCAACCAACCGACCCTGAATTACAATATAAGTATATAACATTGTACATTTACATACAATAATATAATTATACACTTCTGAATATAATATCTTGGAAATACATACTCTACCAAGCAATATGGCATAACATACTCCTTTCAGTATGTCACACGTAATCAATAAATACAGTAAAATATTCAAATTTTCCATGTATATGGGCAAACAAATCTATGTCTCCAATAATTCCTCAAGTCCCCTCTGATTGTGCAACTGAATTTGGCACTTAGAATTTCTTACTGTTTTCAGTTACAAGACACAGAAAGCATAATGAACCTACCACAGTTATAAAAAATAAAGAATCTCCCAATTAGCTGCCCCAGAAAATAAGAATAGGAAAGACCTAGCTGCATTGACAACCTTCACACAGCTCCACTCATTTGCATAATCACTCCCCTCTTCTAACTTTTTAGTCCTATTCATCCTCCTGTAGGCATTTTGAAAGGGAATGAGAGGTGATCAGGAAATAATACTTTTAAAGAAATGATCTCAGAAACTTGTGTTCTACCAAAACAGTTATATAGCTGATAAAAATTAAGATAATAACTGCAATTCTTAATTATTATATATCTTTTAGGAATGTAAGTTTATAGGGATTATTGTTTTTTGTCTACTTATTTGCTTCTAAATGTGCTGGACTCAGTCCATAAATAAGTATGATTTTTATGATTGATTAAAACAGAGAATGAAAAAAGGAAGCATATGAAAATAAATAAATGAATAAATAAATAAAACCCAAAGTTTAAAAATTGTGTCATAAATTTTGTCTATAGCTCTACAGAATGTAAATAATAAGATTCTATTTAACTAATTTATCTGGATTCAATGAAGATAACCCAGTTAATAAGATAAATATTATGAATGCATAAGGTGAGAAAATGTTTTAGCTTTAGTTTTAGCTTTAACTTCATTTCCATGGTCAGATCACATTTTTATTACATTTTTTTCTGCTCTTTTCAAACAATTGTAGGGTGTTCAAAAATATTTTGCTAGATGATGACGCACATGATATTAAGAAAGAATTTCAGAAACTTTGGTATGACAGTAGTATTGTAATATTTTCCCGAGGATAAATTAGGGAGATGGGCGGTAATTAAATTTGAATAAAATAAATAAATAAACAAATTATCAAATTTGAGAACTTTATACTAATAGCAGTACCTGCCTCCCAAACAGATAGTACTTGTTTAGTGCCTGCAATTGGTCATTAAGCAAAGTGGTCACTAAGTGAAACCATGACTGTGATTATGATCTTACTTCAGCTTTCCTTTGCTTTACAGACCTGTGGAGGATGTAAATGGGAGGATTAATCATAAAGTTTCTTTTTCATCACAGTTGTAACTGCAAATGGTTGTTACATAAGGCAGTAGCTAAACAAGGACTACTTGTATCTCAGATGGTCCTGCCAAGAGTTCCTTCTTTGTGGCTTTATGGTATAGAAAGCATGAAGTCAGTGACTATTTCTCAGATCTTGACAAAATACAGTAGCATGAAATTCTGTAACTATTACAAGAAAGAAGGAAAGAAAGGGTTATACAACTGGTTAATGGCTTTGAACAAATTTCTATATAATCCCAAGGATGCTTGAGATAGAATTGTTCAGAAACAAACAAAAAAGATATAGTCTCAGTTCTGGCTTTATGTGGCTGGTTTGTTTTGTTGTCACATAATAGTAATAAAACAGTTTAACTGATATCAGGCAAAAAACACCAAAGTTTATGTAGATGGTAACTTGAAAAGTTAACCTTTAACTCAGCAATGATAATTATTTTTTAATTATTACTTTTTATCTTTTTTACAATTTTTAATTTAAAGAAGGAATTTTTAAAAAATCAGACTTCATTAAAAGCCACACAAATCTAACTTCAATCCTCTGGAGAAAGAATAAACAACAACAAAACCGTCTACTTCTGAATAAGTAAAAAAGCAATCTTCTTTGTCAATTTATTTAACATTCAGTAAATACTAAGACAATAGATAATTTCTCCTAAAATAACAATAATAATTCTCCTCTGCTGTTCTAGGAAGCTTAGAACAGCTATCTCCGTATAGTCTGGTTCAAATAACATATATAAGAAACCCAGATTGGTAATTAACGGCTACATTTTGGGGTCCAAACACCTTTCTGAGTATAGCATGGCTTTCTCTGGGAAAGCAAAACAAAAACAAAAACCAGATGGGCACTTGCCATTTCAAGAGCTGAGAAAGGAAAATAAACACAGTTTAATTAAATACGTTGATCTTGGTAAGTGTTAATAAAAGAATTATTATTTCCCTTGCCTCTTTCACTTTGTAGTATACACCCACTTACTGTAGCTCTTGCTTGCACAAAATGCAAAATGTAGTTTTGGCTACTGAAAGATTGCTCATTTATGCAGTAAGCTATCAGGTGGAAATTATATCATGTAACTCACATGATTTTCCTGAGCAGTAAAAGAAACAATAGGCATATAAACCTTAGTACCTGGAACAGTATGAAACCATGATAAATATCCTTCTCACTGAGCCATTCAAACTGGAACTGTGAACTCTATCTACCAATGAAAGCAAACTAGTTAAAAGGCAACACTGGCATAGAGAATAACTACAACTCCCCTTATTCTTAAGGAAAACAAACTGAAGTTGCTCATGTGGTTCAAGAGGACGTGTTCATCTCTATACATAAAGGGGGAAATTCCCCATGATCCAATTTATGAGTGGAGACCACGTAGTCTGCATGAGCCAGGTTTATCTGATCAGTGCTGGGGACAGAATTCAAGGTTCTGCCTACCCAAGGAGGGCACAAACAACCCTCATATAGTAGTACAACAAACAAAGAACAGCAGTGATGTCACATGTCAATCATCCCATTCTTGATAACATAGGCCAGATTATCTGCCTAGTGATAATACTCAGCCATTCAAGTGAAGATTGGCACCAGTCATCTTCTGTGGTTAATTACAGTACTTCCTAGTTTCCATCTAAAATTCATGCCCACTGAGGTGAGATTGGCCCATCCTTAATATCCTTCTGGAAGTCCCTCAAAACATGGTTGTGTTTTGGGCTTGGGGGTCTTCAGGAAGTGACAAATTAGTGAGGTGGCTGCATTGACTATAACATCAAACCCTCTGCTAGTCTGTCAATAGTAACACCGATTGATCTTTTAATTGTAGAATTCTTTTTAGTGTTATTTATTTTATGGCTTTTTATTGTACTCTGCCCATTTTGTGAAATGGGCAGCTATATAAGTATGATGAAATAAGTAAACAAATCTGATTAAATAAAAAAAAATACAAGTGTTGATTTAAGATAACTCATGACCTGGCATCTGCAAATGCCTAAGCAAGGTATTCAGGAAGCTTACTTGAGTTCAAGGGCTTTGGTAGTTTGAAGGTCTTGGTTCAGGTATTTGTTTTACTTTTTCATGCATTCATATGTCATCTTTATTAATCCTGAGTAATTATCATCTTTAGATGTGCAAAAAGAGGGCTTCTCCTATCGTGGCACTTTAATTGCACAGGCTTACTTCTCCTCATGCATCTGTGTGTCTACTATCATCTCTGCCACATTTTAAGTGCTAGGCAACATCTATGTTCTTCCTTATCTGGGCTTCTAAGAGCCTTCATAGGCTTGCTCAAATATTTAGCTTGAAAAAAACTGTTAAATACATGTACCACCAATGGGATTTCAAGCACTGATGTTCCTCCAATACCTACCTACATTCCCATCTTCTCATTCCCAATAGAAATGTGGGAGTCAATAACTCTTTGAATTAATGAGGTAATATTCTGGTCTGTCAGATTTTCTTTTTAATTTAGTACACAGATCACACACACACACACATACATACACACACACAAACACAAAATCTCAACTGTTTACATTTCAAATCTACCTAGAGTATGAAACCATTTTGCACTGCTTGTACTGATTTATGTAGGTTTAAATTTAATTTCCTCCAGAAATCTCTTTTATGATATCTGGTATCATTATTGTTCTCTGTTATGTAAATGTCCCTGCTGCAAGCTCATTGTTTCTAGCTATTTTATGCCATTCTCAGAAATGCATTAGGTTTTTAAATGCATCTCTCATGGATGCAGATTTAACAAAGGGGACAAATGGAATTTAGTGAAATCCATCCGGTACTGATGTCTCTTTCATGGTGGACTCTGTTTTATTCTACACATTGTGATGATGATGATGATGATGATGATGATGATGATGATGATGATGATGATTTTGAGGAAAAGATATTCACCTTGTGTAAGCACAAGTAGAGGCCTTCCTTGTTGCTTAATGTAATAAATATTATGTTGATGGGTAGATTCAGCATGCAATCATCATTCATTTTCCATATCATTAGATGCTCCATGTCATTATTTGTTCTTTGATATCTGCTTTATTTCACTGAATCCTTGGAAACTTAGTTATTTCATTCCATGGTGCTTATATTTGCTTTTATAGCATCCAGAAGGATTTTAATATACTGTAAACCAAAATAAAACAAAGATGACTTGATCAAGCAATACAATGACTGATTATTAAAGAAAGGAAAGATTTTTAATGTAATATATTATCAAGCTGTTGTCCAAAGAAAGGGCTTGTAATTTATTTGGTTTCTTAACCACTGCAGTCACAAGACTCTTGATCATTTATAGTAATAAAGATATATATAAAACATCCACAGTATAAAAAAAATAAATTAAAAAAAATAGTAAATTACAATCAAGTTGCATAACAACTTTATTTTCAATAGTTTACCAAGGGTGAAAACTATAGGGCTGACCTCACTTCAAAGGTGAGGCAATTCCAAGGTGTAGGTGCTGCCCCAGAAGAACAGCAGCTGTGAGCTTCCATGGACTATACTTTTTCTTGGTTCAGACAAGTTGGGCAAATTGTTCCCAAATGGAATAACTAGTTCTGGAAACTATTCAAGTTTATGGCTTTTTCAAGCTTGTAGGAGGCATCACTGCTAGCCTGGGATTCCTTGACAATGGCATCTTTCTGTTTTACAGTAAGGAAAAAGAAGCAGCAAGAGGAGAAGTATGGCTTAGGCTAATAATCCTGCTTTTTCATATTATTGACCAGAATAAAAATGTATTTGGGGAAGGAATTGTTACATTGAGAAAAAGAGTTAGGTGTGGTTCTTTCATATAGATTTTTCAAAATGAAAAGCAACTTTGGGACAAATATTTCAATTTTTCAGTTATATTCTAATTTTGAAAATATGCTATTTATTGATTTAATGTTGGCTACCTGTCAGGAAAAGGAAGGCATATTAATAGCAATAATAATCAGAATGTTGATTTAAAGATTTGTAAACTACACTCGAAATACCAAATGATACATTTTTGGTGGAAAAGAAGAATGTAACTGAAAGATGCCAGCTCTTAAAATGGGTTATATTTATATGCTGTTGCAGAATATAATTTTAACTTTAAATGTGCTGTATTTAACAGATTTATATATTCTATTTCTTTTCTTTTGAACGTAGAAACATTGATCTTCTCATAAATCAAATGGAATACATTTGCAAACAGAGACTGCTTTCACAAGAGTTACTTTCAAGTTCAAATTAGATCATTTGGATTTTAATTCTAAAAGTCTTGTTATAATGTTCACACAACAATTAAAAGATCACACAGACATCATGATAATAAATTTAAATTTATTGTTAGGGAGAAAGACCATGTCAAGCAAAAAAGCAGGACTATGCTAAATCCCAAGTCCAACAAATAAACAAGAAACAAGATGTTCCTTAGAGGTCGTATCCAAGTACATGTTGATGCTAGTTTTTCAAATATTAATTCATTACTAATATGAATTAGTGATTTCTTACAATCTGGGTCTATAAATTATAGCTTTTCTTTAATAAGCTTGGGATTCATTTTAATAGTGAATATTATGTAACACAGTGCTGTGAATTTGTCATTTATATAACTATATATTTAAAATATGATATTCTGGCATTCTGAATTGAGCCAAACAATCAATCACTCAATCACTCAATCACCTATCTATCTATCTATCTATCTATCTATCTATCTATCTATCTATCTATCTATCTATGAAATAGATGTCCCAGAGTTTCAATGCCTTCTCTGTTGAGTTCAGTGGAGAAGCTGGTGCAGATAAAACATGTGAAAAGTTAAAGCCATGTGTCTCTTGAAATGAACAGTCATCAAAACTTACAATGTATAAAGATAATTATTTTAAAAATGTATATGTTTAGTATGCATTCAGAGGTTCTGGATGGAAAGGAAATAGCCAGCCTTACACTGCAGGTGAGATCCATGGCCAGATGAGCTTTTACATAAATAGATCTTGTGCACCAGTTGCACCTATTTCTGGATCAGGAAACACTGCTCATAATCATTCATGCCCTTAGTCACCTCCCAATTGCACTACTGCAATATGCTCTACATGAGGCTGCCCTTGAAAAGCATTTGGAAGCTTCAGCTGGTCCAGAATGCAGTGGCACATGCAGTTTTGAGCATACCATGGTATGCCCATGTAACACCAGTGCTATGAGAGCTGCACTGGATTCTAGTAGGCTTCTGGGTACAATTCAAGGTGCTGGCTGTCACCTTAAAGCCCTGCATGGCATGGGACTAGGTTACTGTGAGACCACTTCTCCCCAATGGTTTCTGCCTGCCCCACCACATCTGGCATGGTGGGCATGCTCTGGGTGCCATTGATAAAACAATGTCATCTAGGGGGTTTCCAGAACTGTTGTTTGCCACAGAGTTTCTTGGATAGATGGGCAGTCATATAATTTGGTTAAATAAATAAATAATCAACCCAAGGTTGCTAATTTATTATTGATACCATTGTCAGGTTACCTTTATCTTAATTGGCTATATAAACACCATGTTTCCAGGAATGGGGGAAAGAAAAAAACATTTTATTGATAAAATGACATCAAATGACCATGATCAGATGAAACTCCTAGGTAAAAATTGCAAATGAAAATGAAAACAAATGAAATCTGAGAGGAGCAACATGCAATTATGCAAATTTTATTCATTTCAATTATCTGAGATCTAGAATTGTGCAGCCCAGATCAGGACTCTGGGCTGCAAAAATTCAGATGGCTAGTAGTAATAATATTCATTTCTTCTGTCATTAAAACACTCAAAGCTTCTAGGGCCACTCCTCTGATGTACAACTCAGCTATTCCCTCAGGCTGCAACTGTGATGGAATGTCTAACAGACTCTGGGAAACCAGAGCAGGAATCAGGAATGTTGCAAAGGAGACATGTCAGCCTGGGAAGTGGGAAGCATGAGAAAGACATTCAGAGCAACTCTAATTTAATTATACCAGGTATATGTTGAGCAGGAAAATTGCTTTAACAGGCTTTCAAGATTCCATTCCATTACTCTACTAGGAGAAAAAGAAAAATCTTTCCAAAAAGCCAAGCTGACCATTTTTTCCAGAATTTCTCAGCCTCTCAAGACTTGTCTCAAGACAAGAAAAGAAGAAAACAGGGCTATGTTTTTAAATTTGTGGAGGGAAGCTGCTTGACCCTCAAGAAAAGATACAACTGCTCAAGGAGTTGCTGACAGGTGCTACATGAGTGGCTTTGGAAACTCCAAATTGTTTCTTTTCTTTTGAATTGGAAGCACTGCACAGTCCTAGGTATTCTGTAATTGTTAAGAAATGATGTCTACATTTGTTTGTTTTCTTTGTCCTTCTTACTTTGTCTATCTGTGGGCTAGGACTGTCAAGTCTTTTACTGATCTGTAAGCTATCCAAGGAGCCCTTTTGACTGTACTGTAAGATGTTTTACAGCCTATAGAAATTTAGCAGCATAGAAGTATTGGTAAATAAATAAGGAAGGAAGGAAGGAAGGAAGGAAGGAAGGAAGGAAGGAAGGAAGGAAGGAAGGAAGGAAGGAAGGAAGGAAAGGATAGAAATGCCATAAATAAAATATATGCAACTTAAATAAACATCTTCTGTCTCAGTATCTGTGATGCAGTCCAGGATCAGTCACACACAGAAGTGATCACTGGTGTGGTATAAAAAGAAGTGAAGATTACTATTTTGTTTTTGTTTGAATCATAGCTTTATTCAATAGCAATGTTGACATCTTGATGTATCATAGCCTAATGTCATGCCTTGGTGACAGAAATATAAAACAAAAAGTGACTATTTTTAGTGACTCTTGTCTACATGTCTAGTTTAGAACTGATTGACAGTATGAATTTTCTGTCTACATTTCAATATAGATAATATGACATCAAAAAGAAAATCTGATAGGTCTCTGCTATAGGAACTACATAGATGACTTCTTGGGCCTTCATCTAGTATTTCATCTCTCTCCTCATCCTAACATTTTGATAAGAACGAATGGAAAATGGAACATTTATTTCTGGGTCATTGAAACCTACTAAGTCTTGCTTTCTCTGAATGGTGGTAGAAGATATATTTAATTGTGAAAAACATCTACAGATAATAGTCACAAGCATAGTGCTGAATTTACACACACACACACACATACGTGCATATGGATCCCAGAAGGCTCTGACATGAAAGTTGTCTGTTATTATTAACATTTTGCTATAACCCTTCCGTCTGTTAATCTTCAATTTGACATAATCAGATTATTTATAACTGAAGGCTAGCAAAGTCAAAGAATTTCATTCCTTATAATAGCCTTCCACAAATACAGTTCTTATCATTTTTTCGAAGACAGTGAAATAATAATAGTAAAAAAAAACTTTTTGTGCAGCATACCTTTATTTAACCTTTTGAACTGGACAAGAAAATCTGTTTGTATGCATTCTACATATAACATGTTCCCGGGAGAATAAACAGAAATGAGAGAAAGAGTACAGTTCAGTTTGGCTTTTTAAAATTATTTTTTAGTGAAATGTCATTGGTGAGCAATGAGGTTTGTTGAATGTTGTTTATCTTGCAGTATTTGGCTTTCGACTTACCAAATATGGCAAGATAAACAACATTCAACAAATTCATTTCAGTTTATTTTATTCTTCGTTTCACAGAATTATGTTGGTAACTGAATTTCCATAATGAAAATATTATTATTAATAATAACAACAACAATTAACAACAATTAAAAATAACAACAATAATAATAATAATAATGGCTAAAGTTCAGTATTAGAGTCGGGCTATATATAAAGATTTTCAGGAATAAACTAACATTTTTGATGAAATATTCTCCACTGTATAATTTCTTCTCCTCCTGTGTTCCCAACATTTCTTCAATAACACATAAATATTCCTATGAGCATTTCGTCCTCCTCTTCCCCCTCCTGATCCCACCTAATGATGGATATAATCAGGAAACACAAGAATTTGACTATGTTGTTTTGTTTTGGTGTTTTCCAGTAATGATATTTTACTGAAATAATAATAATAATAATAATAATAATAATAATAATAATAATACATATTTTAGTGTTTTAAAAGTTTGTTTTGATTAAATGAAAATTTACATCTTCTTGATCTAAAATAAATGTTATTTTTTTTTTAAAATCACAATTTTAAGACTATCATTAGTTGTTTCCTGGAATGTAAAAACTTTTAGATGTCTTTCCAGGGGAAACTTTTTTTTAGTAAATCTTGAAATTGTTTATTCTTTTTACAAGAAAATCATATGCCTCCGTATGGATTTAATTCTTCCAGTTAGAGTTTGCTTTGATGGACATAAAGGTGACTTTAAATCCATCACAAGAATATATTATTTTTCAATTCCATGTCACACTTCATTATATTTTAGTGTCTTAATCTTTATTTGATCAAATAGATAACTCTAATATAAGCCACAATATTTTTATAGTCAACTGCATAATATTAAATTAATGTTCACTAAAGAAATTATTATTGTTTAAATAATACAGCACTCCAAAAGATAACCCATAACCACACTGTTTACCTGACTGTACTGTTACCTCTTCAGGGAATAACAAAGATGATTAATTCTGTGAAAACTGGAATAGTTCCAGATCCAATAAGTATCATACTGAGTGATATAAATGATATATTGATTTTTCCCGACATTGTTGGAGGTGTATAATGGCAAGTTGTTGTTTTTTAAATCAAGTTGTTCTAACTATCTTTAATTACATTTGCATAATCATGGTTTTAAAGGCTAGCAAAGATGTTGCTGATTATGTAAGCTAGCTCCCCATTTCTTTGTTAAATGCTAATGCCAACATTTTGTGTAACCTTTGCATGATTTTTTTTAAAATTCATTCAATCGTGTCTGATTCTTGGAGACTGCCTGGACAGTCTGAGGTTTTCTTCCTTTTTAACAACAGATTGTGCATGGTGGATAATTGAAAGTAATACCATATGTAATTTACATGTGGAGAGCCAGTTTGATGTAGTGGTTAAGGCATCAGGTTAGAAACCGGAAGACCATGAGTTCTAGTCCCTCCTTCAGTATAAAGCCAGCTGGGTGACCTTGGGCCAATCCCTCTCTCTCAGCCCTAGGAAGAAGGCAATGGCAAACCACTTCTGAAAATCTCACCAAGAAAACTGCAGGGACTAGTCTAGGCAGTCACCAGGAGTCAACACTGACTTGAAGGTACCCTCCCTCCCAAAAAATAAATAGATGTATAGCTGTGCCTAGTTTTGCATGGCCCTGTGCATATTGCTGTTTAAGGAGTGTACTGGTCTCATCATAACCCAAAAAGATTAAATTATTGGGGTGGAGAGAAACTCCAACATTGGGAAAAGGATAATCTTAATCCAGTTATAGACCAACATTAGATACAATTCTAACATACCTGGAATGCTGGAAGGCATCCTTTTGATTGAACAAGCAAATAAACAAAGAAATAGAATGGAAGTAGTACTCCTCTGGGTATTTGGGGCAACGTAGCTGCCACGTGCCTTCTTAGAGCAAGAAGAATGCAAGAGCACCTTCAAGAAATTAGGGAACCTGCTCTACTATATTCCTTTTTATACGTCTGGTCTCATAGAAAAGGCCATTATTTATTTTCAGATGATCCTCCTTAAAAATTAAGCAAAGGTCCCTAGCAATTTACTATGCCCTGTAGGAGACCTAAAATGAATTGCTGCACTGTCTACATAGACATACTTTCTTTTTATTATTCTTTTTTTTTTTTTTTTGCCAGCTTGAAAGAGGGGTGATAGTCCAGGTTGTCTATGTGGCCCACCATGAAATTTATAAGTTTAAAAGGAGCAGGGTGAGTATGCAATGTGACACATGATGGGTTGTTTCTGATTCTCAGGATTAATCCTTGTAAAGGGTGTAAAATCAGAGATATAAAATGCCAACTAACTGAAGAATTTTCCAGTTTTTTTAATTTGGCTTGAGAAATAGAGTTAAAAGGACACTTGAAATCTGTGTACAGAAAAAAAATGGATTGTTTCTTTTGTTATATAGTAATTTTATTTTAAAATATTATTGCAACAATAAAAATTAATACAAACTAACAAAAAAGGAAAGAAAGAAAAACTAGAAGGTGCAAAAAGAAAAGAAAAAAATAGGAAGAAAAAAAGAAAGAAAAAAAGAATATAGTGAAGGAAAAGAAAATAAATTTATAAAGAAATGACTTCTCCCTTATCACAACTATAAACAATTTTAGTAACTTATCAACTTCTCTTAAAATACAAGTGATCTCATTCCCATACCCCATCTCTTATCTATAAACAAATACATAAAGCATTGTCAGTCCTGATGTCAGCAAAAGTCCATTAAGGATTACCAGAGATAACATCATATCTATTTTAACCTTGAGCAAATAAACCAACTTTCTATTCCTTCCTTTTACTTCTAACAATCTTGATCTTTAGTCCTTTCAAATAATATCATAGAACTTGATTTCTTGTCATTTTTTCTTTGTCTCTTCTCACAAAATTCTTCAGAGCTTTAACATTCAAATTGTAGAACCAGACCAAAATGAACTCATGGTTGGAAAAACAAAAACAAAAAGAAATAAAAAAATATAAAATGTTTACCTCTTAAGGTGACAGGTAAGATCCATGTATCAGTGATTTATAAATCTAACTCTGCATTTACTTATGACAGTGTACAATAAAAGCTCAAAATGAACATAACAGAAAAACAATAAAGAAATAATAGACCTTTAAACTTTCATAAACAATAGTAATAATAAACTGGTGACAGACCTTGTAATAGTTCAGTTTTTAAAGCTTTTTAAAGTGAGAAAACAATCCAGATTTCTGGTGGGAGGCTGCTCTACAAGGTAACTATTGCTGGAAACAAAATATACTTCTCCCTACTTCTCTTCTTCACATGGAACAAGAACTTTCAGCATCCCATTCTTGGATGCATGTACGGGATCTACGTGAAGTAGATAGTGCTGCAGGGATCAATATGATAAGCCAAGTAGGGTTTTAAAGGTAAAAAATAGCACTTTACCCTAAAACATATTGGTAGCTAGTGCATAGCTAATGCAGAGCAACAGTATTATATGAGAATAGCAGAATCCTGCCACCTGCTGCATTTTGGACCAACTACACCTTTTAAGTACAGTAGTTTTAGAGAACTAAATGTAGAGAACTTTGCAATTATCTAACCAGGAGGTGACAAGCAGGTGAGTTACTGATCACAGGACTCATTTTCCAGAAAAGGGTACAAAAGGCCCTGTAGCTATGGGTCCCTCCTGACTATTCAGAAATAATTGAGAGCCTAGGATGATCCCAAGGTCATGGACCTACTCTCAGGTGAGTCCTACTCTTCCAGAGTTGCAGTTGCAGTAGAGAGAGGACAAAATGATACACGGACAAACAATAACTCAGTCTTGCTGAGATTCATCTTCAATGTATTCCTCCCCCCGCATCCAAATCCTTACAACTTCTGGACCCTGGGCCAAGACTTCCACAACATCACTAGACATGTCTCAATAGAAATGTTCACTATGCAATAACAGCAGAGAAGTAAGGGACTTCTGGATGATGAATGGTGAGCTAACACATCTTTGAATGAGCAGAGATGATGTTGCAGCCACAACTGAAGGTCCAGAAAGTAGACTGGTCCTGTGGAAACTCTCCAGAAGAGGACAGGATGGGGAATTGGCACTTGTGCTCCAGATGGCTGCTCCTTGTCTGGAAACTGCAGGACATCCATTTCCTGCAGGGTTGAGTGCTAGGAGATGAAGATCTCAACTGTGGTGAAGCCTTTTTAAGGACACTGAGATTGTTAACCTCATTTTCTAATAACTTTAGAACATTAACTATTTAACTGTCTTAAGGCTAATAGAAATCTTCAAAACGACAAGTTTGCAAAGCCACCTGGTGAGCTTACATTCATTCCAGAATAAAAGAAAAAAATAACTATAAGCTTAAGAATTTAAAGAATGTGATATAAACAGCAAAAAGCTAAATAAGATTTTAACTTAAGGAAGTGATAACCAAATTAAGGGAAGAGACAAATTTGGAATTTTAAGACTTTTGCTATAAGATTTTGAAAATAATTATCTAAATAAACAGCACCTTCATGAGAACTAAAGTGTTTAGTTCATCTTAAGTCATAACAGAAATTTGAGATTTTATGATTTCAGAAATTGAACTAGAGGGGACTAAAAAATCCAGGTGTAAAAAGAAAAGAAAAGAAAAGAGAGAGAGAGACAGGCTTTCCTTTTGTTTTTGGTTAGCATTGGGACAAAATGACAGAAAATGGTATGACATGTGAAATACTTCAGGAGATCTTTGAAGAATGGGGTCAGAAAATAGCAGCTACAGTGTCAGCAATAATGTCTGCTTCGATGGATAATTTTCAAAAGATGTTAAAGAAGACATGACAGATGTGAAACAGAGTATCTTGGAAGATCTACAGGGTAAAGAGCTAAAACAAATCACCTGATGCAGAAATATTAGAATATAAAGAAATAGTTGAAATACTGGGAAAAAAATGGATTGTAAGACAGAGAAGACAGTTAAAGTGGAAATGAAAATAATAAGGTCAGGCAGGTCAGACAGAAGAGGTATGCTGATGATCCTGTCTCCAAAGGAGCTCCATCAGCCTTTTCTGCTGCAGCCCCCACATCCTGGAGCATAATTCCCCCCAAAGTGAGTTTAGCCCCATCTCTTTTCGACTTCCAGAAGGCCTTCCAATTTATTTATTTTTTTTTAATTAGCCTTGGGGATTCCAGGGAGAGTGGCTGTAATTAAGTGGTGTTTGTTGTCCTGCTTTCTTGGGTTTCATCTGTTTATCTGTTTACTTTATATGCTTATTTTATTTTTGATTCTTTTTATATTGTTATGGAATTTTAATTGTTGTTGTGTTGTTTGCCACCCAGAGTCATGTGATTGTGAGATGGGTGGCTATATAAATATGATAGATAGATAGAGAGATAGAGAGATAGAGAGATAGAAAGATAGATGTGTAGATGTATAGATAGATGTATAGATAGATAGATAAACCAGCCAAGAGAAGGATCTGGACAATGGTCCCTTATTGGATTTACAAAAGAGATTTGCCAAAGCCTTGGAGAAGTCTTTAAGATGGGAAAAAGAAAATTTGAAGAGTGATCAAATCCTATGATAACATCTGAATGAATTAAAGACTAAGTTTGATAGAAGCAAAAGAAAGGAGTACAAAGTTGGCTTGTTTGGCCAAGGTTGAAACAGGACATGTTTCTATAAAGCTCTGGGAACCCTTTATGGACTTTTTGCTGACATCAAGACTGAAATGTTAATGATTTATAGATTTGCTTATGAATAAGGAATGAGTTAAGTTAAGAAGAGATGCATGTAACCTTATAGGGGGTGAAGAATTACTAAGTTTGTGATGAAGAATGGAAGTCACTCCTTTAAATATTTCTTTTCTCCATATTTTTCCTCCTACCTTCCTTCCTTCCTTCCTTCCTTCCTTCCTTCCTTCCTTCCTTCCTTCCTTCCTTCCTTCTTTTTCTTTCCACTTTCTAGTATTTCTTTCTTTTTCTTTGTGTGATTAGTTTGTATTGTCTTTTACTATTGTTATTAAAATTTTCAATAAAAATATTTTTTTTTTAAAAAAGAGAGAAAAGTAAGAATACTTGGCACCCTAACTGCTACATGTAGATAAGGATCAAACACCAGTTTGTTCAGTCAATTTTGCACCTAGTTTTTATCCACCAATGCTTTAGGCATCTCCTGTTGGTCTTTTTGTGGAGCTCCTTGACAAATCAAAGGTCCTCTCAGGTTTGGGGTACAGGAAGAGGCTACTCAAGAACAATCTCATCAAAGATTCTGTTCACCTCTGAATATCCTGGTACTTGTTGGAATTACCTTCCAGGATTACTGAGAATAATTCTATGTACCCATTGGGATTTATTTAGATCTATAAGATGTCTTCTTCAGCAAAGGATCATTACCTTGTCATGGTGCTGAAGCTTGAGAACCTCAATGAAGCCATGAGCTAAACCGTGAAGGGCCACCCAAAACGGGAAGGTCATGACAGAGAGGTCAGACTAAATGAGATCCCTGGGCAAGGTAATGGCAACCCACCCCAGTATTCTTGCCGTCAAAACGAAATGGATCAGTACAACCAGAGATATGTCGGTATACCATCGGAAGATGAGACCCCCAGGGTGGAAGATGGTCAAAATGCTACTGGGGAGGAACAGAGGATGAGTTCAATTAGCCCCAGACGTGATGATGCAGCTAGCTCAAAGCCGAAAGGACAGCTAGTGGCCAACAGTGCTGGTGGTAAATGGCGAATCCGATGTTCTAAGGATCAACACACCACTGGAACCTGGAATGTAATATCTATGAGCCAGGGCAAATTGGATGTGGTTATTGGTGAGATGTCAAGATTAAAGATAGACATTCTAGGCATCAGTGAACTGAAATGGACTGGAATGGGCCACTTCACATCAAATGACCACCAGATCTACTGCTGTGGACAAGAGGACCACAGAAGAAATGGAGTAGCCTTCATAAATAATAGTCAAGTGGCTAAAGCAGTGCTTGGATACAATCCAAAAAACAATAGAATGATCTCAATTCGAATTCAGGGTAAGCCATCTAACATCACAGTGATCCAAATATACGCTCCAACCACAGATGCTGAAGAAGCTGACGTAGAGCAGTTCTATGAGGATCTGCAGCACCTACTGGACAACACTCCTAAAAGAGATGTTATTTTCATCACGGGAGACTGGAATGCTAAGGTGGGCAGTCAAATGACACCTGGAATTACAGGTAAGCATGGGAGAACAAAATGAAGCAGAACATAGGCTGATAGAATTTTGCCAAGAAAACTCACTCTGCATAACAAGCACTCTCTTCCAAAAACCTAAGAGACGGCTTTATACATGGACTTCACCAGATGGACAACACCGAAATCAGATTGACTACATCCTTTGCAGCCAAATGTGGCAGACATCTATACAGTCAGTAAAAACAAGACCTGGAGCTGACTGTAGTTCAGATCATGAACTTCTTGCACAATTTAGGATCAGACTAAAGAGATTAGGGAAGACCCACAGATCAGCTAGATATGAGCTCAATAATATTCCTAAGGAATATGCAGTGGAGGTGATGAATAGATTTAAGGGACTGGACTTAGAAGATAGGGTCCCGGAAGAACTCTGGAGAGAAGTTCGCAACATTGTTCAGGAGGCGGCAACAAAATAGATCCCAAAGAAAGAGAAAACCAAGAAGGCAAAATGGCTGTCTGTGAGACACTAGAAGTAGCCCAAGAAAGAAGGAAAGCAAAAGGCAACAGTGATAGGGGGAGATATGCCCAATTAAATGCAAAATTCCAGAGGTTATCCAGAAGAGATAAGGAATTATTTTTAAACAAGCAATGCGTGGAAGTGGAAGAAGACAATAGAATAGGAAGGACAAGAGATCTCTTCCAGAAAATTAAAAACATTGGAGGTAAATTCCAGGCAAAAATGTGTATGATCAAAAACACAGAAGGCAAGGACCTATCAGAAGAAGAAGAGATCAAGAAAAGGTGGCAAGAATATATAGAAGACCTGTATAGGAAGGATAACAATATCAGGGATAGCTTTGACGGTGTGGTCAGTAAGCTAGGGCCAGACATCCTGAAGAGGAAGGTTGAACAGGCTTTAAGTAGCATTGCTAATAACAAGGCAGCAGGAGATGACGGCATCCCAGCTGAACTGTTCAAAATCTTGCAAGATGATGCTGTCAAGGTAATGCATGATATATATGAGCAAATTTGGAAAACACAAGAATGGCCATCAGATTGGAAAAAATCAACTTATATCCCCATACCAAAAAAGGGAAACACTAAAGAAGGTTCAAAATATTGAACAATGGCACTCATTTCACATGCCAGTAAGGTAATGCTCAAGATCCTGCAAAGGCAGAATTCAGCAATTCATGGAGCGAGAATTGCCAGATGTACAAGCTGGGTTTAGAAAAGGCAGAGGAACTAGAGACCAAATTGCCAATATCCACTCGATAATGGAAAAAGCCAGGGAGTTTCAGAAAAACATCTATTTCTGTTTTATTGACTATTCTAAAGCCTTTGACTGTCTGGACCATGACAAATTGTGGCAAGTTCTTAGTGGTATGGGGATACCAAGTCATCTTGTCTGCCTCCTGAAGAATCTGTATAACAACCAAGTAGCAACAGTAAGAACAGACCATGGAACAACAGACTGGTTTAAGATTGGGAAAGGAGTACGGCAGGGCTGTATACTCTCACCCTACCTATTCAACTTGTATGCAGAACACATCATGCAACATGTGGGCTTGAGGAATCCAAGGCTGGAGTTAAAATCTCTGGAAGAAACATTAACAATCTCAGATATGCAGATGATACCACTTTGATGGCTGAAAGTGAAGAGGAACTGAGGAGCCTTATGATGAAGGTGAAAGAAGAAAGTGCAAAAGCTGGCTTGCAGCTAAACCTCAAAAAAAAAAAAAACAAGATTATGGCAACCAGCTTGATTGATAACTGGCAAATAGAGGGAGAAAATGTAGAAGCAGTGAAAGACTTCGTATTTCTTGGTGTGAAGATTACCGCAGATGTTGACTGCAGTCAGGAAATCAGAAGACGCTTAATCCTTGGGAGAATAGCAATGACAAATCTCAATAAAATAGTTAAGAGCAGAGACATCATACTGACAACAAAGGTCCACATAGTTAAAGCAATGGTGTTCCCCATAGTAACATATGGCTGTGAGAGCTGGACCATAAGGAAGGCTGAGAGAAGGAAGATCAATGCTTTTGAAATGTGGTGTTGGAGGAAAATTCTGAGAGTGCCTTGAACTGCAAGAAGATCAAACCAGTCCATCCTCCAGGAAATAAAGACAGACTGCTCATTTGAGGGAATGAAATTAAAGGCAAAACTGAAATACTTTGGCCATATAATGAGAAGACAGGACACCCTGGAGAAGATGATGATGCTAGGGAGAGTGGAAGGCAAAAGGAAGAGAGCCCGACCAAGGGCAAGATGGATAGATGATATTCTAGAGGTGATGGAGTCATCCCTGGGGGAGCTGGGGGTGTTGACGACCGACAGGAGGCTCTGGCGTGGGCTGGTCCATGAAGTCACGAAGAGTCGGAAGAGACTAAACAAATAAACAACAACATAAGATGTCTTTAGTATGCCACCTTCTCCATGTTACAATCATCAGGTAACTGTTCTGAGATTAAGACTACATCTGATGTATAACCACTCTTGTGCAACAGGCCAGAAATAATCTGGGACAAAACCATGGTTGCCAGGAAGGCTATAAATTGCTGAACTCCATAACAACCTTTCCCCAAGGATTGCTTAGTCCTGAGTCATGCTTTCTTGGTGAATGTGTTCCCAAAAGCATTGGCCTGATATGAAACCAAAAGTGGACTTTAGAAAGAATATAAAATTTAAACAGTTTACAAGTACCACATTTGAACTGAGGCTGGATGGTGGAGTTGGTGGCTAGATTTTTTGGAGCTGAATGTTTGTTTAAATGTAGAGATCTTTAAATGTGATTTTAAAAATGTCCAATTCAATCGCCACAAGCATCCAGAATGAATAACAGGGATGGCCACCACGAAAGTACATGTATTTATTTTGAGAGGATTAAAAACTGTATATAGTCATAGTCAGAGATAGATCTGTAAACATCTATCAGTAGATAATAGGACTTCATTTGCAGTGCTGTTAAGGAGGATAGCTAGCACTACTTGGTGAGAATGAAAACTTGTTTCAAACATTAGCCACTAAGAATTGCACAGAAAATAAAAGATACCAAAACAACCATCAGTCAAGACATTAAGGAAGAGCTGGACTTAATTTCATGGAGGAAATGCCCAGGGATTCTAGCAAAGGAGTTGGTAAATAGATAAGGCAGAGAGGCAGACAGAGAGGGCATCTTTACCTTCAGGCCCTGGAAAACTCAGTGCATGTTTCTAACTTTACTCAAATTACGTTTCTCTTTGTCCAAGTTATATTGCTGAAATTCACTTCATTTAAGCAGATTTGCCAAAGAACAGAATCTTACAAAATGTAGACGGATTATTAGTATTTTAACTTGAGTGGAAATAAATGGAGCATCAAAATGGGAGAAAGAAACAAAAGAAAACAAAGGGGGAAAAAAAAAACCTTTGGTGTGACTACTGTATATATAAATACATAAACGTAACAAGACATACAAATATTGTATCTCATATTTCTATCCAGAAATATTAATACTGATAATATTTGTATTGTTAAGGTAATCACTTAGAAAGTAGGTCTTTTCTCACCTCCTCAGTTACCACAAAATATCCCTTCTTCAAATGATGAGAAAAAGAAGCAGAAGCAGGTGGTAGAACTGCTGCTGCTGCTGTTCACTGTGATGATGGCTAATTTGGGAGCAGCAGCAGCAGCAGAAGTGTACCAGCAGCTCCCCCATCGCTCCTTTTTTCTATGCTTCTGCTAGGCTTCCACTGGTGTTATGTGACCAGACATATTTGTCTGTTGTTGTTGTTGTTGTTTTTTTAATTGAAAGTATGGAGTGAGGAGCAGAGCAAAGTGATCCTGGGATCTACTATGCTTATGGCCCCAACCAGCTGCCTTCTGTGCTTTTTGCTATATGTGCAAGTCTGCTTTAAGTCTTACAGAGACTTAAGAAATTTATTCCATCCTTTGAAACCCCTGTAATAACCCCAAAAGTGGATCTAGCCTTACCCATATAAGGAGTACAGCCCACAGCATGTGGTTCAAAAGCTGTTGTTTTCAGTAAGCTGAGAAGTGTAGCACATTCCAGTCCTAGGACAATCATTCTGAAATGCTGATTTTGCCAATTTGTTCTTGTTCTGTTAAGGCTGCCTGTGAGGTCACATGTGATTGAGTCCATTCAGTGGCATTGCAGTTTCTTTGAGAGAGGAGGTGGTCCCTTCAGCTTTGAGTGAGGCACTGGTGTGTCCTCCTCAAGAAGGCATCATTCAACCCAATCATCTTGGGCAATTTACTACTTCATCTCTGTTCTGTGAAATGCCTTTCCCAAACCTGTGGTGAAAAGCAGCCGTCCAAATGTGTTCCTGGGTGATTAGTAGTGATATGTCAAAATAGAATTGAGCCATTGTTTATGATTGTTATTATTATGGATTTCTTTCCCTCTCTCTTTCTTTTATATTTCTCTCTCTCTCTTTTTGTAACTGGATTAACTGGTATTCTCATTTTTCAGTCAGGTTATTACAAATAGAATTATTTCTTCACCTATGAAAATGACTTAGGGATAGGCTAACCATATGTACCATTTTGAATGGGACAGTCCTTTTTTTTTAACATTTCCCAACCGTCCCGTCGTTTTAATATAAACGTCAATTTTGTCCCTTTAAAAAAAAAAAAACGTTGGAGCCGTTATTGTTAGAATGCAGTCTGCGCTTTGCAGCAATGGTGGAAAAGTGCTGAGCTCTGCAGCAATGGCAGAACAGTTGCAACAAAGTCAGCTTGACAGTTGGGAAGAGTGCCAAAAAGAAAGAAAGCCCATTGGCTGCTGTTTCCAAACAGCATGAGGAAAAAAGAATAAAAAGATGGGAAAAAAGAGGAACGGGTTGTCGGGAAAGCCATTCTTCAGCTTAACTTCCAGACCTCGCCTCTTGACTCCAGTCAAATTCAGAACTGTGAAGACCTTCCCAGCCTTGCACAGCTGGACCACTAGACAAGCCTGCCTTCCTGCACCTTCTCAGCCCACTGCTGCTTCCAGTCCTGCCCTGCTGAACCAACATGCTGTCCAAGCCTTCCTTCCTGCGCCTTCTCACTGCTGCTGCCACTGCCTCCAAGAGCTACCAGTCTGGAGCTCCATGCCTGAACCTGCTAGCTTCTGTGCTGGTCCTAGTGCCTGCCTTGTACCTAGTGTAAACTGGACTTTTTTTTTTTTTTTTTTATAGCTTGAAGTCTCCCCTTGCAATGTCAAAGACAAAAAGGGGAAACCTGCAGTTTTAATGACAATCTCCAGAAGGAATTCAAATTTATTAAACTGGACAAACTGTGCAGTGATGGAACAAAAGTGGTATGCCAAATTGTAATATCCATTTTTCCATTGCTCATGGAGGTAGAAGTGACATCAACATCTACATAGCCAGAAAAATAAGGGTGCTGAAAAGACTCTGACTTCAGTTAAAAACATCAGTTCGTTTACGAGATGTGATGGTGATAGTGAAAGTGATAAAATACAGTCCCCCTCTACGTATACCTAAATTTTTGTATGAGTTCTGTCACTGAAGAGTAATTGTTAGCTCAATATGTTCATGTAATAAAACTTTTTCATTTTAATGAAAACAAAAATATTTTATATAAACAGTAATCTGTTTAAGGACCAGCAAATGGATCTTAAAAACTCTTAAAAACTTTTTTTATCATCTTACTTTTTCATGAATGTGGAATATTACGTAAGTTTAACCCTGTCCCATTTTGTCATCCCAATGTCCCATTTTTGTCTCAAGGAAATATGGTCAGCTTACTTAGGGAATCTGTCACAGATGTTGCCTCATATTTAATTCGATATTGAAAACACTGGACAATTGAAGAATATTTGGAGCATAAAAAAAAGCTGAATACAAAGTACTATGATATGCCAATTATAACACTGATAATGAATGGGTTTTTTTTTTATAAAATGTATCAATACAAAGCTTACTGACCCTCAGGATTATCAATTAATTTTCCATATACTTTCTATAAACTCTAATGTATCTATTGAAATTTGTACAAATGTGGGCTTTAGTTGCTCCTTGAATTCATCCAAATATATTGAAATAAATATTCCAAGAACAAATGTATAGATATATTTATACATCTATAGATGTAATATTTGATAATTTTACATCAGATTAAGATTTATTTCAATGTTATTGGAATAAAAAGATGGTACAAAATCCCAACATGTTAATGAAGACAAACATTATGAAAATGAGTATCACTTCAAGATTTATATTTGTAGTTTCAGCTATATTAAGCTGATCAATAAATTGTTAAGAAAGTTTTTATGGGAGGAACAAATCTGCAGATCTTTTAAAATCTAACCTGCAGTTTACATATGATGATGGTATGTTTAACTTTCCTGATTTTCAGCTTTCACATTGACAATATATTTTTACTTCTATTTCGACTGTACATGGAATTCAAGTGATTAGCTTTAAAAACCAAAATGGACACAATTAGGAAACTATTATGTGACACTTCTGATATCTTGGCAAGTACTGTATTTGGTTTCTTTTTCAGTCAATGTTCAGTCGTATTTATGTCATTAAAGGCTGCAACATGCATTTGTAAGATGCTAGGAGGAAAGCATAGTTTTGATCGTTACTCTTACAGTTACTTTACTGTTTTGATTGTAAAGTTATATATTTTTTTATTTATATTTATACCCCAGTTCAAAAATTGCAGGCAAATTATTGGGCGTGGGTGGGTAGTTCATAGTGTAATACAGATTAATACTCTGTATAAGATTATAACCAATCAAATTTTCAAACCATTGAATGTAGCTCAAGAGGAATTTTGATTACCTAAAACTGTGGAATATTAGTATATTCAATTAAAATATCTTTAAATTTCAGAGTTTAATCCCGCTGCAATATCCATCAATCAATCAATCAATTTTATTTCGGTCATAGACCAGCATAGCCCCACTGCAACAGCAGTATCTAAACTACTGGTTCCAATCAAACAGAGCTTCTAAGACGGATATTGGTTCTTCACACACACCTTCGAATGAAGAGATGGAACATGCTTATTAACACACATAAGTAATTGATGGTATAACCTTGAGATAAGATTCAGGAAATGCTGCTTACTTTAAACTTGTAGAATATTTTGTAATAATGATAATGACAATGCTCCAATATCTTGTTACTGAAAACAAGTATTCTGAAATACACACTAATAAAAACAAAATCTTTCATTTCTGAAACAATAAACCTTTCAGCCAGACTTGTTCCATGAATACCTAATAATGATGCCTAATGCATTATGATGAATCACTGTCACAAATGTCTCAGTCTAGTGTATATCCAAATACATCATAGATATGACCTAGAAATACAACAAACATTTGTTCAATATAATTCATAATTCATACCTCATTAATATGTATGGAAACTAGAATGCACATACATGTTGAAATCCACTTTCATGGATATTACAAAGATTCTTGCAACTCAACAAATTGCAAAAAGTATGCTTGTGTTTCACACCCACACACATATGCAAAGTGCTCAGTGGGTAGTGCCCAATAAAACAGACATTTATTTAGTGTCCAATAAAATAGATATTTATGGGTAGTGTCCAATAAAACACATTTCAAAATATATGTCAATCAATCAATCAATCAATCAAAATAAGCATCAAAAAAATTCCCATTGAAAAAGGAAGTTTTAAAATGATCTTCTGAATGCCAGAGGTGAGGGAACCAAGCATCTCTCTGGGGCAATATATTTCATAGTAATTTCATATTACTGCTTGTTTATATAAAAGGTGGATTAAAATTGGCTTATTGGAATAAGTGCACATGGAAAATTACAGTTACAACAATAAGAACTTTTAAAAACTAATGCAAATTAAAAGGAAAAAGAATTAAAAGAAAAAAATAAAGGTGAAGAAAAGAAAAAAAGAAAAAAACAAAGAAAAATAGAAAAGAAAGAAAAACTAAGAATATAGTAAAGAAAAAGAAAAGAAATATATAAAGAAATGACTTCCCCCTTCTTCACAAGTATAAACAATTCTAGTAACTTACCACCTTCTCTTAAAATACAACAAATAATCTCTTCTTCTTATATCCCAACTCTTATCTGTAAACAAATCCATAAAGCCTCATCATTTCAGTCCTGGTGTCAGCAAAAGTCCATTAAGGATTACCAGAGATAACAACATATCTATTTTAACCTTGATCAGATAAACCAACTTTCTATTCCTTCCTTTAGCTTCTAACAATCTTGATCTTTAGTCCCTTCAAATTATATCATAGAACTTGATTTCTTTTCATTTTTTCTTTGTCTCTTCTCACAAAATTCTTCAAAGCTTTAACATTCAAATTGTAGAACCAGACCAAAATGAACTCATGGTTGGAAAAATAAAAAGAAATAACAAGGTTAGTTTTCAATTCTTAATTCTATCATGCAGTCATGCCCTAATAACTCTTGCCCTAGTTACTTCACAAATGAACTGCAGAGATCTGTATGGCTCCCATCCTTATAATATTCAGAAAGTCATTGAAAATCTAGCTGTCCTTCCAGAGTTTGAGGAATGGTGGTTATCAAGCCACTGGAGAATGATTTGTTTAGTTTGTCTTTTTTTTTTTTCTTTTCTGAATACATATGATCCATAACATTTTTTTTTTTTTTTGCTTTTAATGTGTATTCTACCAGGAATCATTTGTAGTCAAGTGCCCTTTAAATTTTATGTATGAATATATAAATACATAAATAAATACATGAAATAAGGTTTTATTTAAATCTTTGAGAAAGTTTCTACCAACATAAACTGAGTCAGATTTCTGCTATGAGTGTTAAATAGCTCTCAGTGAGATTCATAAGAGACACTAGAGATAAGATTGTAACAGCAGAGTCCACACAGATAATCCCTGCAAACATAGCAGTTTATCATATCTACTGTTCATTATTATGGTCATATAACCTTTCGAGCAGCTATTGTTCTCCACAATGTTTATACAGAATGTATTAGAAACAATGTTATTGAAATAAGAATCCAACATAATAGCAAACCTGCTGCAGATCTCCAAAGTTATTGTAGTAGATATTACGAAAAATAAATAAATAAATAAGAAATGGGTCAAGCTTATATCATTTCCTTCAGCTGCTATGGGTTTGTCTAACAATAATAGAAAGGTATAACAGTTTCATGGCCATAAACAAAAGCACATTCAGAATAAAAACAGTGAAATTAAAAGATATTGTTGAGATTAAATAAAACTTTCTGCAGGAAATAATTGTAACTGAACTGTGTAAGTCCCTGGATATTAGTCCCTTATTAGAAATGTTATTTTAAATGTCTATTTGTTTAACTTATATTCTAGAGGTGACGGACTCGTCCCTGGGGGAGCTGGGGGTGTTGACGACCGACAGGAAGCTCTGGCGTGGGCTGGTCCATGAAGTCACGAAGAGTCGGAAACGACTAAACGAATAAACAACAACAAACAAATTTGTTTAACTTAAGCAGTTAAAATATTTTAATTAAAATAAATGCATACATGCTGCACAAGAGCTCCAACAATATACCTGGTACAGCTTTACCCTGTACCAAGGAAGAGAAGAAATGGGAAAAGAAAGCAAAAGAACAGAACAAAAACATACATTAACATCTGCAGTTAATTTTTATGTATTATTCTGTGCCTAAAATCCTGCCACATCGAGGTTCCAGTGTGTAACCTTTCTGAAGATAGTGGGGATATAACCCCTTCTGGATAAAGAAAAAAATGTTTCTCATTGGTCTGAAAAAGGCCCTTAGAGAGAAAACTAAAAAGTCTACCATTGTCCCTTAATACTGAACTGCAATGGTTGAGTGTTCTCACTATAGAAATAAATGAATCTTCTTTTCTGGAACAAAATTGCAGATGTATTTCTATGGTTTATTTGAAAGTCCTTCTGAATTGTACCAAAAATCCCACTGAAGATTAGCATCACCCTTTCTACTAACAACAGCCATCTTTTACCAGGTAGCTTACAAGCAGCCTTGAAAGCTATTACCACCATGCTTGGGCTATTGCTGTTCTGTACTATTTCAGATCATAGAAAGAACTACCTTCTGCAAATATTCAGATTTTCTTTAAAGTGGCTAAGGAATAGCAGCTATTACTACAGCTTATTTCAGTGAATTTAAATGAAAACTGGGTTCTTTTAATCCCCTTATCCAAGCTCCTCTAGCAAGTTGATAACAATATGACTAGAGTTCTGTAAATAAAGTTACACAGCTAGATGAGTTGAATCCATACAGTCAGTCATACTTTCCTTCCAGTGTCTATAGGCAAGCAATTGACAGACTAACGAATAACGTTTTAAGTCACAGTAGCATAATCAACCCAAAGAATTCAGCACGTGTAATATATGCTACTTATGGTCTGATTTACCATGTAAATCTCATCAGTGAGCTTCTTTGTTCCACAACACATCAGTATGATTCCCCCATCTGAAAAATTCTGCTTGATGAAATAAAGACTTGTGACTCCTAGTGCATAAGATGGATCAAAGTAAATCATTAATCAAATAGATATGAAAATTAGAAATAATGACATGAGGTGTTGAAATAATGCAACTCATATGAAACAGGAACTTGATCTCTCAGGAAATTAAAATAATTTAACAAAAAGGCCATATTTAACTGACTGCATGATAGAATTAAGAATTGGAAACTAACCTATTAATCATGCAAGATACTGAAATTAAATCATAGTTGCTAATTCAGTAGTTAAATAATCTTAAAATAAAATTATTAACTTTGTGTGAAACTTTTTGTGCTTCTGAAATAAGGCAGTATAAGAAAGAAACAAACAGTGAAATGCATGGATACATTTCACTCTATTCCTTCTGAGGTAAAACAGTGTTATGGTGAGCACAGAGTATTACATTGTAAGCCAAAGAAATTAAAGGCATGAGATACAAAGCTAAATTTAGTTTACACTAATATATTATATGTCCATTTGAATAACCATTTGTCCTTGCTTTCACTATGTGTATATACCACTTCATATACTGCCTTTTGTGTTCGACCTACCAGAACATATGAAAACAAAGTTAATGAGAGTTTGATGTTGGATTATATTTTATAAATGGGGTCTGTTCCACAATTTCCAGAATTTACTCTGTGATGAAAAAGCAGAGGATAAATGGGTATTCCAGAAAAGCCATAAAATGTCAAGGCAGAACAGAGAAGGGACATAACATATCTACTTTTCTGCTCTGCCATAGCATCATAGTAGCCTTTGCTCATGGCTTTAGGCACAATTTCCATAACTGCTATCACTGGAAACAAAACAAAACAAAACAAAACACTGTGGTCACAGTAGTTTCACTGTCTAGGTACAGATGAATAAGGGAGAAACAGTAAAAGTAGCGGTAAAGAAGAGAAAGAATAGAAAAGCATTAACAGTGGTTAAAAAAAAATACAGGAAAAATGAGGTTTGTACCTGAGAAGATAGGCACACAGATATGTACACAGAATATTGCTATATATAGAACTGTATATTTTTAAAGAATATATATTGATATTTCTCTAATTATTGCAGCTGCATTGCCTAGAGAAATCTGTTTTTTGACATCTCATTCATACAATAAGAAAATAAACCACTAAAATAATTAGGAGATTTCTTTTATCAGGATTTGGCCATCAATAATCTCATTACCTAAGATTAATATAAAGACACTTTGGATTAACTGGTTTATAGATCGCAGTTTAAGCGGCCACTGTGAAGACAGTTATGGATGAGAAAAAGAATAGCAGTATATGTGAGTGCAGTTGCTCTGAGTGATAATTCTACTTTCTACTTTTTGCACTGGAATCTGTATCATATGGATTAATCTGCATCATCCATGCTCAATCTGATGCCTGTCCAATGTACTGGGACCTTGCCTTCTGGAATGAGGTGATAGCAGTGGCTTTGGTAGACTATACCTTAGTGGCCTCTTCCTGTATGCAAATCCTGGGTTGTGTTGGTGGGGCTGTACCTTGGTTCTCTGAAGAACTGTGGAAGATGAATCAACAGAAGAGATGTCTATATTGTGGCCATAAGGATGGCAAAATAGTTATTTTTTGCTCTTATTTTGCCTTCAAAAGGCTAACAGATCTTTTTAAGGTAACCCATATCCTTTTATAGAAGGAGTGTCGTGAAGAACAGAGCTACAGTGAGGAATACTTCAGACATCTGATGGATAAAATTCCTCATTTTTTTTTTTTTTTTGAAGTTGGATTTTAGCTGCATAGTTCCTATGTAATGACTGAAACAGGATCTTGTATTGTTATGCAGGAAGAATTTAAGCCTGTGAGTATTTAGGAAATGGACAGGGTCCCTTGGGGTGTTAGCACTGCCACAAGTATGTTAGATACCTGTCCCTCCTGGCTGTTCAGGTTGCCTGGGAACTGACTAACAAGTGAGTTAAAGCAGTAGTAAATTCATTCTTGAGTGAAGGGGTGGTCTCTCTACTTGATGGAGCTGGTGATATGTCTTCTTCTCAAGATGTCATATCTGGATCCAGCAGTACTGGATAATTCTCAACTTTTTTCCTTCCTTCACTGTTTGAGGAAAATAATTGAGAAGGTGGTGAGGCTCTAGCTTCAAAGGGTCCTGGAATAAGCAGATTATCTGAACCCTTTGGTCTTTAAGTCCAGATATAGTACTAAGAAGACATTGATACTTGTGGATGATCTCTGGTGGAACCAGATTCGGAGTGGCATGACTCTCTTGGTTCTCCTTGATCTCT
This sequence comes from Candoia aspera, assembly GCF_035149785.1. Taxonomy (NCBI): domain Eukaryota; kingdom Metazoa; phylum Chordata; class Lepidosauria; order Squamata; family Candoiidae; genus Candoia; species Candoia aspera. The sequence goes on along the minus strand of NC_086160.1, from coordinate 45,622,255 downwards.
CATTGACTTTTGATACCATTGAGCTTAATATTTTTCTGGGCAGAATCCAATGGCTATAGGTGTGGGGCATTATGCTATCATGGTTCTCCTTTTTACTCTGGGTTTGGTTCCAGTGTTGATGGGAACAAAGGAGGGAGGAAGAGAGGGAAGGAGGGAGGGAGGGAGATTGACCCCAATGATCTTACTTATAGGACTCAACACTCTCCCCACTCCTACTGTATTTAATATCTACATGAGAATGTTGGATTAGATCAGCTGCCAACACAAGATAAGGTATCATAAATATACAAATGATACCTAGCTTCACATCTAAATCCTGAGCCAAAGAGGTGATGCCACTGAGATCCTGTTCTGGTGCCTGAAGGCTGTATGTTCCAGATGGAAAGTTGTTCAGGCCCCACTCTAGCAAGATGAAGTAAAGTCCAGGTCCTTCCATTTCCAGGGATGTTCCAACATAATTTCTTGATGAGGTTCCCCTTCTCCAGGCAGAAATTTTATGCAATTTGAGGGTCATCCTAGACTCTAGGCTCTTGCTTGATGAACAAGTGGCAGGCTTAGACAGGAGAGCCTTTGCAGAGATTCATCTTCTGTACCAATTACAGCCTTTCCTAGATTAGGAGGCCACTCTCATGGTCACTTATATCTTTGTGAACTACTGTAATTAATTTACATGGAAATACCACTCAGAAGCTATAGCTGGTCCACAATGCAGCAGCAGAAGTAGCCATAGGTGTAATTCATTTCCTCCATGTAATACCACTGTTCTGCTAGTTATCAATTCATTTCCAGTTGCCGTTCAAGGTGTCACCTATAAAACCCTTCATGGCCTAGGGTCCGGATACCTATTGGGTGGTCTCTTTCCAGTTATTTCTGCCCAGCTGGTAAGGACAGGCAGGATTGGCTTACTCCAAGTCCCATCTTGCAAGACTCCAGAGATGGGCCTTCTTTGCGGCCACTTCTGAACTCTGGAATAGCAATTTTTCTGAAGTCCTTATCACCCTAACTTGTTTTTTCATAATGATTCAAATACCTTGCTTTTTCAGCAGGTCTTGGGGCAAGTTAGGATGTGATCCACTTTCTGATAGATGATTTGTATAGTTTTAAAACCAACCATGTTGTTTTCTGCAATGTGGATCTTTGTTAATTTTTTATTATTACTTGGCTTTTTTGCCTGCTGTTCTAATATTAATTATTTATATTCTGTAAACTTCCTGGAGCTGCTGTTATGACTACAGATAGTCCTTGTTTAGTGGCCACAATTGGGACCAGCAATTCAGTCATTAAGTGATGAGGTTGCTAAGTGAAACTGCAACTGTGATTATGAATTTACTTCAGCTTTCCTTTGCTTTACAGATCTGCAAAGGTCATAAATGTGAGAATTGATAGTAAAGTTACTCTTTAATTACCATTGTAACTGCAAACAGTTGCTAAACAAGGCAGTTACTAAAAGAGGACTACCTGTAATATAGCCTAAAAATGGATTAAATAAATAATATACTGTATGGCTCTTTTAACTTTTTAATTAATTAACTAAAATACCATAATACCATAGCATATAACATAGTCACATATTATTACATCAATTTTAAGAACTCACTTATAAATAAATAAATAATCATCCCTGACATCTTTACTTTTCCGTTACCAATGCCTTCTTGCCATAGATACTGCTACTTATTGTTTGATATCCTGTTATACAAATCATCCATTTGGATGACTAATTTTTTAGATAAATCCTGCTAGCAGCCAACATGCCAAAAACTCCTACTTAGACTTCTGTTATTCCTCTGGGTTCTTCCCCAGTAACAACAACATTATCCTTTCTTAATTCATTTCGATAAATGAAAGGAAATGTGATTCTCTTCTATCTGCATTTCTCCTTTCCTATTCTTTATCCTTGGTTTATTATCTTTTTATCTCTGTATTTACTGTTTTCTCTCAATTATTCACATTTATCCCAATTATTCATACAGTACTTGTTAACTCCCTGTTGTTCATTTATTTTGGGGCTGTTCTATCTTTCTTTTTGGCTTAACTTCATTCTCCATAACAATAAGCTCATAATGTAGTTTAATCTGGAGGTTCCTTGAACATATATAATAGTAGCCATATTGTTTAGTTGGAGCCACAGTATTTTCAAATGCAGTGAGATATATCTAAAAAATAATTCTATGAATGCCAATCCACCTACAAAGAGCACATCCATTTTGTTACCATTGGATTTCAATTTATTCTCATCCATATCTCAAGCACCTGTTTATTAATACAACAACATCACCTGAATTATATATAAAATTGATATAGAGCTTACTATAATAAAATTCTTAATGGTACTTTATACTAAAATCTTGAATAAACTTCCTCAGAAGTTACAAAACAAAAGTCTACAACATAAATTTCAAGACGATAAGATGCTTTGCTTTCTGAAATTGGTTATTTGTTTCTTTGTCACATGTATATAGCCACCTATATGACAGAGCATTACCAGCTAAGATTAAAACCACCAAAAAAATGGAGTCCTTGATCTTACTGAGAAGGTCACTATAGTTACTATAATATCTTACACATGAAAGCAGGATCCAGTGTAATTTCTACCAATAACTTATGTAGGGGTTAGAAGTTATTGGACAAGACCCAGTTTTCTTTTACATTTATGCAACACACACATAACATTCCATGAAAATGTAGAACTTCCAAACTTTATTTTCATTTAGCTCATTTCATTTACAATCTGACAAACAGTTGAGTCATCAACTATGGGACTGGGGTGGTGTAGACATTGTGATGATTATCCACCCTATGCAAGTTTTAAAATATTGTAATGATAAAATGAATGTAGGGAAATATGCACCAGTTTTACAACACTACTCCTTTCCTGACATTAATATGCAATGAAGGTCAGTAAAGAATTCAAAACTGTTAAGCCTTCATGGTAAGCATGATCTGGAATTCTGTGCAAGATCCCTAGTCACTCAAATAATATAACTACATTTAGGTGAAAACAGTTAGCATTATCTGTCCAGATCTTTTCTGTCAACACCAAAGGTCAGAGCAGAGTGGACATACATTCATGCCATTATTTGTCATGACCTCGTTGCAAGGCACAAAGAGCCTCACAACGTAGATCATGATCATTAAGAAATAGAGGAAGGAGATAATTAAACCAGGGATTAACACAAGCACCCAAAAGCACCCACACCCATGGACCCATAGACGGCTGAAAAGAAGGACATCGGAAGAACGGAGATAAGCTGCACCTGGTGCCCTGGAGGACACAACCGAATCCAGGGGACAAAGGAAGACACCGGGAAAATGCCCAGGCAGCCATCAAGGGTCCCATCAAGAGGGATCGGGACAATGCAGGGTGGAGGAGCCCGGGGCACTACAAGAGGGTATAAAGGGGCACCTCCACACCATCACCCCCGTTCCCATTTTTCGTTCTGTCAGCCATCATTCCAATAAACCAGAAATCCTTAATACCCATTAAGTGAGTCTGTGTCTTATTGCGAAGCGAGACTGACCCTGACATTATTTGGTATTTATTTAAATACCTGAGTAGTATTGCATTGTTCAATACAAAACTGATACAAAAAACCAACAAGCTGTATCCAATCTCATCTCCTTTGGAGCTTACTCTGTTGATACTTGAAAAAAAGATGTTAAAAATGTTTGAAACAGTATTTTTAAAAGGAATTATCTTAATGCTTAACACCATGTACTTGGCCTTCACTTGGAACCAAATACAGCATTCAGTGCTGTCTCTGATCCTGTAAAGCTTTGTTCGTTTCAGCTTTGCACATGTCCCTAATCTGATATTAAGTACTTTTTTTTTCTTCAGTGTGCTAAGTATTTATTATTTTCAGGGAATAGAAAAGTGGGGAAATATTAATGCTCATTATAATTTGTACATGCTTGAGAAGAAGTTGCTACATATTTTACACTCTTTGGTTCTGGCTTGGAATGGAAAATGAAATTATTTCCTGTTAGGTTGATTAAACATTCACTGATAATATAATACATTATTTATTGAAAGAATATTGTATTCACACATTTGAAGTTTTAATATCTTTCTCAGATGGAAAGAAAGAAAGAAAGAAAGAAAGAAATAAGGAAAGACTACTGTATTGAAATCAACAGCTAAATGTGCTTAGAAGTGAAGTGTAAAGAAAAGGCAAGTCTGATCAGGACTGCAATCAGGGTTAGTACTGTGTAAAACCGACTGCTGTGAATGATGCAAAGCAATGTATTAATGATTCTGTCTAAAATTCTGCATTGAAAGAAGAAAGTTGTATATATAGTATGCTCAAATTATTTTAACTGAAAGAAATAAGTCAGGCTGAGTATACTGAGAGAGAGACAGAGTGGGGGTTATACATTATTATTGTTATGTAAGAGCTTGTAAGAAGTTGCTTTCATTAACTGCTTATGAATTATGCTCCTTAGGCTCTCAAGTTTTGCAGGAGTGGATACTGTTGCTATGATGCTTCCCAATATGACTTTCTTTATGTACAAACATTATGATACATTTGAGTAGAATTTCTAAAATGCGTTTACATAGGTAAGGGAAACAGGCACAGAAAGAAAGGATATGGATTCGTAACTTAAACAATTCAGTGTTTAATTTATAAGAGTAAGAAGCAATTCAAAGAAAAAAAGCTCCTAAATAACTAGTGTCAACCAAACACATATGTGATGGGTCAACCAATGCATTTTCCCCCTTCACAATCATAGGTACAATATGGAAGTTTCATAGCACCTAGCCAAATTAAGTTTAACATCTTCTCTTATAGTCAGTTTTTATGACTGACAAAATGCAACTGTCCTGACTAAGCAAAGACCATGCCGAGACAAGGAGAAAGTCTCTAGTGTTTTATTAACTGCTATTGTAGACAGAAAATCCTACCGAACTAAAGAAGTGTGGGAAAACCCAGACAGATAAACCGCAAAACTCAAGGTGGGTCTGTTCTGGGTTTCTTTGAATGACGGCTCAAAGTCTCCAAACTACACATGTGTTTCTCCCCCTGGATAGGGGCCTCCTCCTGCTCACCATCCATACCCATGACAGCAACTTCCTTCTGATTTTGCTTATATCTATACTGATGAACAGTTCTGGAGAATTCAAGATCTTTTTACTATTTTGTAACATATTGAACATTGTAATATAGATATTTCTATTTTTGATTCCCAGAAGATCAACCTTCTTCACTTTTTTTTATTTCTCTAGGATTAAGTCTGTCCTTGGAACTTTTATACAATAAGATAACTTAAATTGCTATCATATTTTACATGCTTTAGCTTTTGACAAGTTTGAGTAATTTGAATTCACTCAAACATTTATTCAAAAATATTTTGGCATGACAGTACCAAGAAATGTTTTTATATACATGTCTTTTTTATGTAATAAACCTGAAGTATATTCAAGTAAGCAGATTCTATTTAATCGAATAAACATTATACTGGACTTCAGAAATACGCACATAATTTTTTATGTATGTAGAATGCATGTAAAGTTCTTGAGCCCAGTTGAAGATAATATTGAACTTAATTAAGGTTAAATATGATGCAATCTGCAAACACTGGAGAATGTTTCAGACATAAGCCAATGTGATAGTTCTAAAGCATTTCTGAACACAGTCCTACTCATATAATCCTTTAATTGGTAGAATGGGACAACAATATTACCAATCCTCGTTCCCCTCTGTAACCACCTCTGCATCTGCCCCATATTTTCCAGATACTGATGCCCTTGGCCAACCCTTTAAAATGAAGTCAAGTGCCTCATTTAGCATAATAAACTGAATGAAAAGAATCCAGACTCCAAACACAACTGGGCTAGCTTTCTACATTAGAATAATAATTATTGCTAGATAGGAGCCCATTAAGTCTGAAGTCTAAAATTATCTAATGGTGTTGTGGGCCCGAGGCTTAAGAGATGGTATAGACAGCTAAAGGAGTAATATGATTAGTAATATATCCACTTTTCTCCATTTTTTTCAATGATCAGTAATCCTTTTGTGAACTTAATAAGCTCTTCACTCATTTGTGAATGAGTGTTTCAGAATGAAGCCATTATTTTTCACCTTTTTTGCTTTAAGCCTGAGACTTGGTTCTGTCAGCTGTGTTTTAAATTTCCACTTATTTTAGCCTCAGGCAATAAACTAATTAATTGTTGAAGAGCTTTTTGCCTACTTTATCTTGTAGGAATAGCAAATGTCTCTTTCAGTTGTAATGTTTCTGTTTTGTTTTGTTTTGTTTGTTTTTTAATTACTTAAATATATTGTAAGATTTACTATCAAGTGAATTGGTTGAATTGACATTGTGTTATAGAGTGGCTGTCCTAAGATTTAAGATCCTTATTCTCCTTTAATCTGCCTTCATTTATCTGTAATCTGTTATTAAATCAAGTTCTGTGAAATAAGCTACCAGATCTGGGTTGCAGAAATACAGATTCTGCTTAACTCTTTGCTGTCATCTAATGGCTGTCTGGATTTTTGCAGGCAATGGTCTTATTGTGAGCAGGATGCTAAAGCATCTTTTTCTTCAAAATAAATGCTTTGCCCCATGGCTTGCTTTTCAGCAATATCAATACATTAAATATAGAAATATATTAAACATAGGAACTGATTTCTGATTTTATTCTTGTCATCACTACTTTAATCTCATTCAGCTCAATTCATTACTTCAGTCTAACATTATTTTATAACTTTTGTGTTGCATTTTATACTGTAGTTTTTTATTTTTTATTTTATTTTGCATAATACCTGGAAATGCTCTGAGTGGCATATTAATTTAAAAAAATACAATAATATCAGAGCACAGACATTGAACTTCCAGCATACATTTTAGATCATTAGCAACCAGATTTTCTCATAGTTGTTTATAAGTAAAACAACTAGAAGAACAACAAGAAATCTCACTTTCCCCCTTTAATAAGAACTGGATTCAAATACATCATAAAAAGATTCTGCTTTTATGATAAAATCTTTTTTTTTTAACTTTAAAATTATTTTTGTTTTTTATATGTTTTAGCTATTATTCACCAGTCAGACCCCATGTTAACCACATTTTGGATAGCACATCTTGCTATCACTATGGCCAAAGTGCAAGAAGGGTTTGAATCTAGAAAAGCCAGTTTAAACATGAGTGACCAGAAGCTGAAGGATACAGTGCAGAGAAGTCTTTGACCCACCAGAGTTGAGACTAGAATGGCCAAATTAGGTTTTACTTAATTTTTCTTTGTTCTAACTGCAAGCTCTTTTTAACTGTTGCTACTACACACCTTGCTAAAGAAATCCACTGGCCACTTCTGACATATTATGTGCCACCATGTCATTTTCATCTTGTAGCGACCACATAGATAGATCTTTTGCATGACAATCTATCCCTAACCTGGTCTTTCAGGTTTCCATGGTGCACTCATTGCCACTGTAACTGAGTTGATCCACCTAGCGGCTGGTCATCATATTCTCTTTCCTTTCACCTTTGCCAGTATTAGAGACTTTTCCAGAGAGTTAGATCATTGCTAATGTGTCTAAAGTAGGATAATTTGAGCCTGGTCATTTGTGCCTCAAGTGAGAACTCAGAGTTGATTTGCTTGATGATCCATTGGTTTGTTTTCTTGGCTGTCTATAGTATTCTCAGGAGTCTTCTCCAACACCAAAGTTCAAAAGCACCAATACTGTTACTATCCTCCTTCTTCAAAGTCCAACTTTCACTTCCACAGTATCACAGGGAATACCATGACTTGCATGATTCGGATCACTGTACGTATACACAGATCATGGCATTTGCATATCTTTTTCCAAGGCCTTCATGGCTGCCATACCAAGTGCTAGTCTGCAGCATGTTTCTTGACTGCTTGTTCCTTTACTGTTGATGGTTAATTCTAAAAGGCAGAAGCTGTCTACCACTTCAATAGCTTCATTGCCAATTCAAAGGCTGGTTGTTCTACCTGTTGTCATTAGTTTGGCCTTCCTTACATTTAATTTTAGTCCTATTTTTCACTGTGCTCCTTAATTTTTATTACTAGGGCTTGCATATCCTTTTGGCTATCAGGGTAGTATCATCAGCATAGTGCAGGTTATTAATGTTTCTTCCTCCAATTTTAAAACCACACTTACCTTCTTCCAGTCCAGCTTCCCTTGATATATGAAATACTGTTTATGTGGCTTCCTGACCTTTATCTAAGTTTCTCAAGAGGACAATGAGATGTTCTGGGATACCTCTTTTTCTGAGCACATTCCACAGCTCAAGGTGGTCAACACAATCAAAGGCCTTTCTATAATTAATGAAGCACATAGTGACTTCTTTTAAGTATTCTTTGATTTTCTCAATTATTCAACATACATCAACAATAAAGTCTTGTGTTCCTCAGCCTTTTCTAAAGCCAGCTTGAATATCTGGCATATATTTTCTTCCATTTGGGCTCTAATCTGCACTGAATGATCCTAAACATAATTTTGCTAGCATGTGGAATTAAGGATATAATATGATAGTTTGCACATTCTGTTAAGGCTTCCTTTTTTGGTCTTGGAATGTAGATTGAACTCATCCAATCTGTTAACCATTGTGTCATTCTCCAGATTTGCTGGCATAGCTTGGTTAGAACTATGACTCGTTCTTCTTCTTTCATTGCCACATTTCAGTGAGTTTTCCATCAGGTCCTGTATCCTTCCAACTTGGCCCTAAGTGCTAGTCAAACTTCATCTTCTAATACTAGAGGTTCTTGAGTAAACTGAATATCTTCTAAGGTATGTTGACATCTCTACTGTATCGTGTTTCAGTATACATCTTCCATTTTCCTTTGACCTCCTTTGAATCTGTTACTATTTGTCCATTGGCATCCTTTACATACCAATTCAATGTTGGCACCTCCTTCTGAGTTCAGAGATCTTTGGAAAGACTTTCCTTGTTTTTCCATGTCTGTTTCCACCTTCAATGTCTTTACAGACATTGTTGTAATACTGCTTCTTGTCTCTTCTTACAGCCCTCTGAAACTCTTTGTTAAGTTCCTTTCTGAGATTTTTGTTTTTTGTAGGGTTTTTTTTTTTTGGGGGGGGGCCTTTGGCTTCTCTTCTTTTCTTGGCAATTTCCATAATTTATTCTGACATTCAGGTTGCTTTCTTCTCCTTCTTTATTTTTGGCAGTCTCTTTTCACATTCCTCTGGCTCTCCATCAATGAGGTTCAGGACTTCAAAGCAATTCCTGATTTTCTCCTTGGAAAATGGTGGGTATATGTTCAATATTATATCATGAAAATTGACTGGCTTTTGTCTTCTTCTTCTTTAGCTTAACTTGGAACTGGCACATGAGCAGTTCATGACCTGTTCCATAATCAACAAATGACAATGTCTTTGATGCTACAATTGAGCTCCTCCACCTCTTTTTAGCAATAATATAGTCAATTCAATTTCTATATACTCCATCTGCTGTTGTCTCCATCTGCTGATGCCACTAGGAATGTATAAAGGCACCATTTTGGTTGTTTGAAGACAATATTAGCTATGAAGAAATCATTGGAGTAAATGATTTCCTAAGCCATACAATCCAACTACTTTTTCCTCTTTCATGTTTCCAACTTCAGCATTCCAGTCTCCATTCACAAGCAGCACATCTTGCTTGCATGTCCTGTCAATTTCAAATTGAACTTGATCATAAAACTCATCAACCTCCTTTTTTTCCGCATCAGTGGTTGGAGCATAAACTTGAATTATCATCATATTAAAGAGTTGTCCAAAAAAGTCTAATTGATATTATTTGATCATTGATTGCATTGCAGCCAAGTATTGTTTTTGCTATACCCTTCCAAACTATAAAAGCAATGCCATTTCTTCTTTGTTTTTCATGTCCTGAGTAATAAATGGTGTGATTTTATCACTGAAAGTGTATGCTCCCAGTCCATCTCAATTTGCTGATGCCTAATATCAATTTGTAGTTGTTTCATTTCATATTTCAGTGTGTTGAGCTTTCCCATATTCATGCTTCTTATGTTCTATGTTCCTACTGTAATTATATCTTTGCAGCTTTGGATTTTCTTGGCAACATCAGCCACTTGAAGGCTTTAATCTAGTCACATCATAAACACCATTAGTTCTCTGAAAGATCCTCAGCTCTTCCTCAGTAGCATGCTGAGTGCCATCAAACCTTAGGGGTCCATAATCTGTCACTTGTGGTTAGGATTTTCTTAGTAAAAATGCAGGAGTGTTTACCATTGCCTTCTCCTGTGCAGTATGAATTGATGCCTTTGCCATTGTCACTAAAGATCTGCCTTAGCATCTTCCTGTATCACTGCTGTCCAGTAGAGGTGCCTGTGTAATGATTGCCTACTCTAATAGACTCAGACTCACAAGCAGGAACTTAATGATATCTGATTTATTAAAGAATAGTATGCAAATACAGAGAAAGCTGAGAATGAGCAAAAGCGCGCCAAATACAAACTAAAAACCCTCGGTGCAAACGTAATCCCTCCCCTCTCCCAACCGTTTCAAATTCCCCCTCGCAGGTGCTGTTGACCATTTCTGCTGATGTCCTGGGAAGAAAACCTTGAACACACAAAATAACCCAAATACATTCCATACAGCTGAATACAGGTAACAAACCCAGGAGAAGAAACCTCCTCCACTCCCAACCGAAACACACATAATCAAGTTGACATGTGAAACGTTACGATGTACCATGCACATTGCAACGGGGAACATGACAGCCTGCTTGTTTTAGCTGGGCAGTTGGAATGTCCTTCATACCTTGGGAGATCCTGCTGGGAATATATACTCTTGGCATACACTCCCAACATTCTTCCTCACCCCTCCCAGGATGAGGAACAACTCTCCACCACAATGAGACATGAGACAGCACAGCGGGACTTGGGGGGGACTTCTAACATAAGATGTTTAGTATGTTTTATCTCTCTCTCTCTCTCTCTCTTTCATATTTTAAAACATGTATTAAAATTCTGACAGCAGTGATTTTTATGTCCATGTATATTTTAGTTCACCTATAACACTAAGAATTGTTGTTCAGGAAAAAAAAAAAACTGCATTGATGTATCTCAGGAAGTCACTGGGAATCATACCCCCCCCCTTTTTTTTTAAAGGATACTTTAATATGATATATGCTTGGCAGAAATATCACTGTTATTTTTATATTCTTGTATATAACCCCTTATGCTGTGGATATAGTATGTTGAAAAGTAAGTTAAGTTTGCCTATTTTCAGGAAATACATGAACAGATGCAAAATACCTATAGCAAAGAAACCACAAGATAGTTCAACACACTCTATTTTTGCCTCTGAGAGGGCAAATTCTGTACCCAAGGGATTTATGGGGATGAAATATCTTCCATCTTGCAAGATTCAGTAAAATGCAGGCCTTTCATAACCAATGTGTTGATTGGATGGAGAATATTAGTTAAAACAAATAGAGGAATTATACAACACCTTTCCCTGCACCATTGCAAAGTCTTCTGAACTATGAACACAATTACATTGACTCTCTAACTTGCAGCCTGAGCACCAGTTAGTCTGAAGAACATGCATCAAAATCTACATGGGCAACTGTGTTTTGCATTCTTTGCTCTAGAAAAACATACAAGGAAAATCATTTTCAATTTAAATTATAACTGTGCTAAGAACCTCACTTCTGAAGCAGTTGATTATTGTTAGCAACAATGACAGCTGAAGGAAGAACTCTTTTTGTGTTTCCTCCCCTTCTATTTCTGTTGCCACTAATGTTGCCATCTTCACAACAGCTATCAGAAATGGGTAGAAAGAGGTTGTTGTTGTTGTTGTTTTCCTCTGCCTTAGGTCACAGTCTGAATTGCATAAGAATTAACAGGGCAACAGTGCCATATTTGGAATGTAAGTAAATTTTATGAATATGAGAATTTCATAATTAGAACTGGATAATTATGATGTTTGATTATTTAAATAATGGAAAGCATGTAATGTCCAGTACATAAAGACCAAACTAGATGTTTGCCTGAAAGGTAGAATACACCTGTATAACTATTTGGATTAAAGACAGCATACAATAATGTTAGGATTCATCTTATTATTGGGCAGCATAATAACAAATGATCAAGCAGCACTGAACCAAAATAAATAAAACTTCTAGGCTATATACTCTGTGTGTGTGTGTGTGTGTGTACACATACACACAGTATACACACACACACACACAGCACTATATTCCTTGTTAGCTCTACGTTATTAGTGCTACTTTTCCAGGGCCTTGGGTGCACTGGGCTTGAATTCCTCAGCCCAATTACATGAAATCTATTCTTAAAGGTTCTTCCTTTGCCTAGGAACCTTAGACTTGAATGGGAGGAACAACAGAGCCACACAGTAACAGCTTTTTTAGTGAGTTTTTGTTTTAGTTATTTTTATTTAGTGTACTTAGTGATTTTATTTAATAGTAATTAGTAATTTTAATTTTTTTTCTTTCCACCATGAGGAAAAGTAAAACATTATGTTGGGATAAATGTGCTAAACTTCATAACAAGTAATGATGGATTTTCAGGTTATGCAGTATTTTGAACTTGGAAAATGATTCCTCCCTTAAAATACACTAACCATATTCCAGTCCAGTTTGATAGAGCCTTGCTCTCCCAGTGTTTGATATTCCCAGTGGCACTGCCTAATAAGCATGCCCACCTATCAGTAGACCAGAATACCAATGGGAATACTGATGCATCAGGTGAAGGGAGACAAGATGACAGACAACTATATTATTTACAATTTATAAATTTTAAAAAATAGAAACTAGTTAATAAATGATTTGTGGGACAGATAAAAATAACAAGATAGGATAGCTACATAAAAAGTAGCATATCTTTAAAACTAAAAAATAGAATATAATTGTGAAAAAAAATGAAGTAAAAAGATAGGGAAAATGTAAAGTTGAAATCTATTTATAATTCTCTAGGCAACACCATCACACAGAACCACACACACACAGATGTTACAGTGAAAACAAATACATACAACTCTTTCTCCAATGCCCAGGCTGTATCTCAATTGTCCAAGTGCAAGAGTCATTATGATTTGAGGAGAGATCTGTTGATCCCTACACCCAATTCTCTCTTTCCCCCTATTCTCTCCCCCATCCCATCCATCAAGGCATTTCATGAGCAATAAGCAACACATAGTATTTCTTTCCTACTTTTTGTCATGTAGTCTTGCTCCTTCCAGCACAGAGATTCTAAACTACACAGCACAGGTGGATCCATGGAGGATATTGAATTGGACACATACTTATTCCAACTGCTGTTGGTTTTCCCAGCCCATGAATAGTTAAGATATGTACCAGAGCATAGCTGTCATAATGTAATGATGGAGAACCCAGGGCAATGGTAAATTACACCTGGGTGCTCTAACCTTACACATCAAAGGGAAGAAAGGATAGAGGAGAGACTACAAGCATTGAAGGGGCAAGGGATAAGAAGATAGCAGATGGAGCAACTCCATTCACAACTGAGAGACTGAGAGGCCACATCACGGAAGCTGTCAATGCAGAGGAAGGGGTGGGACAAAAATAAGGCAGGAAGATAAAGGAGGGAGGCAGGAGGAAGTGGAGCCAGTTGTGGCTTTGACAGTCTGAGGTAAAGACCTAATAAAGAACTTCGCATATCCATCGTGGCTTGTGCTGTGAGTTTCTGAGATTAGGCCTTAAAATAAAAACCTCACACATAAAAATCTTTGGGGAGAGGGAGAAGGAGAAGGAGAAGGAATATTTAAAATGCTGTTTTTGTAGCACCAATAGCTCTGTTACCTAATATAGCATTATCTGGATTTTAGACAGCATGCAATAATGTTAGGATTCATTTTATTATTGGGCAGCATAATAACAGCTTTTGAAATGAATAGGGTTCCTTTGATGACTACTTATTATAGAGGTAGCTACCTCAACTTACTCTGGTTCCCTCCTAGTATTGCTGCTGTCTTGATAAATCTGACATGACTGTTCCTTCTAAAGTAATGGAATTTTCACTTTTACCAGTAGGATGAACTTTAGAAAGTGTTTAATCAGAGATTTTATGCTCCAGAGGACCTTCAGAACTCAACTAATTTGGAAAGCTGATATTCTGAAGCCAAAATAGCAGCTTAGTTATTAAAGGCAATTATCTGTGCAGGAAAGAGGGGAAAAAGCCTTCAAATCTTTTCCTTTCAAATCTCAAGTGCTTAATGCATGACTCTGCATGAATCAGAGGGATTCATTTGATTCCCCCAGCTGACCTCCACCTGAAAATTTAATTTTTCCTGTTCAAATATATTATTTCTCTGTTACTGACCTGGGACCTCCCCCCCCCCACACCCCATTTACAATTAGCCACTCTTTTGTTACATAAGTCTTACAAAATAAATTGAAAGAATAGTGCCTAAACATAATGCAAAGTGAGCTCTGATTTTGAATTTTGAGTTTTCAGTTTATATTATATCTTCCACTAATTTGGTTTTGTCTTTAAAAAAACCTCAGGTTTTTCTTTGGATACCAGTAATCATGAATTAGAAGAAGAAGAAAATGATTATAGACTTAAGTTAAATCAGTACTAATTTGTAATTACAGTTAATAGTGTAAGTCAGCTTTTACTTTTAGCAGTATCTGTTAGACATTGAGAATTAAACTATGGATAATTTTACATAAATTGTTGAAAAAGATAAATTACAATTGTTAGTTAAAAAATATTTAAAACTCTGTGGAATCAGACCATATTTTTATTAGTGCCCTATGCCAAAAAAGCCTGCATTCACAGGGAAACATATGAGAGAGAGAGAGAGAGAGAGATATTCACAGAGAGAAAGTACTCAAAGAGGCTATGGTCTTTGAAGTTCAGAGCTGTGCAGAAAATGAGGCCCTAACAGCAAGACTTATCTGGGACAAATGTTACCTATAACAGAAACATTATAGTGATAATGGAAGTTTACTTCTCACAAGGCAGGGAAACTGAAGAGAGCTGGAGTACTAGCACAGAGAAAAGTCTAGTAGGAATTTAAAGATCAGTTTATTCAAGGAGTGCAGCAACAAAAAGAATATCACAGAAGCAACAATTATTAACCCGATAGAGTGCTGCAACTGTGAAAGTTTAATTTTCTATCTATCTTTCTTATCAATGTTTTTTTTTTTAATCCATTCAATTGTGTCCAATTCTTGGAGATTGCCTGGACAAATCCCTTCAGTTTTCTTGGCAAGTTTTTTTCAGAAGTGATTTGCCAGTGCCTTCTTCCTAGGGCTGAAAGAAAGTGACTGGCCCAAGGTCACCCAGATGCCTTCATGCTCAAGATGGGACTAGAACTCACAGTCTCCCAGTTTCTAGCTCTCATCTTATCCATAAGACTGTTTAAAAGACTGTAGTTTATTTTAACATAAATAGGAGTAAATTAATCGCTAATACATCTCCCTGTCCTCAACTATCAACAAAAGTCCACTGCATTCAAGAAGGAGAAACATAATTTCTTGCCCATATCTTTACCTTTGCACCAAAAATAAAAGTAAAAAAAAAAAAAAAAAAACAGCACAGATATTTCCTATTATAGTAAACCTGAACTGTAATTTTGTCATTTTCTCACTCAAAGAGTGAGAAAGAGTGAGTGAGAAAAAGAACTATTATGGAAATTTTTAATAACTTAAGAATTTAAAGGAATATAATTCAAAAACGTCTATATTGATTTTTATGAGACTTGGCATACTTTATGTCTTAGAGCAATCTAGCTAGTCTGTACTTTTCTTCCTGATCTGCTGAAAAATGTCATCGGTTGGCACAAAAAGAGATTTAAAATGCATGCTGTTCTATGAAATTTTGCTCTTCAATAAATATTGTTTCTTCCCATTCTGTCAGAAAAAAAATAATAATCCAGTGTATTTATATATGTCTTCTTTTTTAATTAATATTTTGAAAAATTCTCATGTGAAACTATTATTTATCCCAGATTGACACAAAGTCGGTTTCATATCTTCCACAATTGAATAATAAACTGGGTTAGGTAGTCCTTAACATACTTAAGAGGTAGAAATTTATTTCATCTAATTTTGGCATGAGCCTGTATTTTTAATTTACAAAAATAATATAAAATGTACAGGTTCTCTTGACTTTCATGTTTTAATGCAACTTTCTCCAATGACCTGATAATACAGCATATAAAGCTAGTTTAACAGATTAATGTGATGATATAAAAATAATACTTGATGTAAGAACTGGCACCATTAGTTTCAATATTGACCCAACTCATGCACAATAGAAATATGCAGAATTCAGGTTTATTGAAGACAAGTGCACAGAACAAGAGAAAGCTGCAACTGAAAAGTTCCTGCCTAAACTCTCAGTTAAAACATTCCAATGCCCAGAACCCACCCACCCCCATTCCTTTCTCTTTCTCACTCTGCTTCCAATGGCCAGCAATACCAGCCACAGATGTTTCCAGCAACATGACCTTGACTTTCCTCCTTTCAGCCAAAACAGCAGTAATTCACACTCCTTGAAATTCCCCCCTCCCATCTTACTTCTTGATACTTGTTGACTCATCATTGCAGATGAACACAATCAGACGATTCAGCAATCATTTGATTGTGGAGTCTGACAAACTGCCCCTCCTGAAAAATAATGCTTAACAGACACAACAATAATATGCAAGCAACTGATTAAATATTTCATGCAGAAAGGAAAATAAAGCAATTGAAAAAGAAGAGAAAGATTAGTCTTTGGGCTTATTAGGGTACTTGGCATGACATTTCTTTAAACAGTTCTGGAACACAAACATGTCAGCTAGCTACTCATTCATGGTCAGGGAAATGCTTCCAGCAAATCATTTATTGAAGGTCCCCTTTGCATTTACAAGCATCCAAAGTCCCCTTGACTTCAAAATGTTGTTCTTCCTCAATCATCATAGGCACAGGAGGAGGCTGATCTGGATACCAGTAAGGGGATTCCCGCATGGATTTCAACAGGCTGCAATGGAACGCAATGTGTATTCATTTCATATTCTTTGGAAGTTGCAATTGTACAGTGACAGGATTTATTATTTTTCAATGACAAAACGTCCCACAAACTTTGGTCCTAGTTTCTTTGATGGCTGCAAAGATTTAAAGAATTTTGTAGAGAAATACACTTTTTCTCCCATTTTCAACTGCCGTTTGGGGGTTCTCTTACAATCGGTATATTTCTTGTAATTTTCCCTGGCTTCAGTTAAAGCTTTCTGAATCACTGGCCAGGTGGCACTGATTTGTTTAACCCACTCATTCATGAAGTGGCCTTCAGAAGTCCCTTGCGGCAGCTCTGAAATTGGCACAAATTCCTGGCCATTTACTATTTGGAAGTATGGAAAATCCCATACTCTGATGAACAGAATTATTGTATGCTACTTCCACGAATGCAAGAGGTCTACCCAGTCATCCTGTTGGTAATTGATGTAACATCTTAAAAACTTTTCTAGGATGGCATTCAGACGTTCTTTTGCCCTGTCCGTTTGGGGGTGGTGAATTGAACTCAGGGCCTGAGCGGTGCCAATTGACTTTAGAAATGACTTCCAGAACTTAGAAGCGCACTGGATGCTGTAGTCGCTGATCACCCTCTCAAGGACCCCATGTAATTTATAGATATATTGAATAAATAGCTTGCCTAGCTGGCTGCCTGTGGGAATGGTGGCACATGGAATGAAATGAGCTTGCTTAGAAAATACATCCATGACAACCCAAATAACAGTTTTCTTTTTAGTCTCAGGCAACTCCACTCTAAAGTCCATACCAATTTGTTTCCAGGGCTGGGTAGGGTTAGCTACTGGTTGGAACAGACCTTGGGGTTTTCCCTCTTTTTTCTTCATGGTGGCACAAACAGGGCAACTGGCCACATAGTCTTTCACATCCTGTCTAAGGCTTGGCCACCAAAACTGCCTGCAGAACAAGGGTAAAGTTTTTACAGATCCGAAATGGCCATCCAATTTAACATTGTGCCCTCATTCTAAAAGTCCTTGCATAAAGCCTCTGGAACGTAAAGTTATCCCTCTGACCACCATAGTCCATCTAACTCAAAGAGTCATTATTCTGCAGCCAACGGTCAGTTTGTAATTCCCTCCTCAGTACTCTTATCAAGTTGTCTGGGGCTTCCTCCATTTTTTTCTGACTGCACATCACTACTGCCTACCCCAATTGTTTGTTGGAAATTATGGTGTCTACCACCTCCTCTCTCTGACTAATATGCTGTGGCATAATAGTCAGAGACAAAGCATCAGCTAAAAAGTTATTTTTCCTAGGTAGGAATTTAAAGTGAAATTGAAATGGCTAAAGAATTGAGCCCAGCGAATTTGCTTGGCATTCAATTTCCATGGGGCCTTTAAAGCCTCTAAGTTTTTGAGATCAATCCAACCCTCAAAAGGTTTCTGAGCTCCCTCCAGTAAATGTCTCTAGGTTAGAAAAGCCCAAATTACTGCAAATGCCCCTTTCTCCCACTTGTGCCATCAGTGCTCTGTTTCAGTGAATTTACTCAATAGATATGCACACAGATGCAACTCGCCATTTTGACTTTTCTGCAGCAACACAGACCCTATCACCACATCTGATGCTTCTGCTTGGATGATTAGGGGTTTGGTGGGATCAGGGAGTTGTAAAATGGGCTCAGCAGTGAAAAGCAATTTTAGATTGTCAAAGGCAGTTTGGTATTTGGCAGTCCAATTAAACACTGCCCCAGGGTTCTTGGTTTTCCTAACTCCCCCTTCCCCTTTGTCTTCAACAAGTCTGTGAGAGGAAGGGCAATTTGGGCAAAATTCAGAATGAACTGCCAATAGAAATCTGCAAACCCCAGGTAACTCTGCAGCTGCCTCCAAGTCCGAGGCAGCTCCCATGCAACAACATCCTGCACTTTTCCCAGATCCATTTCAATGCCATGGCTAGACACTCTGTAGCCTAAGTAATCTAGCTGCTCCTTGTGGAATTCACGTTTAGATAATTTGGCATACAGCTTGGCTTCTCTGAGTTTGGCTAGCACTTTCCATACCAGATGTACATGCTCTCTTTCATTTTCTGAGTAGATTAAAATATCATCTAAATAGACCAATACTCCATTGTACATAAATTTGTGTAAAACCTCATTAATTAATTGCATAAACACTCCAGGCCTGCCCCTTAATCCGAACAGCATCACAAGGTATTCATAACAACCAAGGGGGCAATTAAAGGCAGATTTCCATTCATCCCCTTCTCAGATTTGAACTTGGAAATAAGCTTCCCTTAAGTCCAACTTCGTGAAAATGGTCCCTTTTGAAAGATGGGCTATCATGTCCTTCATTAGTGGAAGGGGGTACTGATTAGCAGTGCAAATAGCATTTAAACCCCAATAATTAGTGCATAACTGTAGGAGCCATCCTTCTTGGTCCTAAACAACACAGAAGCAGCCATTGGAGAATTGATGGGCTGAATAAAACCCTGTGCCAGTTTCTTATCTATAAATTCCCTCAGTACTTCTTGTTCCTTCAATGACATTGAATACATTTTGGGCTTGGGAAGCTTCACCCCCCCCATTCAATTTCAGTAGCACAGTCTGTTTTACAGTGGGGAGGAAATTGATCACATTCAGCTTCCCCAAAGACCTCCCTCAGATTGTGGTAGGGTTCCAGAATCAAGTCTTCCTCAGGACCCCCAATTGGCCTGGGTTCAGTAGGCACTGCAGATAAAGGTCCCACTTTTGGGTTATCTCCATTCTCTTTACTCCCCAAATACAGTCCTTATTTGAATAGCATGTGCCCCATCATCTAGTCAATCTAAGGGTTGTTAGCTCGAAGCCAGGGCAGTCCCAAAATTAAAGAATGGTTAGCTATTGGATTCACTATAAACCTTAAAGTTTCTTGGTGGGTTCCCACTTGCATTTTCACTGTCTCTGTATAAAATTCCACAGGACACCCCCACGCCCATTGCTTCTGATCCATCTAACTGGGTAAAAACTATTGTCTTGTTTAGCCTCCTCATTTTCAATCCCAGTCCATTGACTATAGCTGGGTTGCTGGGCATTGGAATGTTTTAATTGAGAGTTTAGGAGGGAACTTTTCAATCACAGCCTTCTCTTTCTCATTCTGCTTCCAATGGCCAGCAATACCAGCCACGGATGTCTCCAACATGACCTTGACTCCTTCCTTTCAGCCAAAACAGCAGTATTTCACACTCCTTGCAATTCCCCCCTCCCATATTCCTTCTTGACACACATTGACTCATCATTGCAGATAAGCACTATCAGACAATTCAGCAATCATTTGATTGTGGAGTCTGATACTTGATTTAATTTATAAAAATGGTACACCAACCAATTAATTTCAGTACTGGCAAAGGCACCAATATACTATATCTATATATCTATATATCTATATCTATCTATATGCGTACATACATACACATACATACACACATATACACACATACATACACACACACATACACACACTGTGTGTATGTACTGTATGTGTGCGCGCGCGTGTGTGTATTCATTTTCCAATCCAGTCAAGTTGAAATATTTGATTTAGCCTTAGTTATGGGAATATAATGGTTGATCTTGTTTTATTGCCCAGCTTTTGTATTTGGTTGATCTGCCAGTGGATGTGTTGCTATTCATATAATTTTTATTCTGGATGAATAGTATATATATAACATTTTCAATTTTCTATAGTATTATGACTGCTTCTTCTAAATTATGTGGAAGCCCTCAAAAAGACCATGATTCAAAAAAGAATGCATAAATGTTTAAAAAATGCATGCAACTAATATGTTCTGAAAGATTTTTAATCTGCATTGCCAATTTCAAAAAGCTAGAAACATTACTAGTTGCACGTAAGATTTAGTATACACGTATGCAGTATACAATACTGGTTTCAAGATTTTGACAATTAGGATACTTCACACATGAGCCAATCCTCTGTAAAACCTTTGCCTGGATTTCTTCCAAATTCAAATTTTAATATCTTCATGGTTACACTGTATAAAAAGAAAGTGCACCCTAGAATATACTTATCATACTACAGTATTGACAGTTATAAATTATGTCTGAGAATTTTATTTCAGAAAAAAACTTGTTTATTTTTATTTTACTGCTTAAGGAATTTTTAACAAAGATTTTTTTCAGTCCATTTTTTTAAAAAATAAAACCACTAGAAGACATTGTATGTATGTATATGCATTTCATACTATACAAAATAAATGTTCAGAATATATCTTATAGTAGTTTTGCGGGTTTAAATTAATTACAAAGACTGACTAGTTCTCTTAGAAACATTAACCATTAATTTAAGTCGTTGTTAATTATTTTTCTGAGGTCCCACTGAAAGCAGTGTATTGGAATTGTTTAGGGCTGTGCTTAGTTTAGGCTAACATTGTGTCAGAGGTGGCATGATACAATGTAAATTGTCTCTTTCCTTATCCTGGCTGCTGTTCAGAACAGATCTGGCCACTGTCTCTATAGTTTTATCTCTAATGACAGCTGGTCATTAGTATGCTTTGAAAGCAGTAGATCTTTACAATTTCTGACAACATAAAGTAACTTGGCCTTCATCCCAATTCTGTCCCAGAAGCACATTAAGATTCTGCTGTGCCATAAAACAGATAAATGTAAGTCCTATTTCTCTCTATGAATATACCCTAAATACATGTAAATCTGGATTCAAATCTCTGACTGAAGAAACTTGAAAATTACAAGAAGGTAACCTATGAAGAGTTCATTATAGGCATTACAAGCTACAGACTCAATGACTGGTATCATAGAAATGTACAAATGTTTCACATGAAATACAATATCTGCATATAAATAGAATTCATTTAGATCATTTAGATCATTTGAGCACTTTCAATCCTACTGGTTTTTTCTGAAAGACCTTATTTATCTGATTACAGATTACCTACTGAAAAAAAGAAGACAGGTAAGTTTAGAGCAGGAAGACAATTCAGATTGTAGTTAACAATATGATAACAATGTGTGTACATAGACGTCTTTCCTGAGTATTGTGGGATTTAACAGTGACATAATTCCCTTTCCTTCTGATTTTTTCCTTTGTGATAGTTATTTAACACTATGTTCTTTTATCTTATCATTTCATACAAATTAAATTCATGAACTTTTTTATTCTCGAAAGCCCCCAAAACAGAATGAATAATACAATGTATGCTATAAACATTGTTTCTTGATACAGGCCATGCATTCTCCTATATCTAAATGAGTTAAAAGAAAAAGTAGCAATTAAGCTGTTTATATCTCTGAAGTGTACCTATATAATTAAGGATGTACAAGTTTTTAAAATCTGTTTTATAAGGCTATATAAATCTCACATATACTCTTGGAAACATATCTGCAGAGAAGAGAGGAAAGAAAGGGACATATTTGAGTCTAGATTATGTAAGAAAGATATATTCAGATATATTTCAGTCAATTGGTGTTGTACTACTGGTATCTCAATTGTGAATTTTCTTGGTAATACTCTGCCCTATCATTTTTATTCATTACAGTAGAAATACAGAGAAAATGCATTTCTCATGCAATCAGGAAAAAAAACCCAAAGCTTTATTAGATTCAGCTGATTGAAACTATATGATACTCAGTTATGTATAGATTTTCATGAACAAATGCACATTCAGAAACCTCTATCTTTCCCTTTTAAAAGCTTTATTTTTTTAAAAAATGAAAGAACTATATTATGGAATGGAGATAATGCATGAGGTAGGAGGAGAAAAGGAAAGGAAGTAAAGTATTCTTTAGGAACTCTAAAAGCCACAAGGGACCTTAAGAGTGTTCATATAACCTAGAAATTTCAGGATACCCAGTTCAAGTTTTCTTAAGGGGAAAAAAATAATAATTGAGTTTGATGTGAAAGTTTTAGCTATGCAGGAGATACATCTACATCCACACAAATGTCACACAAATATTAAGCTTAAAGTATATTCAGCTGAAGTGAAAACTTAAATGTAAAGCATAATAGAAAGGAAATAATAATAATAATAAATAGTATATAAAGGTCTTTCTTACTAGCTCACTGCCACAAGCCATTAGTAGCATCATGAAAGCTGATCAGACTGTTTTGAGAAAAAATAAATCAGATTTCATAGCCTTGTGTTAATATTGTAGAAGCACCTCATGCTGAATGCAAAAAATATGCATGGGAGTTACATTAAGAAAACTGATAGGCATACCAGTTCTTGCCTTTGTTTTTTGCAAGATGTAGTAAATCCAGTAGGCCTAACATGTGTAAGTATGTAATGCATTAAACAGTACAAAGACATATATCACCTGGCATTCATAATGAAAAAAATCTTTATAATAATTGCCAAATGAAAGACAGTAAACTAAAATGTAGAGACAAATTTTTAGAAAGCAGTCTTAAGCTGATTGAACTAAATAAGAGAATTAGTATATATTTTAAAACTCAGGTTCAGTATTTTTTTTTTTTAATTTCTGATTGAGAATAGCCTCCCAAAATATATGAAGTAGCTGTATTGATTAATTAAAAACAGCTACAGTTGGCTAAGATTTAATTTACTTGGCCTATGCACAATGGTTTAGCTTTATCTTTGTCTTGATGTGCCCCATCACACCATAGAGCCAATACAATTCTCTTTGTAAAAGAGCAAAAAGCAACAAGGAACATTGCTTTGAAATGTTCCTGTAGGCAAAAGAAGCTCCTATGCATCACTTCTGTTGTTACCACAGCCAGAGGGGGTTCATTTAATTATCAGCAACTGCAATTTGATCAAACACTATCTCAGAGGGAAAAAAATGGGAGTATTAGTCCTATTTACATAATTGATAATAGCTTAACCAAGTAAACTCTTGATCCTCTATGTGATAAAGAAAATAAAGAAGACATTTTCAGAATTATTAAACAGTATAAATAAGAACGTTTTTTAAATGAAAGGAGAATAAAATATCAAACTAAGGGAGAAAATGGGACAGGCAGCAGCAGTGTGAGGCTTGTTATCCTCCTTCACACCAGCAGATTCAATGGTCATCCCAGCCTCAGCAAACAGGCAAACCCTACTTGTGAAGACTCTGCCCCCTTCCTTTCCTCACATAAAGAATTTCAACAGAGGAACCAGCTCTGTTTAGTGCCTGACAAACAAGCTCGGTCCCAACCAGGCAGCACAGATGGGTGGGGAAGTCTGTTTCTACAGGCCTTAATAAGGGAATTTCAAGGGCTTCCTCATAAGCTTATCATTCTCTAGTATCTACCATCTTCCTCCTTCTCCAACCCCCCTCCCCCTTTTTGCCAGAGTAGCCTTTAAGCTTAGCCAGCCCTGAACCTGCAGGCACTTACAGTGAGGAGCTGTGGCTGGTGTTTTCCTTCACCACAGGGATTATGGAAAAAAAAAATAAGCCAATCTCTTCAAACTCTAAAAGTTATCATCTTTGATTGGCCAGACTGATTCCCTGTGAGATGAATTGCCACCAAGATGGGTGCCTTTGTTCATCTCAAAGATTCAGGTACAAGTTCTATAAGGTTTCATGACTAATTATTATTTTGTTCTGTTCTGTTCTGATATTTTATTTTGATAATTTATTTGTGAGTTCTTGGACTGGACTGCTGACATTCCAAAGAGACTGTGTTTGTTTTCAGTCTCTGGGCCTGAATGCTTAAACTGAATCAGGTTTATTCTTTGGAGTCCAGTGTTTGTTTGCTGTTATTCATGAGTCAGCTCCCCACATATCTGTCTACAAGGAATGTTGCCACAATCCCCAAGCAGAAAGAAGAGTGACTCCATATAATTGATGAATCGAGTTGTTCCTCACCAAAGCTTATGCCTTCTAATAAAATCTGCTAGTCTGGAAATGTGCTATATTTATGATGATTACAAGGCAGCAAAGAAGATGCATTTGAAACTTTATATTCTGGAAGATGTTTATGTACTTTGCTTTGATTGATTATATGTCATCAAGTCAGTGTTGACTCTTAGCGACCATGTAGATAGATTTTTTCCATGAGTACTTTGCTAATCATGCTATTCAATGGAAATGGAAACATTCTTGCTTACACTTTTTTTTCCCCCACTATGTAGTATCCAACTATTCATTGGGATTTCTAGGAATCTTGGCATTTGTGGTGTACATGCAACCAGAAATTCTGCCTGTCAGATTTCTTTAAATCTAAGTCTATTCTTGAGTCATATTCTACAAGTTATTGTCTCCTCCTCTTTCTCGTCCTCCTCCAGATTTTTTATCCTAATACACTTCATGCTTCTAGATCTGCACTTGTAGAAGCCTCTGGATTGCTGCGGCCAGGATCTTGACAAAAATCTGATAATCTTGAGTTGCATATCAGATCATCTTAGTGTTTAAAGGTTATTTGTTAACTTAAAGGTTATTTTGTTAACAAGAGACCTTTGAAATGCCAGACAGCTTTGAAGAGTGATTCAAGATGAAATGATGTTCAGATTGTTTGTTTATGATTTAGATTCACATAGTATCTATTTTCATTGGCTTACTGAGATCTCACATTCTTAATAGAGATGGGTGATTGTGAGTGGAGAAATGGGATGTTTAAACTGATCTTGCAATTTATATCTACAATTTTTATATCTACAATATAATGAATAATATGGTGAATTAGAATTATGATTATATATTCCTTTGGCTAGTATCTTGCTGAAAAACTAGTTATTACTAAAGTCAACTGTTTCATTGTTTATAAAATCAGTTCCAAAAAATAATAAAAAACAATGCTACTATCAAGTCTTTCTAATTCTATAGTGATATGAATCCACTCTTAATGATAGATTAATATTTGGGAATTATCCATTCTCTATTATAACCTGCCCCCACTTTCATGCTAGGTTATGTGGATCTGTGTTTATGTGTTTCCTGCTAAGAACCTTCAATATATCATCTTCCAAAGGATGAGTTTTTGTAGTGTATAGAGTATTTTCTAAGGATAGACAAATTGTTCAGCTTTGTGAGAGGCAGCAAGGTGCAAAGGATTAGGACTAAGACTGTCTTTAGCCATGGAAGCTGATGAGGAGACTTTGGGCTAGCCACTATCTCCCAGGTCAACTTACATCACAGAGTTGTTGCTGCAGGTAAAAAATGGAAAAAGGGATGTATGCCACCTGAGGTCGTTTAGAAAAGATAGAACATCAACCTTACAAATAAAAATGGTTCAACATGTAGGTGTTTTGTTTAATCTCAAGTTCTTTCTATGAAGAAATTTGCAGATCTGGATAAATATTTTCTACTTGCCTGCACTGGCCAAATTTAATAGGTGAATTTGCTCTATCCAGGGAGAACATCATATTGCATCTTTCCCCTCCCTATCCAGCTTTATGATGCCAATGACATACATTCATATAGGTCATGTTTATTTCAGCACCATAGATACAGTTGAACAAATACAGAGAGACTCCACTTGCATGATGCACTTTACTTGTACATGGGAGAAAAGAGTGTCATGAAAACTCCAAAATGTAATTAGATATTATTAGATATTTATTGTTTTATTGACTATTGTTGTAAACTGCCCAGAGATCCTCTGGTTGGAGGAGATGGGTGATGACAAATTTGATAAATAAAATAAATAAATAATTGATACACTGTAGCTAATTGATCCTGAGGCATTCATATATAGCCCAAACAGACCTAGCTGTCTTTGGGTTAAAGTGAATCCCATTGTGTTATGCATACTACTTACTGAAGGGTGAACTATCTCTACTGATATTGACAATTGCAATGACATCCTAGCAAAGGTTTATAAAAAATGGGATTTCTGTAAGGATTGTATTCTGCTTGGTGCTTATTTCTGTTTTCATTTGTTGAGAAATGTTTGAGGATCATTATGCTTCCTCTTTCCCTTCCTCTGTCCACAATGATACAACCACAATTACACTACAATCATATGACAATGATTTGTCTGACTCATTCAGAAAGAAAGGGAAAAAATGGCAGGAAGTGGAGATGGAAGTAATAGTCACTTAGTGGCATTTGTGACTTCCGGTGGGTACATTGTGGACTGAGCAGTTGTGCCCATGGGCTTAGTGGGTGGAACTGACTTACTTGCCTTAGTAATACTTGGGACTAAAAAGATAGCACTTGGTTGACTGCTTCTGATATATGAGCTTATGTGCTGTCACATAAAGATGGGTACATGGACTGGGAGAAGGAATGTCTGGATCATTTATGCAAACAAGGCCAGACATTCAATTATATCTTCTAATATTTTTCTCTTTAGATGGATAAATCTATCATTTTTTATTTTCCCATATTCATTAAAAAGAAAATGAACTCATTTTGCCATTCTGTTTATGAAGATGTTTGTTAATTTCTTCAAAAAACAATCACCCAGCAAAAATTCTTACTTATTCCTATTCTTGACCAGAAATGGAAAAGATGGCACTAAAGGAAACCTAAACAAAAGTCAATTCTTTCTTAACCACTGCAATAATTCAGTCATGCCACTAAATCCATAATGCAGTTTGATAGTGTTTTGCATCATCGTTTCCTAAGAAGTACAGTGCCAAACTTTTTTAAAATAGCTAATAAGAAAGTTATGCTATGATATTTCCCTCTCAGAAGTCCTTCATCACTCCAGTTTGCATGATTATTACAAAAAAGAGCAAAATGAATTTCTCATTTCAGAAAAAAGGGTGTGAGCATCAAAAAAGAAAATGGGCAAAGGATTTGGTAAAAAGCATTCAAAATACTTGTTTTGAAGTATTTTCTTGAAGGAAATAATAATTATGGGTAACATCTCTTCATTTTTAACAACAAACATTATATTTCTTTTCTTTATATTAAGAGTCATATATTTCTCATTTCTGTAAGGCTTCATTAGCAGAGTAAGAAGTCTTCTCAGTATTAAGTTTTGTAAGTGTATTGTACATACATACACATACACACATTGCATGTTGTATATGTCCATAATCCTTTGAACAAGCTATATAAAATATTGAGAAACTTTGAAGAATTTTTTTCTTGATTTCATTTATCAGCTGTCTTAATGAATTGCCTCCCCACTATCCCCACATACACACATTCACTCATACTCTCATACAGACTCATAACTGGTGTTCTCCTGGTCAGAGAATTTTCCAAAAAATAATGACATTTCCAACAGCTACTGTAGGCACTCTTATTATTTTCAGTTTGCAGACTTTAAACACAATGGACTGTTTTTAAAAGCCTATATTTTAGAGTATAAATTCATATTATCCAAGTCCATAAATTGCTCAGGTCTTCTATTTGTAGTGACTTAACTGAAGAGACTATAAAAGCCTAATTGTAATGATAAATCCTATTCTATTCTGTTCTGTTATTTCAAATTACTGAAGCATTTTCGGTTTATGAGTGTAGTGACATAAACTGAAGTGCTTTTAAACAGCATTCACTAGTTTTATCACAGCATGTTTACCATGATTTAGCAC
The DNA here is from genome assembly GCF_035149785.1 of Candoia aspera. Taxonomy (NCBI): domain Eukaryota; kingdom Metazoa; phylum Chordata; class Lepidosauria; order Squamata; family Candoiidae; genus Candoia; species Candoia aspera. The sequence continues at coordinate 45,593,896 of NC_086160.1, read as the reverse complement.
AGAATGCAGTCTCATAAAGAGCTGATAATCATGGCTGCAATCTTAAACCAGCTTATTTAATGCTTATAAACCCCAACGTATACATGCACATCTCACTATTTCTGTAGAAGTGGATGAATTGGTTGACCTTAACCCCTCTCACATGTATCTACCCATAACGTTTTTCATTTGCTTCTTGCATTTATTGTCTTTTGAAAAGATCCTCAAAATTATGTTCTTGTCTAAACATATTTGACTGTTTCCTTTTCAAAATGTACAACCTTAAAAATATTTTCTTTCGAGGCACATTTTAAAAAATAATGAATGTGCATTTATTTATTTTTTTCAACTGAGAATTCTCTGTCTATTAATTTCCAAGGTATTGATCAGATATTATTATGAAACTTGCAAAGTTCCAATTTATACATCATTCCACATGGAAAAAGTAATGGGGAAATGGATATTTCAAATATATTTAAAATCAAATCTTAGGAAGCATGTATCATTCCTATGGGAACATATGAACTACCAGTATGAATTATTTACTGTTTTCTGACAGTCTATTTGTGGATAGAATGAATACACAAATAAGAATGAATATAAACAAGCCAGCTTTGTCACATCCCCTACATCAGTGTTTCTATGTCCTTCAATATGTTAAGTGACTATATTTGCATCAGTAACATTTTTCTTATCTGTCTTGACTCCCACACAATCTGAATTTTATGTTTAGAATCCCAAAAAACTAGGAAACCATCTTGCCCTTTTCAGGCATTCAGATGAATGTCTGAAACTTTATATTAGGTAAAGAATGGGATGGCCTTTGTTGTTGTTTATTCGTTCAGTCACTTTGAACTCTTTGTGTCCCTAACTTCCCATATTTCCAAAGAGGAGAGCGTTTCCTCGAACACAAATACATTGCAGCAGCCAAAATCCTTATATAGCTGGGTCCATAATCACATAGAAAGCAATAATCACATCCAACCAAACTTTAGTATAGCTCTTCTCCAAGCTTTCAGGTGAATATATGGAAATCAGAGAAAGGCGTATAAGGGTGTGTTTCTGTGTGTGTCTGTGTGTGTCCTATTATTTATCCAGTTACAGCTTTTTATGCATTCAGTTGAACACCTGACCTGGGCTAGAAGTATTGTTTAGTCATATAACAATCAATAGGGTTAAATATAGAATTTATTTGTAGATGAGATAGCATTTCTCCTAAACAAACAAACAAAAGCAAATCCCTAAATTCACCATTTATTAACATTTCTTAACCCAATACATTTCACGAACTGGTACATTTGTGAAATTCATGGAAATAGCTAGAAGTATATTTTAGTAATTTAATCCATTTGCATCATCTGTTGGAAAACTAGGTTTTGTAATAGTGATTCATGAATTTTAAGAGTATGTATCTATGACAGACTATGTCTGAAAAGTAATTTCAGATTCATTCATGTGTTTCAACAAAGCACTTTATTCCATGTTGTCTTTGTATAATGACTGCTTAACTGTTTTCAGGCTCAGTCCAAAGTAATGATTTTTAAATTATTATAACTGCTTGCTGCCCACCATATGCTCATTATCAGAGATTTTGCTTTTATCCAGTGTCTTAAATTCAGTGAGTAAATACACTATCACCTTTGCTATGCAATATATCAAGGAATGAAGGCTTGAGTCATAGTTGTTGCCACTTGAAGAATGGCAAAATTATTTGGTATTTATGGCTTGACATTTTGCTGTGTTCCACTCCTCACCATAGCTTGCTTTATGTGTGTGGGGGGAGGCAGGAATGGGGGAGAACAGTGGAGGTAGTGGCAAGACATTGCTTTGATCTGTGGATAAATTATAGGTTTGTTTTAACCTAATCTTTGCTAGCCACCTTGGATTTTGGTTTGAAAGAATCAAATATTCTACAAAACAGTCAGAAGTTTTATAAGTAGGACATGTTGCACATTTTTAAATTGCCATTTTCCTCTAAGGAGTTAATGATTGTGTAGTACATGTCCATCTTTATCTTTGGAATATATATCCCTTGATCTGGCATATAAGTTGGTACTATAGCAGCAAACTAGACCATAGGAATCCTGCACAATAGAGAAGGAAATCTCATAGCTTCTTTCAAAATTCATTGAGAGAAGGAACACAAATATTAAACAGCTGAATAAAAAAAGAGTTAAATCAATAACGTAGGGAAGGTAAGCTGTCTTATTTAGCTTTCACTGGAATCACAGTTAAGGAAGAAATCTGGGTGTAATGAAATGAGCATTTTGACTTATTTTACAGTTTGGCAGAATTTCTATTGATTTTACTGTACAATTTAAGGCACGTATTCTTTTCTGAAAGGCGATATTTGTGTCAATATCAAATGTATAGTAGTTATTTTGACAGTGTTGGCAGATTCAGAGTTACCATGAAAACCTGTATTGTAAACTCTCTCCAAAAAGAAATGGGATATTCAAAGGGTAGGAAAAATAAACCAGAAAATCTAGAATAGTAGAATTGCTAAATTGTGGCTTGTTTGATAGCCATGGTTCTCCATTCCTAATCCTGAAGACGCCAAAAGATGAAATGTGCATCATGATATCACAATGTAAGCTCTTCCCTTTCGTACATGAGTCACAATGTCTCATGCAAGTACCTTAGGGACACAGTTTGTGTTCCAGTATTGTGGTACAAGTTTGGTCACTTGTTATAAATCCCTTAAATATATCACATATTTATTTAATAATTTAATAACAGTGTACCAAATAATGCATAAACATATCTATGCTTGTAAAATACTAGGAAATTTTCCTTAAATAGAAACATATTGTGTCATGCTTTATTTAATAGAAATAAATGAGCTAAAACTTCTTGAATCCTGAATTCTTGAATCTTGAATTAGATATATATGACTTTTCTGGTCTCTCAATATAACTCTTTTCACTATTTCCCAGACCCAGTATAACCAATATTTCTTGAAAATGGTTTCTTCCACCGTATAGGAATATAATTCAAAATAAATTGATACCTTTAATTAGAAAACATTTACCCATCTCATTCATTATATGAATTAATGGTTACATTAGAATTTATTGAAAAGTCTTATAGTATATAAAAGAAGTACAATCAGGTCCTGGAGCCTTATTCATTTTCAGGTTTTTTATGGCTTCTTTAGTCTCATCTTCAGTTATCAGTTGAATAAGAATTTCCTTTTGTTGATCTATAAATTTCTTTTCCATGTCAAATGCCTGTTTGCTATGTAACCCAAAATAATAATTATTAACAAATAATTATTTGCTATAATTATTATAGTTAATAATAACTAACGAATTGCTTCATCATTTCTCAGGTTCCATTCCAAATGGAGATAACAGTTCTTTTATCCTGTCCCCTGTGAAACTAATAGGCCAGCATTTATGACTTAATTGCCTTTTTCAAAATGTTTCTGTTTAACAAAATTCAGCTTCTTATAAGTCTCATTTACTTTAATTAAGTCTCATGGATTATGTATTGCTTTTATCTTTTATTTTAAATCTAAAATTGGATTAGGTTTATGCCTAGATTCTGTTTCAAATCCTCTAGTAATGTGGATGATAAAATAAAAGCCTGGTAAATAAAATTTCTTCAGAAAACTATAATCTCAACTTAGTCAGTGAAGTTTTTGTTGACCTATCTTGTCATATAAATTTTCTCTGCAGTCTATCAAAATAATAAAATAAATAAATAATTCTGAATAAAATAGCTATTTGGAATTAATGTTGTGATGGCTCCTAAAATATCCATCAATTCAGGAGTGATATTCATTTTGATAACATTAATCAAACCCCTCACCTTAATGGGATTTTAATCCATCTATTAGTTTCCATAACAATTTTATCTGACATCTGATATATTAATTTTAATATATTTAGAAATATATCCTTGGGGGGAGATGGGTGGCAATAGAAATGTGAAAAATAAATAAATAAATAAATAAATAAATAAATAAATACATTTGAATATTGTATATATTTTCTGCATATGACAACACTGAACATCTTAGATTGATCTGTTGATGTATCACATCCCAAAGGAAGTAGACTTTATTTTTCCGAATCAATCTTACAGTATATCCTATTTTTTTTTTTTTTGCAAATTTTTGAATTACCCAATGGCAGGATGGACTGCACTAAAAATGTTAACACCCTTTAAGTGTTTTCCTTCCCCTTTAAGTGTAATACACCTCAGCGTAAGGAGGGCTGGGAGATGGTTAAAAGCCCTGGGTTTGGAACAGCTGTGTGGTGTGATGTGGGTATGTAGGACAAGCAGAAGACAGAAGGAAGCGAGGGTGACAGCAGCAGTAACAGCTTGTAGCAAAAGTAGAGAAGGAGTAAGTGAGACTTTGTCCACTTAAAGGAGAACTGGGTTCTAAGAGTAGTAGTAGAATTGTTAGTAGTGTTTCATAGTTATAGTAATAGAAATAGTATAGTGCTAGAATAGCTTAGTAACCTACATGTATTAGTTAGAATAGACAGTTTACAGTAGTAATAGTGATAGAAATATAGGTTAGTTGGAAATTGTATTAGTTGGTCACCTAGGTAGAAAAAAAGTGCTTTTATACTGTAACTAGTGATTTTATAAGTAAAAGACCCCACACAAACACACACACACATAAAAGGGGTGAACAAAAGGTCTACGTGTGCAGTGTTTCATTTGGGAACATCTTGGTGAGTCTGAGTAAACAACCTTTGGGTATCAAATGAACCTGTGACACACCCATATCAAGTTAGGCAACAAAACATAATAGCTATCCATATTGCCAGGATTTTATCAGCATATAAATATATATATATATTTATTTTTTTCTTACACTGAATCCAACAGTAATATTCAGTGATTATCATTGACTAAGGGACGCGGTGGCACTGCGGGTTAAACCGCTGAGCTGCCGATCGGAAGGTCGGCAGTTCGAAACCGCGCGGTGGGGTGAGCTCCCGTTGCTAGTCCCAGCTCCTGCTCACCTAGCAGTTCAAAAACATGCAAATGTGAGTAGATCAATAGGTACCGCTTCGGCAGGAAGGTAACGGCGTTCCGTGTCGTCATGCTGGCCACATGACCCAGAAGTGTCTACGGACAACGCCAGCTCTAACGGCTTAGAAACGGAGATGAGCACCGTCCCCTAGAGTCGGACACGACTGGACTTTACGTCAAGGGAAACCTTTACCTTACTATCATTGACTAATATTGCTAATGGTTCAAGAATTAAATCAAATAGCAATGGAGAAAGTGAACAATATGATGGATTCTACACAGTAACACAATTGATCCAGAAATTAAGTGATTTATTATTACTCATGCTATTGATTGAAAATAAATTGCAGTACTTTTAATGTAATAATATAAATAAGTTTATGTGCTAATATTTATAATATGTTTAAATTGCTGGTATTATTATAAAAATGATAGCTGTAGAAGATAAAGCTTTTGTATAACTTTATTTTGTTGTGATTTGGGATATAAATTGTTATTTTCCCAAATTCAATATGAAAATGTAATATTATGCTGTATAGAGATTTCTCCCATCCAGGCCAACATAGTGACAAATCATTAATATAGTCCTGTTTCTTCAATCTGAATTTCTTTAATTATCAATTATTTTGAATGTTTTAAATTATAAGTTATTTTCACTCTCCTTATGAAAGAATTTCTGAATTTTGTTTGGTTTGGTTTTAAAATCTATACGTGAATAATGCAATATACCTTTGCCAGCTCTCAGTTAAAGATGAAGCACCTTCAGTAAAATGGTATGTAGTTGACACTCAGGTATTTAAGCACAAATTTTAAACATTGTGTTTGAACAACTGAACATTATATTGGCCAGATTAATCAGTAAGATTCACCTTTTCTCCATATTTGAATTTTAAAAATATTCATTCCATTTAGATATTTGTCATTTTCATAAAATAAATCAAATGAAATTATTATCCTTTCCTACTATTGTTTACAAATATCTGATTTGTACTCTACAAATAATAGAGTAGAGCTTTACTCATCTCAGAAACTTCACTGTATCAAATACTTTTTTTTTATCTCATTACTGATGATTCAGCTCAATTGTACTGGTTGGATATTCAGGAATATTCATGAATAGTTTCTTAAACCCATTTTTTAAAAAATGGTTCTAGTCTTGCATTCTTGATAAGTAGAACTTTATATTATATTAGAGTTCTGTATCCACAAATTTATAATGGCTGAATCTGATGGACATTTTTTCCTTCTTATACATTATGGTAAATAATTTATGTAATAACTGAACTTCCTTAATGCCCATTATGGTCCACACTGAAGTTATGTTATTATTTTTATTGCTTCTTAATTAAATAATCTAGCATTCAAGATAGTAGTGATTTGATGTAGGCAGGTACTCTATTTATTTTCAAAAATTATAAAAGGAAAAGCTATTCTGAATATGTAATGACCAATACAAACAAAGAGTTAAAATACAAAGTTAATGTAGCCAGCATTCCTTGAGGAAATAGATAATATTTTCTATGATGTAACATAATGTAGTCATTAGGAAATAAATGCGACTTAATCTAATCTTGTTAAAATTACTCCTTAAAAAGCAGAAGATTTACCATTATTTCTTATCAGGTTCAAGTCAATTTTAGAGATATTTTTTTCTGATCTAGTGAAAGCACTATGGTTCTTTATTATACTATGTTAATATAATAAGAATCTGTGGCATTTGTCATAATCTTAGAGAAGAGCCTCTTCACAAGTCTTACCTGTCACAGAAGACATACAGTACCTATTAATTCCACATAGGTTTTTCTTTCTATTTTTTCCTGGTCAGGGTATTCATTAGTTCTGTGATTTTTTTTCAATGTCTAAGCAATTCATCAAGAATTTGATGCATTTGAACAAAGCACTAGTTTTTGTCTGGACATTTTTATGTTCTACTTATATGTTCTTCATCTTTGGACTTCTCCACCATCTTTGAAATTGGAGGCCCTCTCTGATTATGCTAAATATTCAGTACAGAGACAATAAATTGATGTAAATGACTGGCCTTAGGCCTGCTACCTGAAAAATATGCCTTACTAATGAGAAAGAGGTAGGGGTTTTTGTGTGTGTGTGTCTGTGTTGAAGTGATCATCATTATCTTAACTTTGATAAATACCATTCTTATGGTACAAGCAATTTGTCCAATATGAATGAAAGGTAAGACTATAACTGTTCTATCATTTAATTTTCTTCTGCTTATGGTCTAGTTGTAATTTTGTAGACACCTAGTTCCACTGCAGTCCTAAAGAAATATTAAAAACCATAGAAAGCATTTAATATTGCTAAATGTTATGGAACTATAAACAGGATCAACCATAAGGTCTCCTTATTTGACAACTGATATCTTTGTTTTCCTTACAGTAAGTTTTCTTGGCAACACCAGTAGGAGCTTAATTATTCATCTTCTGGATAAATGACTCTAGCCAGAACTCTGTAGTTACCGTAGAGTAAAAAATTAATCTGAGAAAAAGTCTGTGATTTTGTAATAAATTATATATCCAGAGTCAACTTCAAAGCTACCTGGTGTGAAATAGCCATGATTTGATTCAAGGATGGGATTTGAAGTTTGAAGAGGCAATGATATGAATTTTAAACTAGAGTTTCAACAGGTGATTTGAGTCATTTTGAGATTCAAGATTCAGTTCAAAAAGAGACAGGTCCATAGCTATAATAGGAAAATTTCAAGATGCCTGAAGCTGCTTAACTTTTTGGCAGGATGGGGTGAAAATAACAGACACAGTAGACTGTTTAGGAACTTTAACTCAGCCAAGTTCCAGCTAGATACCTTTAACAGTTTTACCACAATACAATTTTGAAATATCTCCCTTCTTTTTTTGTTTTAATTAAACATACATACAGAGCTTAATAAACTTATATACAACCTCTATTACTTTTACATATACATTTAATAATTATAGTTATAATATAAAACCTTAGAACCTGCACCCCACCCCCAGGACCAATATTTTACTTAATCATTCCTCTTTCCAGAAATATAATTCTTGTGAAGGGTGTACATCCTTTCCCTTTTAATAAAACAAATTCTACAAATATATTTCATATCTCTGCAAAATCATTTTGACTCTGTAACCACCTTCTAACTTTAATATTACTCATTAACTTATCATTAATTGCAATATCCTACACTTTATACCATTCTTCTATTTGATAATCACCTTTTATCTTTCATTTTCTAGCTATCATTAATCTTGCTATCAATAGATTTTTAATTAAATATTTAGAGGCTTGAGTGCATCTAATCTTGTCATATATTGGTAACAATGCTATAACCAGACATACAGTACCTCCAAATTTATCCTAGTTATCTCATTTATCTCTTTAAATACCAATTGCAAAAACTTCTGTACTTGCTTGCAACTCCACCACATGTGGAGGTAAGTGCCAGATTCCTGGCATCCCCTCCAACATAATACTGAATATTTCTTATTTATTTGATTTAATCTTACAGGTGTCAAATACCATCTCTAAACCAATTTGAAAAAAAAATAATAATCCTTTATCCTTACAGACTTAGTTTTTAAAACGCATATATCCCATATCTTCCCCCAACTCTGATTACTTATTTGTTGTGTTAAATCATAATCCCATACTGTTTTAAGATAATCCTGATGATCTTCAATTTCTAATAATATCTTATAAATTTCACTTGTTTCACCTTTTATAACTATATATTTTTCTTTATCTTCTCTCTCTAAAATCATCTTCTCAAATCTTGTATAACCTCTACATTTTATTTTATTTTCAATTATCCATGTCTTAATCCATTCTCTAATTGTGTACCATGAAGCCAAGGTATCTTTCTTCCCCTTAATGCCTCTCTTATTCAATCTGTACTATTCATTTCTTTCACCCAATCCTTTATTTGAAATATTTTCTTCTCCCTCAATTCCTTTTCAATTCCTTCTTTGTAGGGATTTTTTCCACCATCACCACTGGGGTCAATGGGTAAACAACTGGCATTATTTTTTCTTTATATTTTGCCCAAATCCTTTAAAAAAGTGTTTAAAAAGGGGTTCTCAGCTCTTTTCAGCCATTTCTTAATTGGTTTATTAAAAAATACATCTTCCAATTTCCATTCCAATTCTTGTGTTTCCATCTCCATACAATTCAACTCTCCTTGTCCTACCATTCCATCTATAATGTATCTTATTTGATTAGCTATATAATATAATCTTAAATTTGGGAGCCCCAATCCTCCAGCTTTTTGAGGTTTATACCATCTATTTTTATTCACTCTTGCTTTCTTATCTCCATTACAAAAGTTATTAAACATGGTTTGCCAATTCTTCATCTCTATATATGATAGCTTAATTGATAACATCCCAAATAAGAAATTTATTCTAGGTAAAATCTTCATTTTGATAATTGCTATTCTGCCAAACCACGGTAGTTTAATTTTCCTATACTCGTCCAACTTGTGAAGCCTTGTACTGCTGCTTTGAAAAATAAGGGAATTGTTTATAACTGGGGATACCCTGTATTTCTTAAATTTTTATGGGCAGAGAAATTTCATAAAATAACATCACTGGAACAAGGGATGGAGCTATTACATCAGTTGGAGTTAAAGAAGCGGAAAGAAGATGAAGCAGAAGAGCAAGAGGAGGAATTGGAAGCAGGAGGAGGAAGTAAGATAGTATAAGGGACATAAGAAAGATGGACTAGGAGACAAAGAATTGGTGTTGTTGCTGTTATTCTTAACTGGGGAACTGCGTCCGTCCGTCCCCCCCCCAAAGAGTTCGTGAGAACTATGGGAGAGGTTAACAACCTCTGGAAAAGGGTGGAAGTACTTTTGTGTGTGTGTATGAGGGGTCATGGGGGGAGGATGAGGGATTGGGAAATAAGGTGTTAGTTAAGGGTTTCACTTTAAAGGACCAAATAAGAAAGATTTTACAAATGTTATGGACAATAGGTTAAGGTTCACAACTTTAAATGTTAAAGGGCTAGGATCAAATATTAAAAGGAAAAGGGTAGAAGCATTATTGTATAGAGATAAAGCAGATGTAATATTTTTACAAGGACACATCAGGTAAAAGTGGAAGTAAATGAACTCAAATAAAGATGGTCAGCTGTTTATGAAAAGGCATGTGGGACTTCTAAAACAAGAGGAGTTGTGATTATAATATCTAAGAAATGTTCTAATGTAATAAAGACAAAAAAAGGATTCCATGGGTAGATATATAATGATACAGGGTGAGGTGGGGGGAGAGGAATATGCATCTATGCTCCAAATGTGAAACAGATGCAGTTCTACGAGCAGTTATTTAAAGATATGGAGGAAGGGATACATTGTAATGGCAGGAGATTTCAATATAGTATAGGATAAACAGAAGGATAAAACTAACTCCTCTGTAGATGAATGCCATAATAATAATATGGATTTAACTATTATTATGAATAGAAATGAGTTGAAAGACATTTGGAGAATAGCATGAGCAGAAGAAAAGAAATTTACTTTCTATTCATCAGTGTCTAAGAGTTATTCAAGAATAAATTATATTTTTATATCTAAAAACTTAGTTTCTAAAATAATGAATACTGAAATAGAGGTTATTAAAGTTACGGACCACACATTGGTCAATATGGATATTAAAATTAAGAAAGATTATAAAGAAGCAAATAGGTGGAGGTTAGATATGAGAATTCTTATTTATAAGCAAATTGGAAAGGAATGGCAAGGAATATGGGAAATTAATGAAATAGGACAATATACACAAGTGGTACTATGGGATACAATAAAAGCAGTAATGAAAGTATTCTGTATTAGGGAATCATGTACATTGAAAAGGCAACAGGAAGAGGATGAGAAAAGATTGGAGAGAGAAAGAGTTTGAGTGGAAATATATAAAAGATAGGGATAAACAGATATATGCACAATTACAAGCAAAGAGGAAGGAGTTGGAGAAAGTGCAGATAAATTTGATATATTTGAAAAAATAACTTTTTGAACACAGTAATAAAAATTCTAAATGCTGGCCAGGTCTGCACAATCAAAAAAGGCAAGGAATTTAATTGGAACAATTAAAGATAAAACAGGAAAAAGCTATAATTGGATGAAGGACAAAATAAGAGTCTTTCGGCTTTTATCAAGAACTATACTTCTCAGGGTAAACCAATAGGAAAGATTAGAGAATATATAAGGAGGCATTGGACAATAAAATTTCAGGAGATTGATAGGGAGGTAATGGAACAACCAATATCAGATAAAGAAATAGAAGTCATTGATAAATTAAAAAGGGGAAAGTCCCCAGGTGTAGATGGATTGGGACCAGAATATTATAAAATATTTAATAAATTATTGGTACCTAAATTAAAGATACTATATAATAGAATGATAGAAGGTGATAGGATCCCACCATCATGGGAATAATTGTTAATCATATTAATACCAAAGGTTGATAAAGTTTTAACAGATCCTGGATCATACAGACCTATCTCACTAATAAATCAGGTTGCTAAAATATTGATGGCAATAATGGCAAAAAGAATGAATACTTTTATATTTAGATATATTAATAAGGATCAATGTGGCTTTGTAGTGGGAAGGCAGATATCAAATTTAATTGGAAGAGTGCTGAATATAATAAATATAATAAGAATGGATTGAAAACAGATTTAATAGCCCTGGATATATTTAAGGTCTTTGATTGTGTGGAATGGGCAGCTTTAAAAATAATAATAGAAACCTGTGGATTTGGTGAAAGATTTAAACAATTGATAAATCAATTATATCAACAAAATACTTCAATGGTTGTAGTGAATGATGGAATGACAGATCACATTTTACTACCTTAGGTACAAGACAAGCTTGTCCCCTTTCCCTGATTTTATTTACCTTAGTCATAGAATTTTTAGCCAATGTCACTAGAGAGGATGAAACCATTAGAGGGATTGGGAACAAAGGAAAAAAAAAATAAAGTAAGCTTGTTTACATATGACATTTTATTAACTGTTGAAAAATCCCTGGAGTCTTTGGAGGGAATAGAAGGACATTTGAGAGAATTTGGAAATGACAGGGCTGCAAATAAACTGATTAAATCAGAAATGATGTTATTTAATTACAGTAAGAGGAGAGATTGATGGTTTATGAGTAATAATAAAATAAATATTAAGTTAAAGAATTCAATAAATATTTAGGAATAAATATAACAAGAGAACTAGATAGTTTAGAAAAGGAAAATTTCCATAAATTAAAGCCAGAGATCCCTTGTACCTCTTAGAAGAGATGAGGAATATGGCAGATTCCCAATTGTCTAGCAAGAGTCCATAGAGACGTTGCCTGAATCTATATAGAACACATCCTGCTCCAATTTAAATATACAAATTTTCAATATTGTATTAAACTTGCTTTTTTGGGGAAACAGAGGCTTGTGCTTTCCTGCCTCTAATCCTGGGTTTTAGGAGTCTGGCATAGCTGGTAAGCTTGGATACTTCAGAAAAATATCTCTTCATCACTGACCATGGTGAAGTGTTAAGCTCACAAGATACATTAGCAAAGACTGAGGTCTTCTGGGCATGACTTTGAATCATAACAAAATTACTTGCTGTCCTGGATGCATATTTATTCTTTGTGATCATTGAGATTTTGGTCAGCCAGGAGGTTTGATATAGCTGGTGGACAAGTTTAGTTGTTCTTGGAAATGAACCTCATCACTGGTAGAAATTGGTTGTGTCAGGGATATAGCTTGCTGATAATATTCTTTATTTGTTAATTAGGAGTGATACCAGAAGTAGATTGCAACAATGAGATGTAGAGCCACAAAGATAGACAAGCCAAAAGCAGCTGGAACAGTTTTGTAGCCTTGGCATTCTACCTTACTTTAAGAGGAGTAAATATATGAACCACTATTTTTAAGTGTTAAGCTGGTACTCTTCAATGGTACCTCAATCCATTGTCAAAAAACATTAACTTGTCCCAGTCATGCAAAATTTAAAAGTAAGGTCAGTTCTGAGCCCCAATTTAGAATACTGTAAGCTAAGTTGACCTCTCAGTTATGTTGGCTGGACCAGCAAGGAAGTATAACATTCCATTAGCATAAAACAGAGCAAAATTAAAACATAGCTAGCCACATTAAAGAAGCTGAGAGCTGAGAAAGTGAATGAAGCTGCAGTAATGTTAGTCTTGCCAGATCAAAAGAGCTGTGATAGGCAAAGACTTTAATGATATGATAAATATCATTGGCTAAATGCTTTCAACAATATCAGAAAGCATATTACACCACTCAAAATCTTAATTGTTCTCTACCTATGAAATTGAAGTTGCAACATTGTGTTCTGTTTATAAAATTACATTGAATCTCTGAAGCACTTTGGAAGGCTCCAAACCTTTTTGGAGCTACAAAATATAGTTTGTTCCTTCAAAATCAGTCCTTACTTTGATTTTCAAAGTCTTCATCCCTGTTAGAGGGATGTTAGAGAGTTAGAGTTTCCATGAACCTGGAAAGCTGTTGGTAGTTAGTCTATTCCTCGATATTATTGAAAATATATCAGACAGCTCATAAAGTTTTAACTATTTTTTTTTAATATCACCAGCTTGTACCAAATTGTAAGACATGTTTTTCATGACAGGTGCAAAGATGTATTTAATTATGGAAAATATTTGCACAGACTTTTGTCATGTGCTACTGTAATTAAATGGAAATGCATACTATTTTTACTGCATTCATAATTTATAGAAAACATGCATTATCCTGAATAATCATGCAGAATTGTTCAAATGGTAATATATAAGGAGTAATACTACCATTTCATGGCATATTTCTAAATTAAATAGTATAGCACACATTGAATAATGATTATTGCATTAAGGAGCTATTCTGCTATCAAGTATTTCTTAAAGAAATTATGAGTGTCATAAATGGTACTTGTTTGGTATATTGTTTTCTGCTACAGATTAAGGTTACTATGATAACTAATCATTTTGGCCAGGTGAAGAGGTTGAATTTAATTGTCCTCTTTTCAGGTGTTAATAGTTGCATAGCCTGACGCAAGGGCAGTTTGCTTGTTAATTTAAGTTCCTTCACTTTAGGCTTGTAGAGAGTAAGCAGCTCTCAGCCTGTGAAAATGCAAAGCCTGTAAATATGTTTTTGTGCTTTCTGTAAATAAATTTATTTTTATAGAAATGCCTGGTGTGTGACTTTTCTGATCTCTCCTGGGCCAAATTCTTTCTAGCACTCTGCCAACAGTATTTATATTTGGGAGTAAAACACACAGAATCATGCACGTGGTATTGATATCCTGAAGTATCTTTGTTTTCATAATGCATCTAAAGAACTCACTGTCCAATTTTGTATACCAAAAAACTGTTACCAAACACCATCATTCAACTACTGCAACAGGTGGTCTGTGGAGGCGCAAGCAACTGCTAGCTCATAGTCCCATGTTTGTTGCAGATGTATGTTCACTGCCTGATAAGGATTCAGGAAGCAGTTAATAAAAAGCAGTTAATAAAATATAAAAGACACCTGCACCTTACTAAGTTGTCTGGGAAATGGGCGACTAACCCTCAGAGAGGGAACTTTAGAAAGATAAAGTCCCCACCTTAACAAACTGAAATATAAATTGGGTTCTATAATCCAGTTGTTCAAATTTCTGTAGCCTGATTACTTTGCACTTTAATAAATATTATTAAAGATTTAATAAGAATCTTGCTTTCAGTAGTTGGCTGTATCTTTTTGAAAGGGGAAAACTGAGAGTGACTCAACACATTGTACTGTATATCAGGATGGGCAACTGGTACCTGAAATTTGTTTTCTTACAGCTTCCAGGATTCCCTCCAATCATCTGCTGAATAAATTAGCAGCTTTGTTGTCTACCTTTTAATGAGATAGATAGATGACACACTTTAAAGTAAGTCTAGCCTTAAAAGCTTAAAAGTAAAAATTCCCACCAATCAGGGGAAAAAAAAAAGATATCCTTTCCACCCATTTGTGTGGCATAGTCCCTGATAGTTTTCACCATCCCCACCCAATGAGGCTTCTACCCACTTCCATGTTAAATATGACTCAAAGTACCAAAAAGTTGCCCCTGATGGTTGCCCTAGTTGTCTAATATTTTTGCCACAAAAGTCAATTAAATGAAAAAGCAGTCTAATGTGCAGGGTTTTTTTTTTCTGCTCAGATATCTTATTCAAAATGAACCAATAATTTGCTGTAGATCTTTTGCATTAGTACCAAACAGAAGGCATGAAAAAGTGTTCAACTGCTGTGTTTTCTACAAGAGCTATTCAAGCTCTTAAACATACCCCTCCTAACCTTGAGAATGCTTCAGGAATTTCAAAGTCTGGCAACATGTTTTCTCCTTCCTTGCTTACTATTGTAACTTCCATTTTATGGGGTTTTTTTTCCTACTTTCTGCACAAAGAGAATACTTGTTGTAGTTACAGTACATAAGCTCTCACTAAGAAGAAAAGTAAATTAAAGGTGCTGGATACCCCCCCCCCCCAAAGTTCTGTATCTCCTCCCAACCCTGGCTATATAATGTAACAACTTGCAATGGAGAAAACTGACATTACTATCTCTGCTTCTCTGAATAGAGGCTTTGCATGATATGCCACCACTATAAACTAATTGTATACTTGCGTAAATTATAATGTGTTAGGGTATTTTATAATGTATTATAATATACTTATGCACAATAAATAAAACAATATTTGCAAATACATAAGGGCATCACACCAGATTTATTGCAGAAAATGTTTGGGGAATATGGCAAGAGGATGACTGAATCAGTTGCCAATAGTTTGGATACTTTTAAAAAGGAAATGAAAAAAGGATTTGCAGGAATAAAAAAAGGATATGAAAGAAGAAGTTAAGAAGATTGAAGAATCTGTAGGAAAATTGGCTGGAGATGTAAAACAAATTAGTGACAAAATGGAAGTCTGGGAAAGTAAGACAGAAGTTATAAACGGAGAAATGTAGAAAGATTTGGATAACCTGGCATTACCGGAACTGAGAGAAAAAGAATTTTGTTTAGAGCAATTCCAGGACACCATGGGGAAGATATCAAAGAAAAGATTAAGACCCTGTATAACATTTTGGATTGAGATGAAGATGACACAGAGGCAGATACTGATAAAGTTGATAGAATTAATACACAGTTTGCAAAATGAAGATATGTTCCAAGGGATGTCCTTGTGCACTTTGTCAGGATGAAGACGAAAGATCAAGTTCTACAACAGCATTTTAATACTGGATTGTGGATTGATAATACAGATGTAATTGTATTTAGAAATTCCAATTAGAATGCTGTGCAAGAGAAATGAGTACTTTTTTTCTGACAAACAGAAAAAAGATGGTATAAGTTAGAAGGGGTGATTTTTACTTTTAAACAGTAGAGTGTCAGATTGAACTCTGTGCAAAAAGCAAGAGTCTCTGGAAAAAATCAAAGAAGAATTGGAGGAAATACAAATGGAAGTGACAATGACAGATGTGATTAAACAAATGCCAGAACAGATACAACAGGATACTGAAGATGCTACCATGTTGCCACTCAGGTGTTGATTTTTTCTAAAATCTTGGTGTAACTATGGATTAGAAATGTGAAACATGGAGTATAAATGGAGCAAATGCTCCTCAAAACAGAGAGAAAAAAAATCATTATTTGAAAAAGTTAAAACAAGATGTGATTTGCTTATAAGAAACATGTATTAGGAAAAAGGATATAAAATATTTTAGCCACAAAAAATTGAAGAATTTATTTCAGCAGGTAAAAAAGAAATGGAGTTATTTTGTATATAAATTCTCAACTATATTCAAAACATATGTTGACTGATGATTATGCAAGATAAGTTGGAGTGGCAGTTAACTTACAGGGACTAAGACTTTGATAGTGGGAATGTATGCCCCAAATGAAGATAAAACAGCATTTTATAAAGGACTTATGGATAAACTATTGGTCTTTCCATATGAAAATTGGTGTCTCCTGGGAGATTGAAATGGGGTGGTTTCCCCACAAAAAGAACCTTTAAGAATATATATATACACAAGGCAAACTACCAAAGGTTTTCTTTGACTTAATCAACAATTTGGAGCTTGTTGTTATATGGAGATATAAAAACGGTGACTCAAAAGAATATACTTATTTTTCTGAAAGACATAGATCTTTTTCAAGAATACATATGATTTGGATCTATAAGATTTTGACTTATATTTGGCTAAAATTCATAAAGTAGAAATATTACCAAAGACTTTCTCAGACCACAACCCAGTGACTTTAACTTTTAAAAGGAAAAAATGGCTCTTTCAGATGGAGATTGAATGAGATGTTGCAAAAGGAAATATGTGGGGTATGAGGGTCTAGTGTTGTCATGTTGCAGCAAAATTTCCTTCTTATATTTCTGACCTCTGCTTAATCCTATTGTTTGTTTCTCAAAATGTTGAGTTTTGCAATGGAGTGCTCAGAGTTGATAATGATTTCAGTATCAAAGATATCCATGTGAACAATAGCACCTGGATCCCCAAAAACTCTAACCATGGGTGTTCCTGCCAAAGCCTGGATTTTGATTTTCTTTTTTTTTTAAGTGAAGCTTTAGGTTGATATTTCATGGACGGATGCTTTCTTTCTTGGTCATAATGATAAAACCATTTTTCATTGGCTGTCATAATGCTGTGAAGAAATTCCTTGCCTTTATTAGTATAATGTGAAAATTGCTGGCAAGTGTGACCTCATAAAGTTGACAGCAATTTCCCTTTGAGTGACCTGCTGATGGTCTTTAATCAGGTCATCTACTTTCCTTATATAAAACTCATCAATTCCCATCACAGATCATCTGTTTAAGTCTTGATCACACAAATCATCTCTTCCTGCTTCAACATCTTTACCATTTTGGGCCCAGTGACACACAGAGGATCTTTCTTCCTCTTGCCTTCCCAAAGAAATGTGGAGCATGAAAACACAGTAAGGATAGAGAAGGTATTTGGACTGCTTCCATTTCATCTCCTACCTCTGTTGGCTTATTTTGAGAACTGTCTGGATCCTGTTTTGACTCTATCCCAGTTTATCTGAAATCAGATCAAAGCTATAACTTGTTTGTTTTTTTCGAGTTGGATTTTTTTTAGTAAGATTGAGGTGTGCAGGTTGTTTGTGTGTTTGTTTTTTATGCTGTTGATGCCTCTGGACACCTCTGCTAGAGAAGGAAATCTACTACAATATCAATTTACCTGCCCTGAAATCACTTAGTCCCTCCTGATTTTGGTTTGATTTCTCTTACTATATAAGCAGTGTGAACCAAACTCTTGATTTATTTCATTTTCCCAATTTTGGGCCATTAATCTCCCCACTCCCTGCTATCCCTTCCTCATACATGGTCTACACTGCAACCTACAAGCATGATTAATTGTGAACAGTGCCTGATTGCAGAAAGTCATGTTATTCTTTGAGCATCATTACTAGCTGAAGCTTTTAATAGAACTGTGTTGTAAATGTGGATAGAAGATAGTGGTACTCTGCATGTATTTTAAATGTAGTTGGAAAATACGCTAGCAATTTATTGTTTATTTATATGGAGTGTTTATGGTCCAAGATATTTTTGTTACACAATGCCATGTACTCATGGCACTCTCCTATTCATCAGATGGAAGGAGAGCTGTTTAACTCATAATATTTCCTGCCTGTTCTCAGCATTTCAGTCAGGAAAAGTAAGGATAATAAAATGCTGACTTCAGTGTGATTGTGGGGTTGGGTAATGGGAAGATGTTGTATGAAAGCGTCCAATGTTTATAACCACTCTAGAAATAGAATTGATGGTTCCGCTTCATAAAAGCAGTATTTTTTTAAATGCATTTCAGAAAGTTTTGTGTTTATAATGAATACACTTGAGCATAGAAATACAGGATAGAATATATTTTAATTAACTATGCAATTGTTTTATGTCTTCCATCCAGAAAATCACAATGAATTCAGTGAAGCTTACCCATAATAAGTCAATATAATTTAAAGGTATATGGCATATAAATAAAACATAATCTGGTGGATATTTAGCACCTACTTAAAACATTTTTAAAATATTTTTTTCTGAAATGTAATAAATAGGTGGAAGAGGAAGGAAATGAAGGGGAAAATTATTCTGTTAATTATTACAATCTATAATTTCTTAACCCTTTCTCTCACTCACACAAACGCACACACACACATTCCATGTTCCTTTGATGAATTGCTTGTTAATAATGACAATTAAATACAAAAAGGGACATAACTATACCTGTTATTACCTGTTCCAGGTAATTTTTATTTTTTTGTACTGACAACCATTTATTGCCTTAAACAGTAAAAATTCCAATAGGTAATATATTGCCTACTGGTATTGTTCTGCACAGCAGTAATGTAAGCAATTGAGAATGTTTCAACCTGTTAAAATATAAGTAGCTCCTTTTCAACTCTAATGCATAAATTAGGATCTTAAAACAGAGAGACACACAAAACTGCTGAATCTTCATATTTTGAAGTGGCTGTTAAACTTTTTATTTCATTATTAATTAAAAGTTACCAATGTCACCTGTGTATCTATTTTGAGATTAAAGTGCTCTAGTAATTAGAATCTGTCTGTGGATGCATAATTTCTAAAGAAATAATATAATCTCTTTTAGTAGGTGACTCTTTTTTCTCTTCTATTAATCTGTCACTGAAAATGAATCCTGATTAAATTTTCCAACTCTGATTCATTTAAAGCCAACAGAAAAGTTGTATGCTATAGTTGGTTGAAAGTGATCTTTCTACAGAATTCCTTCATTTTATATTTTCTTTAAAAAAAGAATTTAAAATCAAAGAAGTAATTATTTCTGTATAATTAAAATTACCTATACAACTAATCTAAAAATAGCATTAGTCAGGACTCATTTAGATCTCAGAAATTTGTCAGTATAACACAATATTACACAAATGTATTCATTAAACATGTTCAACTGCATGCACTGTTCTGAAGACAGCTGGACACGTAAGGAAGTGGCATATGGGTTTACATGTGTGCCTATGTCCCCTTCCAATTTTAATTGTACTCATATGAAAACAAATACTAAACAGGGCTTTACTTAAACAGGTTTAGGAATAGGAACATATACAATGATATTTTGGCTCACACACTTCTACTTGAAGACATGCTGAGAAAATCATTGTGGAGTTGGAGGCCCAACACACCTGAAGGGCATTAATTTAACAAAACTTGCCTTAGGTAGTATCTATTATTAACTACTGAGATAAATATTCATAGATTTTAGATGAGTCCTGATTATTTAATTTATCAGAAACAGGTATCAAAAGTCTTTTTCTTTTTGTTATCTAAATTCCTCCTTCTTTTGTAACATAATAATTAGTCAATGAGGAAACAAATCAGAGCTAGGGTATAACTCAGAAAGTATGTATATACATGCATACATACATACCCATCAGGTTATTCACTTTAAGGTAAACATTGTTATGCAAAACACAAAAAGTGTAAGCAATAATATTTCAATAATCATCTATGTGCTTGTTTTGGTTATGTATGTATAACTTTAATTCTTAAATCTCAAAAAATATCTTTCTTCTTTTTATCTCATATAATCTATCTAATACTCACTACAAATCATTCAGGATTTCAATTAACAGCAAAGCATTGTCAGCATTAAAATACTGTGGTTGATTATATTATAGCCACTCAGTGGTCTAAAATATGGGACCCACTTCATCCAACCCCCGCAAAGGTCATATGCAAGAGCAACCAATGTCACTGTCATTATGTTATTAGCCCTGAGACCTGACCAGAGTTCAGATAATTTGATTCGCCCAAGATTCTCTGCAACAGTTGCCCTATAACAATCTCTAAAATCTTTTATAAATGGGAAGATTGGAAAAAAGGTGAAAGTTGTCCAGCACAACCAGACTGAGAGGTGAATTTTTCAGGAAGATAGGTCCTTCATATCCTTCAATGCATCAGGAACCATTCCTTCTCTCAAAGAAGCATCAATCAGGCAATCTCAAATCCAGGCAACCACATATAGTACATAACTTTCCTAGATGCTGAAGAGCATAGATTCAGCCAACAGGATGAAGAGCTCATACTGCAGAGAAATGTCCATATCGTCAGATTTCAAAAATTAAAGTTATATAGCTTCATAAGAGATCCTCCCAGTCACATCCTGGCAAATTGCCCTAGTGCATGTAATTCAAAATTAGTATTAGCAATCTTACCAAAAGAGTATATAAAGCAGGTGGAGAATCTAACACAGGACACACCACTGCACACTGCTAATGAAATAAGAACAGACTGATACTGATCATTCACTTACCTTATTATATGCTTGAACCTGACCTTAAATATGTGTTTGGCCATATTCAGTCATAATTGTCTTCTGCTAACATTGCTTTAAGCATTGCTTCTGCCATTTCATCTCCTATCTTGGTTTGTCAGTAAACCAAGGAATCTTCCAGGATTGCCAGATAGGGAAAGGCTGCTCAGGGGACAATGATATCCAATTCCATTCTTGCTTTAGAAATCTCAGAACTTAAAATTCCAGAATCATGGTAGAACTGCTTGCCATATTGCTCAGAAACTTCCCAGATGGAGAAAACCATCTGGATCTGTAAGACACAGATCATTTTATTAGGTTCCCTATCTTTACAAAGTTAACATTGGCCATAAGAAATTGTGGATAAAAACATCCTATCCTTCAGATCCTGAATCTACTGTTCCCAGGATAAAACTAGATTCAGCATGTGGCCACCTGTATAAAGCCAGTTATCACTTCAGACATGGAGGCTTTTAATCCCTGAGCAATTTCAGATCCCACTTCCAATATCAGTAGCCAGAAACATACCAACAACTGCCTGGTAATGAGATGTAGAAGCTCAGAGATGGACTCCACTGGGAAGAAGGCTGTGCTGTAAACTACCAGCACACACAAATTGAACCTAGAGTCCAAGTTCAGATACAAGCACTCATATCCAGCCCTCTGAGGAATAGGGCATCTAGTTAAAACAGGTATCCCACAAGATCATTGCTACCCTACATCTGATGTGGAGTTGTAGCTATTGAAACACCCAAAAATGTGTCAGCAAATCTCCAACATGACTACCTCCCATTTTCACCAAACTAGATCTTCTTTCTATGTACTTGCTCTATTAAGTCCTCCTCCATTAAATCATGAAAACAGAGAGAAAATCAGAGACCTGATTTTCAGTAGCAGCTATTGAACAAACTATCTGGATCCTATACCTCTCAAGACAGTATGTGATGAAGAAGAGGGATTAGCAACTGCTGATCCCCTATGACTGGAATGGTTAGCCCAGTGGTTCTTGTCATGCATCCTGCTTGTCATCATGGTAATATGCTACATATTACCCCTCTCCTCACATCCTCCTCCCCCACCTTCACCTAAAAGTTCTCAGGCCACTCTTATAAGCCAACACTATCTTTTACTACTCCATATAGTCACCAAAAATATCCCCACTAGACTTCCTACTTTCATAGGTTTGTATGCTGACTTTCATAGGAACCTCATGGGTTGTAGATATTTCT
Source organism: Candoia aspera (assembly GCF_035149785.1). NCBI lineage: Eukaryota > Metazoa > Chordata > Lepidosauria > Squamata > Candoiidae > Candoia > Candoia aspera. Next base: position 45,571,380 of record NC_086160.1, on the reverse strand, counting down.
CCCCTCCAGTACTCTGTCTCTGGGGGAGAGACTCTCACCTCACCACATGCTGATATTATATCAGTTTAACCAATCTAATTGTAATTGACATAAATTTATAACACATGACATAGGATTTTGTTCTAAATGTTTCCTGATATTAACAGGAAACAAATGTTCACATCTCTTTTCCTCCCCTTTTCTGTCACTATTCAATATGTCACCTTAACATTCTCCCTTTAAAAAAAAATGCTCTCAGTTACACTTCTTCTGCGTCTGCACCCTATATTTTGTAAGTAATGCAAAAGGGCCTTTCAACATTCACATTCCATCACATCACAGTCTTGCTTGTGGAACTACTTCATGTGAGATTTCTTTAGTCCCAGATGTTGAAGTTTGTCTTAGATTTATTGGATGTCAAGATGGCAAGGTGACGTTTTCTTATTCATTCTACTTGACTTTCTATCTTACTAGAAGTTTTTTCTCTCTACTTCCCTCTTTCTCTCTCTTTCTCTTTGAAAATATGAAAACAGCTAATGATAGTGCCATTCCAATGTTTGGCTTGTTGGAAGCATCACATTCAGCCTTAGAAATAGTCATTTTGATTAGAAAAATATTTAGAATTCAGGACTTAGTGATGTTCTCTAAATCAATGTGTGCTGTAAACTGTCACTATGCAAATCAGTAATTAATGGCAAGTTTTCAATAAGAACTTCAGATGTTTAAGCCTTTAATCCATTAATCAGTGTGTTGTAAGAGCCAGAAATTTGTCTTGAAGTGGTATGTTAAAATAGCTGTTATTTACACACTGTGAATTGATAATACCACCAGTAACATAGGTGCCATATGCAAAACTTCTGTTTACTTTCAACATCCGTCAGCAATAAATAATAAATGAAACAGTTCTAAAGTAACATGTAATGCAGATCAGTCAGTTTAGCACAGAAATTAAATGAGAAACAGATGTTTTTTAGATTTTATGTTGTTGCCAGGATAATACCATTATAGTATAAGAATACTTCAGGGACAGCTGTTAAATGGACCAGGTGCCAGGTGCGAATATAATGTACATTTTTGGAAGGCAATTTACATGCACTGTAATATATTTTTGTTAATCACCTATTTGTTGACATCAAAGGACCTTGAGCAATTGTTATATTGGGATGGGTGGGGAGGGAGGAGAGGAAAAGCTCTGTGAATTCTGCCAGTGTTTGATATAGTTCATATAATACAATAAAGCAAAGATTTGTAGCAAACTGACACCATTTATGTTCCATTTAAAATTCAGACACACATCAAGTACTTCTGATAAGGGAATATGTGTGCATGTGTTCTCTATAGAATCCTATTCTATTTCTATAGAATAGAAATCTAATATCATGACTATTTGAGTGATGTACTGGAACTATGTTCTGCCTACTCTCATGGTATAGCATAATCATCTTAAAGGGTCATAAGTGAATTTTATGGCAGGTCAGTTTGGCTTTTTATTCTGCTTACCACTTCAAGACAAATTTCTGTTTTATTTACTTTGTGCAGTAGTTTATAGCAGTTGCTCACTTGACCAAACTATTTTAATGTTTCTTAAGCTTACTTCTTATTCTATTGCCATCTATAAAATGGTATCACTTTATTTGTTCCTACTACTGTCTGGGGACATGTCATCTAGGCAGATTATTTTTTTATGAATCTGATAGGAAAATCTGAATGCTACTGAGAATTGTGCTTCATGCAGATGTTGAATAAGAAGATTTTTAAAACCTCTTGTTCAGCAACAACATATATACCCTGTCTGCTTGCCTGCCTGCCAGGAGTGAGTAACTTGTAGACACTGTAAGATATTCTTTACTCCTAGCACAAGAAAACTTTTAGTTGGCTGGGCAGCTGAACTGTGGTGGGCTTCAGTTGTGGCTTATGGGCCAATAATATATTAAACATACCTTGCTGCCTTTGGATCTTGAATTAGAAATTTGAACTGAATTACGCTACAGGTAGTCCTTGCTTAACTACAGTAACTGGGACCAGAATTTTGGTCTCTAAGCAATACAGTTGTAAAGTGCAACATCACATGACCACATTGCTTAGTCACAGCAATCCTGGCAGTTCCTGTTGCCATCATTAAGCTAGAATTTTGGGTCATTAAGCAAGGATTTCCTCGCAACTTCCTGCCAGCTTCCAACAACCAAAGTCAGTGGGGAAGCCAGGAGAAAGCTGCAAGTCCCTGAGGGATTGCAAGCAGGCTGGCAGGCAGGTAAGTGGCTGCTGCTGGGTAAGAGAGGATGCAGCCCCATTGACTTTGCTTGTGTGAAGCTAGCAGGGAAGGTGATCACATAACCGCAGGGATGCTGTAACCATCATAAGTGCAAGCCAGTTGCCAACTGCCCAAATCATGATCACATGATGCAGAGGTGGTGAAACTGGAAGCTGGAACTTTGTGGACCAGTCATAATTATCACTCGTTCAGCACTGTTGAAACTTTGAACGGTTACTGAGTGAGTGTGTGAGGTTTCAGCTGGCTTCTGAGTCAGAAAATGAAACTCTGAGTCAGAAGGGGAAACAGAAATTTACCAGGCAGAAACCGGAAAGAAAAACCCAGAAATGACTCAGCAGCGCGGGAGAAGTTACAGATGCTGACTGGCCAGTTTTTGGAAGAGGATTTGAATCCTCCAGTCAGTGCACATGAAAGATATGCAGAAAAGCATGCGAAGGAGAAGGCAGCCTGATTGGCTGCAAAAGGGAATAGGCACACAAGTGATCAGCATAAACAGCAGATGCACGAAGAGCAAGCTGCCAGAGACAACCGATCCTTCGAGCTCACAGCTTTCACGGAAGAGCCCTTACCTGCAACAGAAGCCTCGCCTGTAACCAGAGTGGAATCAGTGCCAGTATCTTCTACCTCTGAGGAACTGCCTTCTGTACTAGCTGCTCCAGAGGACACTTTCCCTGCCAACCCTGCCAAGCACAGCCTCACATCCAGCTCCAGACCTCGCCACCATGTTCCAGTGCAATCCAGGTTTACACATGGCCTTGCTCCTAGCTCTGAGTTGTGCCTAGGTTTTCCAGTCCAACCTAGTCAAGCTTCAAGCTTTCAGCCTTGCCCAGAATCTCCAGTCCAGTTGAGCTTCAAGTTCCCAGTATTGCCCAGAGTCTCCTGTCCAGGTTAGTTGTGCTTCAAGCTCTCAGCCTTGCCTAGGATTTCCAGTCCAGTCCAGTCTTGCTTCCAGCCCTCAGTCTTCCCTCGAGTCTCCAGTCCCATTCAATCTTGCTTCCAGCTATCAGCCTTGTCTAGAATCTCCAGTTCGGTCCAGTCTCACTTCTGGCTCTCAGCCTTGCCCAGACCCTCCAGTCCAGCCTAGCCTTGCTCCTAGAGGTCAGCATGGCCTTGGTCTTCCAACCCAGTCTTGCCTGGCCTCCAGAGCCATGTCTTATCCATTGGCTCCAGTTCATTCTCACCTAGCCGCCACATGTCAGCCCTGTCCCATCTGTGTGTCAGCTCACAGATCCTTACCTTCAGTTCCTGGCTTGCCACACACTCTAGCTTCATCAAGTTCAACAGCTTCGATCAGCAAGTCAGTTGAATTCTGCCCTGCTGTTCTACTACAGTCTGAACCCGCATCATTGCCTGTTTTTCCATTATTGCCTGGCTGATCTTGAGTGGCATAGTCTTGCCTTATTATTCACCAGGACTTTATTATTGTAAATAGTTGCTTTTAATAAAGAGTTTTGATAATAATTCTGTCTGGACATAGTGGTTGGTAAGCGAGGACTACCTGTACTTGCAAATCTTCAAAACAGAGGTCAAATGATTTGCACATTCCTACTGAATACAGAATAAGATAATGCAGCTTAAGATGGAGACAATATTGTAGAGCATTAGATTGGTAGAATAGATGTCACACTGGAGGTTTGTTTTTGTTTTTAATAATGTGTTATGGACTGTGTCTCTGAAGGGGGGATGATGTGGTGGATTTTGGTGGTGCCGCTGGTTCTCAGGAAGAAGGGAGCACATTCCAAGGAGGTGGAAGAGATAAGGAGGCACAGTCTGGAAGGCAATGGCAGGAAAATGAAGAGGTTCAGGATAGCCCCACCCTAGAGTCTCCCAGGTTATTTCCCCTTAGGTTAGGTTGTTTATTCATTTAGTCGCTTCCGACTCTTTGTGGCTTCATGGACCAGCGCACGCCAGAGCTTCCTGTCTGTCGTCAACACCCCTAGCTCCCCCAGGGACGAATCCATCACCTCTAGAATATCATCCATCCACCTTGCCCTTGGTCAGCCCCTCTTCCTTTCGACTTCCACACTCCCTAGCATCAGCATCTTCTCCAGGCTGTCCTGTCTTCTCATTATGTGGCCAACGTATTTCAGTTTTGCCGTTAATATTCCCTGAAGTGACCAGTCTGGCTTTATTTCCTGGAGGACGGACTGGTTTGATCTTCTTGCAGTCCAAGGCACTCTCAGAATTTCCCTCCAACACCACAGTTCAAAAGCATCTATCTTCCTTCTCTCAGCCTTCCTTATGGTCCAGTTCTCGCAGCCATATGTTACTACGGGAAACACCATTGCTTCTGTCCATAGTTCTTCTGGGACCCTATCTACTAAGTCCAGTTCCTTAAATCTATTCTTTACCTCCACTGCATATTCCTTAGGAATATTAGTGAGCTCATATCTAGCTGATCTGTGGGTCTTCCCTAATCTCTTTAGTCTGATCCTAAATTGTGCAAGAAGAAGTTCGTGATCTGAACTACAGTCAGCTCCAGGTCTTGTTTTTACCGACTGCATAGATGTCCACCACCTTTGGCTGCAAGGGATGTAGTCAATCTGGTTTCGGTGTTGTCCATCTGGTGAAGTCCATGTATAAAGCCGTCTCTGTGGTTGTTGGAAGAGAGTGTTTGTTATGCAGAGTGAGTTGTCTTGGCAAAGTTCTATTAGCCTATGTCCTGCTTCGTTTTGTTCTCCCAGGCCATGCTTACCTGTAATTCCAGGTGTCATTTGACTGCTCACCTTAGCATTCCATTCTCCTGTGATGAAAATAACATCTCTTTTAGGCGTGTTGTCCAGTAGGTGCTGCAGATCCTCATAGAACTGCTCTACTTCAGCTTCTTCAGCATCTGTGGTTGGAGCGTATATTTGGATCACTGTGATGTTAGATGTCTTGCCTTGAATTCGATTTGAGATCATTCTGTCGTTTTTTGGATTCTATCCAAGCACTGCTTTATCCACTTTACTATTAATTATGAAGGCTACTCCATTTCTTCTGTGGTCCTCTTGTCCACAGTAGTAGATCTAGTGGTCATTTGATGCGAAGTGGCCCATTCCAGTCTACTTCAGTTCACTGATGCCCAAAATGTCTATCTTTAGTCTTGACATCTCACCAATAACCACATCCAATTTGCCCTGGCTCATAGATCTTACATTCCAGGTTCCAATGGTGTGTTGATCCTTAGATCATCTGATTCGCCATTCACCACTAGCACCGTCGGCCGCTAGCCATCCTTTCGGCTTTGAGCTAGCTGTGTCATCACATCTGGGGCTAGTTGAACTCATCCTCTGTTCCTCCCCAGTAGCATTTTGACCATCTTCCGACCTGGGGTTCTCATCTTCCGATGGTATACCGACATATCTCTGGTTGTACTGATCCATTTTGTTTTCATGGCAAGAATACTGGGGTGGGTTGCCATTACCTTCCCCAGGGATCACATTTAGTCTGATCTCTCTATCATGACCTTCCCGTCTTGGGTGGCCCTTCATGGTTTAGCTCATGGCATCATTGAGGTGCTCAAGCTCTAGCACCATGACAAGGTAACGATCCTTTGCTGAAGCTTAGGTTAGGTAGAGTAGCTTTAGTCTGGCAAGATTCTGTCTATATGGTGTGAGCAAGTAAAGGACTGGAGTTTGAATGGACTGACTCTTCCTTGTTCTTGGGCTGAGCCTGACATAATTTCTATATAAAAGTGTGCTGCAATTGATTAACAGAGTTTAGCAAGGTGAGAAAAATAATGAGCTAAATTTGTTTCCCTTCTCCTGTGCTGTTTTATATCTGGAGCATTATTCTATTGCACAGGTAGAATATGTATAAGTACTATCAAGACAATACCCATTTTTCAGGTATGTATCAGGCATTAAGGGAAAAAAATGACGAAAGAAAAAAGCCAATTGCTTCTCTGACAATTCCATGCATTCTTCCCTGCGAACAGTGAGTTTTGGTGGCAATATCTACAATATATTTCACTACCTTACACTGGATAAGCATGGGATAACAACGAGTTTCAATTAAGACAGAGATGGCCAGGACAGACAAAGGAGCTTATCTCTAACCTGACAATAGAAAAATATGAATTATTTTTCACTTTCAAACCTAAAATAGGAAGGCTCTGCTAGGGAAGGGAAAAGAGTTTATTTCTAACCCTCAAGTAACTTAGAAATACTATAAGATCTTTTCCTTCTCCAGTTCTGAGAAATGGATGGGATCTTGAAAAAAAAAGTGTATTGGTTCAGAAGAGGGAACTGGTCGGTACTTATTAGTCCATGGCCCATTGAATGCATGAATGCATGAATGCATGAATGCATGCATTAATGCATGCATGGATGAATGAATGAATGAATGCATGAATGAATGAATGAATGCATATATATATATATATATATATATATATATATATATATATATACATACATACATATACATACATACATACATACATACATACATATCATAATGAGTTTTGTTTAGCCACATTTATTGAAACACATGAAGGCTAAACTTTGCCAAAATGAACAGTAAACAGTAAGTAGGTAGAGCTAGTTCTGTATACACAAAATTCTCTCAAAAGATGAACTTTAGTTTCTTTTTATGAATAACTTATATAAAATATCTATCTTTTAAAAAACTGATTTTCAAAAGCATAGAGAGGACAGAAAACTTACAAATCAATAGCTGACTTTTGTGATTCCCGCAGTGGAACCTGCTTCATTTGCTATATTGTTATTATGGATGCCTTACTGCTTCTGAGGGGTAAAAAGGAAAAAAAAAGTTTATAAAAGGAAAACATAAGCTTTATCTATCCTTTTTAGTGAGAAAAAAATACATTATGGCTGCACTTATAGCTTGCGTTTAAAAGCATTTAACACCCTTATACCACAAGGATGAAGATGAAAATTATAGTCTGAACTATCATGTCTGGAATGAAAAAAGACTAACCATTATGCAAAAAAGTGAATATACCAAGGCTAGAAACATGTCCACCATCCTGAGCCTAAAACATTCCAGCAATTTAGATGATACAGCCAAAGAGATTGATATAAACCCACTTGAGACAAAATTATTGTGGCTTGATCTTGGAAAATGTTAGGATAGTAGCATCTAAGGATGCTCACAATTTAGGGCTATGTGAGAGACTAATCTTTTTTCTTTTTTTTAAAAAAAATAAAGCTTTATTAAGTTTTTCAACAGATGCATAAAAACTACAAGAAATGAAATAAAGTATACTACAAGAGAAAAAAAGGAACTAAAAGCATGAAAATACAAAAAAAAACTACTACGTAATACATACATACTAACTTCCAGTTTTCTGCAATAAATATATAAATAAGTCAATATCAATCTCTTACTTTAGTTCAAACTGGAATAAGCATTACTTGTATAAAACATTTCCATTCTCAGGATAACATTTCCTCTAAAGCACTATTTTTCCCTTAGGATGGATGGATGGATGGATGGAGGGATGGATGGAGATAGATAGATAGATAGATAGATAGATAGATAGATAGATAGATATAAACATAACATTAAAAAAATCCTCCCTTAATAGACAATCAAATATTATCCTTCCTCCTTACAATTTTACTCCTAACCAAAGCATTTATATGGCTAAACATGGTATCTCCACCATTACATATTTAACAAATAACCTTATTAATATTATTTTACACAAGATAAATTCATTATCCCAAAAGCAAAAACATCTGTCTAAACCTTTAAAAGACCATCCTAATAAATACAGTTAACCCACTTCAGAGTAAACTAAGGCATTTATATATCTCAGTGTTACACACAAGGCTTTCTCCTTGCAATCCTTGACCTGCCTTGTAAAGTCCAACTCATCTTCAAGGACCTGCTGTCCCTTGAGGCTTAAATATTGTCTTTGATCTCAATATTCCAAGAATGCAGCCATTTCCATTTCTTTTACACCCAAGGCTTTTCCTTCTTCAAAATTAACATTCCAGAGGTGAATCTTCTTCCCTTCACTTTTTGGCTTTGGGATATTACTCCTCATTTTTTTCTTTGAGACCAGGACCTTGTTAACCAAATAACTTTCTTAGAAATGGTCCAAAACATAAGTAACCTTGAGGTATAGCTCCTTAAAAAAAATCTTTAAAATCTTCTATATCCCTCCATGGAATGTTATGGCACCCTCTAGTGCCTCAGGATATTAGAAAAAAGGCTGTCTTTCAGAAAGGAAGTGTTAATCAGCAGAGGTGGAAAAATAAAGGTAAACAATGCCATTTCTCATGGGAAAGCACATAGATCATAGTTCAGCTCCACAAATTCAATGAAGTAGGTAATTCTTTGAAAAAAGTAACAGTAAACAGGCAAAAGTCTTTAAATCCAACACCCAGATATGCAAAAAAAACAGGATTAACACCTGATGAACCATTGAACAGCACAATACACCCTAATCAAGGAACTATTAACTCAGGCAATCAACCAAGCAGCAAACAACAGCCCAATCAAAGAATTCCCAAGGAGAAAACAACACCCCTACCAACACAAGCAGGGCAAACCACAGTATATAAACTGAGAGAAAGGCCCACTCCCTCTTTGCACTGAAGATGTTGCTAGGATACAACTATATGTTGCTAGGATATATATAGGCAGATTCGTAACTTGGTGTCAGACCTTTGAGACAGGCAAGGTCAAGAAATAGACATGGCTGAGATTCCAGAAATGTTCTTTATTGTTTTAAGATAGAATAACAAAATTTGCTTCAGCAAAGGATCATTACCTTGTCGTGGTGCATGTATAAAGCTGTCTCTTAGGTTGTTGGAAGAGAGTGTTTGTTATGCAGAGTGAGTTGTCTTGGCAAAATTCTATCAGCCTATGTCCTGCTTCGTTTTGTTCTCCCAGGCCATACTTACCTGTAATTCCAGGTGTCATTTGACTGCCCACCTTAGCATTCCAGTCTCCTGTGATGAAAATAACATGTCTTATAGGCGTGTTGTCCAGTAGGTGCTGCAGATCCTCATAGAACTGCTCTACTTCAGCTTCTTCAGCATTTGTGGTTGGGGCGTATATTCATCCCAAAGAAAGAGAAAACCAAGAAGGCAAAATGGCTGTCTGCTGAGACACTAGAAGTAGCCCAAGAAAGAAGGAAAGCAAAAGGCAACAGTGATAGGGGGAGATATGCCCAATTAAATGCAAAATTCCAGAGGTTAGCCAGAAGAGATAAGGAATTATTTTTAAACAAGCAATGCATGGAAGTGGAAGAAGACAATAGAATAGGAAGGACAAGAGACCTCTTCCAGAAAATTAGAAACATTGGAGGTAAATTCCAGGCAAAAATGTGTATGATCAAAAACAAAGATGGCAAGGACCTAACAGAAGAAGAAGAGATCAAGAAAAGGTGGCAAGAATATACAGAAGACCTGTATAGGAAGGATAACAATATCGGGGATAGCCTTGATGGTGTGGTCAGTGAGCTAGAGCCAGACATCCTGAAGTGTGAGGTTGAGTGGGCCTTAAGAAGCATTGCTAATAACAATGCAGCAGGAGACAACGGCATCCCAGCTGAACTGTTCAAAATCTTGCAAGATGATGCTGTCAAGGTAATGCATGCTATATGCCAGCAAATTTGGAAAACACAAGAATGGCCATCAGATTGGAAAAAATCAACTTATATCCCCATACCAAAAAAGGCGAACACTAAAGAATGTTCAAACTATCGAACAGTGGCACTCATTTCACATGCCAGTAAGGTAATGTTCAAGATCCTGCAAGGTAGACTTCAGCAGTTCATGGAGCGAGAATTGCCAGATGTACAATCTGGGTTTATAAAAGGCAGAGGAACTAGGGACCAAATTGCCAATATCTGCTGGAAAATGGAAAAAGCCAGGGAGTTCCAGAAAAAAACATCTATTTCTGTTTTATTGACTATTCTAAAGCCTTTGACTGTGTGGACCATAACAAATTGTGGCAAGTTCTTAGTGGTATGGGAATACCAAGTCATCTTCTCTGCCTCCTGAAGAATCTGTATAACGACCAAGTAGCTACAGTAAGAACAGACCACAGAACAACGGCCTGGTTTAAGATTGGGAAAGGAGTATGGCAGGGCTGTATACTCTCACCCTACCTATTCAACTTGTACGCAGAACACATCATTGACATGCTGGGCTTGAGGAATCCAAGGCCGGAGTTAAAATCTCTGGAAGAAACATTAACAATCTCAGATATGCAGATGATACCACTTTGATGGCTGAAAGCAAAGAGGAACTGAGGAGCCTTATGATGAAGGTGAAAGAAGAAAGTGCAAAAGCTGGCTTGCAGCTAAACCTCAAGAAAAAAACCAAGATTATGGCAACCAGCTTGATTGATAACTGGCAAATAGAGGGAGAAAATGTAGAAGCAGTGAAAGACTTCATATTTCTTGGTGTGAAGATTACCGCAGATGCTGACTGCAGTCAGGAAATCAGAAGATGCTTAATCCTTGGGAGAAGAGCAATGACAAATCTCGATAAAATAGTTAAGAGCAGAGTCATCACACTGACAACAAAGGTCCGCATAGTTAAAGCAATGGTGTTCCCCGTAGTAACATATGGCTGTGAGAACTGGACCATAAGGAAGGCTGAGAGAAGGAAGATAGATGCTTTTGAACTGTGGTGTTGGAGGAAAATTCTGAGAGTGCCTTGGACTGCAAGAAGATCAAACCAGTCCATCCTCCAGGAATAAAGCCAGACTGCTCACTTGAGGGAATGAAATTAAAGGCAAAACTGAAATACTTTGGCCATATAATGATGATGCTAGGGAGAGTGGAAGGCAAAAGGAATAGAGGCCAAGCAAGGGCTAGATGGATAGATGATATTCTAGAGGTGATGGAGTCATTCCTGGGGGAGGTGGGGGTGTTGACTGACAGGAAGATCTGGCGTGGGCTGGTCCATGAAGTCACGAAGAGTCGGAAGTGACTAAACAACAAACAACAAAATTTGAAATTTGAAGTTTCTCTTTACTCCATTTTTGTACCAAACAAAATAAAGCCAGAGTTATTTTTGATTTATTTTTCACCATTTCCTCTTTGTGAAGACTGAGTAATTTCTTCTGAAACCTCCCCACCTCCCCAGTTTCTAATTCCTTCTCCATTCCCAAGGCCAGGTCCACATTTTTTCACATTAGGCCTGCACTCCCAATGACCTCAATAAGCATATTTCTAAGGTACTTTAAGTAAATCTTACTTTGTTCCTGGTGTTATCATCTGAGATTACTATTCAACTATAGCAACACAGCAAAGAGCTCCCTACTCATTTCCTTCTAGAACTTTCAGAACACCCTTTTATGGGATGCAAATGGATAGGATCAGAAAGGGGAAGTTGGTGAGCAAAAATGTAGCTTCTAGAGGAAGTGCTCATTAATTGCTTGGCCAGTATCCTGAAAATCAGACAATCTAGCAACTAACCTGTCATTTTTGAGGCTTCAGAAATATTTGTTTGTTTGTAATCTCAAGAAGGCAGCTTTGTTACTCCATGTGAACCAGTGAACAGACTTCTTATTCAGAAATAAATGAGAAAGAGAAGAGAAGAGATTTGGAAAAGCAGGGAAGTCATACATTCTCTATTTAGCCTTTTGCTTCAATGATTTCTCTTCTGTACTATGAAACCCTACAATTAACATGTTAGATGTTATATATATATAACTATATATATAAAGTTCTCAATTCTGGCAGCTGAAATAATGTAAAATTTCCTCAATGACTTTATGGCTGTCATCTTGCTGCATTAGCAATTTGCTTTCATGATTTTGAATTACACCTAATAGCATAGGACTTGCATATGAAATGAACTGACCTTGAAATATTCAGAATTTTAGCAGGGTGGTGATATTAATTAGTAGTTAGTGTTAACCAACAAGAAGAATTGGTTTCTGTTCTGTGATATTATTTTTATTTTTTCTGCTCTTTTTTCTACTCCTTTTTGTCCCCTCACATTATTTCAGCAAACTATACAACTAAATATTGGCAAATATATCGGAATTCTAATTTTAATTCTTGAGTTCTGATACTGACTAATAGTCAGATCAAAATGTACATTACAGTTAGAATTCCAGATACAAGTATTTAATATATCATTACATGTCTAATTACTTTTCTATTTCAACAGACTAGTTTATACTTTTAAAAGACAAATTGTATTTCTAGTATCAAGAAAATTCATGAAGATTACTCTTCATGGATTTTAGTATATTTTGCAACAATATATACACTATAATTTAGTTTAGGATTACCACTGGCAGGCTGTTTTAAGAAGAGAATAAAATAATTGCAGAAAATGTTTTTTTCACTAGTATGTTTCTTTTAATATTTGGTTACAACACTACTGAAAAGAGGAACTTTTTATTTTTAATTCTGGAACTGCATGCTGCTGGAATGCAAAAGACACCAGTATACCTATGTATACTGGACCAGATTGGTTATAATAGGTCAAAACAGACTCCTATATAGTTGACAGCATTCAATTAGAGTCTCTTGCATCAACCATTCTCCAGTTAAAAGTATGCATGCATGCACATACATTTCTGTCTGGAAGATGTCTTCAAACAGAAGGGTTAAAAAAAAAAGAGAGAGACAGTCATATATATGGTATGGTGGCTCAGTGGTTAAGACACCAGGCTTGTCAACTGGAAGGTTGCAGCTCTCACACTCTCCCCAGCTCTTGAGAAACTAGCAATTCAAAAGCATGCAAATGGAAGTAGATAAATAGGTACCGCTTTGGCAGGAACTTAGCAGCGTTCTGTGACTGTCATGCTGGCCACATGACTGCAGAAGTGTCTTCAGACAATGCAGTCTGCATTTCGGCCATGAAATGGAGATGAGCACCACCCCCTATTGTTGGACATGACTAAATGGGAACTTTTACCTTTTACCTATATATCTCCAGTATAACTATATAATCTATATCTACAGAATATCTACAGTATATCTATCTATATCTATATCTATAGGATAATTACTTTTTTTTCTCCAAGAGCTTATTCTGAGAAAGCTATGAAACTATGTTGTAAAACATGCATCAAGGAAAATTACATTTTAAAAGCAATTTTGTTGTACACAGAAATGCCTTATGTTACAAAGAAAAGTTCTGAATTATTTAGTGAATCTTTTTAAAAAAAGCTTTCTTAAAAAAAATGAATTCCTAAGCAGACATTAAAACACACATTCCTAGGTGAAACCCAGAGGCAAAATTGCAAGTTCTGGATAATCTTCCTTCCTTCTTCTAATTCATCCACCACATCACAATGGCAAATCCATTTGAAAAAGAGAGAGTGCCAAAAAAAAAACCTGATTCTTTGCCATAACATTTCAAACAAAATACTCAAAATAGCATGAATTTAATTCATTTACAATGCACTCCAAAATTTGTTGTCTTAATTTTCTCTGACAACTGGACTAGTGCAGTAGACCTGGCTTTGTTTCATAATTAACAGTGAATGCAGTGATATCAGCTTATTCTTTAAAGTGATGTTGTCACAATAAAGTAGCAGATGGAACTGTTATTTTCCTTTCTTTAATTGTTAAGCATCCATATTTCAAAGACACTCCTGAAGTTTAATTACCTGGATAAAATTGGAAGTTTGCTCATACTTTTTTTTCCCTCTAATTAACTATTTTCCTAATAGTAAAATGTAACTAAAGCAGTCTAAGAACTATAGTTATCTATCTTGATTGCATTTATCTTGTTTAACATCCTTTTCCATCTGTAGCTTGCTATACATTCCTGTTGCAGTTTTGAGTTGGGCTGTTTTATACAGTAGACAAAATGCAAAGAACTTATACTTGGCCCTGGTTATATCATTAAGAGTTGATTGCATTTAATATAAATAACATATGAATACTCCCAAATCCCCGTATTTGAGGGGATCATGTGACATTTCCGTGCCAGGTGAGAATGAAAAGCTATCTGGCTCCACCATTGGACAACATCTTTTTCATTTTTAAAATATATATTTTATTAGTTTTTAACAAACAATATCAGGTAACTAACATAAATCCAAGGTATCTATCTATCTATCATCTATCTATCATCTATCTATCTATCTATCTATCTATCTATCTATCTATCTATCTATCTATCTATCTGAAAAAAGAAAAATATAGAAAATACAATAGAGATCTTCTGCAATGAGAATAAAGAGACAGGTACTGTACATATAAAATTTTGCCATATATATAAAGTATACCAGATTATAGTCCACAGTATTGCTATTGAGATAAACCATAAAATCCATTCAAATTTGATAAAATTGTGGTTCCTGCCTCTGATATATCATTAATTTAACTTGTGATTTTTTTCTAAAGTAGCACTTGAAGAGGCCTTGTTAACACAGAATTCAATTGTTATGTTATCTAGAGTTTCCAGGGTTGCACAATTTTTATTTTGGCTGCTAAGATTAAATAAATATTAAGTTCTTTATTTTTAAACTTATGCTTTGGTCCTGTAAATAAATGCAGTAAATCTAGCTCTGGAGACCCTTCAGTTCTTTGGTTAGTTATAGTACTTATCTCCCCAAAGATTTTATGCCTAAAGGGTATAACTTTATTGCATGACCACCACAAAAGAAAAAAGAAAAAAGACTCTCTTTTTTCACAACCTTTCCAACATTTGGAAGAATATTTTTTATATATATGTGCCAATGTAACAGGAGTCAAGTGCCAACAATATATAATGTTGCAACGCAGTACTTGCACTGAAGCTGAAGTGAATCCACCTGGTTTCCATAACATCTGCCAATTTGTCTCCTGTATTTGATTACTAAGATCACTATCCCAAGCTTCCTTTAAACTATATGGTGGATCTCCTATTTCTGATTAAAATAATAACCTATACATTTTGCAATTGTTCCTTTTTGTTGTTCTAAATAATAAAGTATTAAATTCTTGAAATTGGTATAGGGTTGCGTTGCTGAAGCTCTAATATTTTTATTGCCCAAAAGAGATTTGAGTTGATACCAAAAGAGCCATGGTGGTTTATCAACCTATTCATTGCTCAATCTGATCTTTATTGAAAGGTTTCCTATTACTATAAAAATCTTTTAGTCTATAAAAATTATGTTCTCTCAAAGATTTCATTTTAGCCAAAACATAATAATCTTGATTGATATATGTTATTAGAGGAGTTAAAGAGGAAGTATCCTTTATCGAAACTGTGTATTTACACTTCCAAATTTGAATCAGAGTATTAGTAAAAACATTTTCAATCTGTTTTATTCTAGAAAAAATATTTTGGGTGGAAAAAAAAAATATTGATATATAAATTATCTGGCTCTAACATAGTTCCAACATCCTTTTCATATACCTGCTAAATTTCAGGACTTGGCTTGGAGATTAAATGGTTACCCTGCTAAAGTTTCTTCAGTACTTCCATTATCTTAAAATGCCACATTATTAGATGTGAACTTTACTGCAGTAGTATAAAACTAGCTGAGAAATGAAAGTGGTAGCTGTGCATTTGTCTGTCTGAAAATTTGTAGCAACAGAAGGGATTCAGCTTGCCAGTTACATCATGGGGATATATGAAATGTTCCCATTTTCTTAGTTTTGTATGATTCACATGGTCAAAACTCATTTTGTTAACAATTTTACTTTCAAATTGAGGCTACCATATTTAAAGAGGGAGAAAGGGGAATGCCGCCAATCAGCTAAGCATATCAGCTGGAATGGTTCATGTATTTAAAACAAAATTCAGTCTAGGGAAACTATGTATAAAAATTACTGCAGTTAACAATAGTTATGGTATGAAAAGAAGTAATTTACTTTATGTTCCAATGGCATGATACACTGTCACTTTGGTGATGGGTGGTGATTTATAAATCACAAATATTATGTTCCAACTGATGTGAAGATACCTTATGTTCAATCTGATCTCCAGAAAAATGTTTTTGAGGAAATTCTGCAAAATGAATGAAAAGGCTACATCTTCAGGACAGAATCAAAGAATTCTAGGATTATTTTTCAGATATTTTTTAAATAGAATGAAAATACAAAGTCAGGGAGCCAAACTTTTTCAACACTAATTGGTAGTACAAATTTAATCAGAATAATTGAATATAGTAACCTGGGAAATGGGGAAGTATCCTAATGGATCAAAATACAAGGAATAAGAATTTTGGCCTAAGGTAATATGAGATAATGCTTCTTTTGTTTCATACTTTGAAGTCTACCTGTCAGTTCCCCCCAATCAAAGGTTTCACAGAAACCCTTATCGGAGCATCTCCCATCATTTCCTTCTGCCATATTGCCAGATGGGAGGGGGTGTAAAGTTGGAGTGTGAAGTGGTTTATTATGGCTATGGAGCACATCAAGGACACGGCATTGAGATATGCCAAGAATACCATCTGGATGGGAGGGGGAGTGACTAAGGAAATGTAGTTTTAAGTTAGGTTTGAGTGGGAAATCTTTATTCGCAGCTTGCTTTCTGTACCATTCATTATGCTTCATTAAAACAGTTAAAGGAATCCCAGCCTCCTGACTGTGATTGTGTGAATGCTCAAATGATCAGGTGCTGACATTAAGCTGGGAATCCCAATTTTTGAAAACTCTTCCTGAGCAAATAATCAGCTGAGAGTTGACGAACCATGCCTAAACATGGAAAATTCCAGGCTAATCAGCCATCACCTTTACCGTCATTGGATAGGACAGTGCTGTATGCCAAAGTGGAAGAAGAAAAAGTTGAGATGGAGAAGAGCTCGGGGAGTGGAGACAGCGAGTGTCAGATGGAACCCCAGCTCAACACTACGGAGTTGGGAAGTGCCCTCCACTCCCTCAATTTTGTAAGAGGGCCTCAGATGCTGAGGGTTATTATCAAAGAACCACAGATGGGTCCTTCCCAGATCGGTGCCAGAGAAGAAGAGGGAAGGGCCCCTCCACCCATGGAAACACAAGTAAATGGTCCGGGGTTGCATGGGACCATTCCAGACCCCAATGGAACTCCACAAAAAATGCGGAACTTGGAAGTGAGGATGTCTGCCATGGAAGTGGTATTGCAGCAGGTATCAAGAACCCTGGAGACCATGGCAAACCCCTTGGCAGAAATCTCAACTCAGCTATCCAGAGTGGTGTCGCCAGACTCATGAGGAAGACAGTGTACCCTAACCCCAACCCAGGATTTCAAATCCCCAGTTGAGGCCACCCAGAGAGTCAAGGCGACTGGGGGAGAGCTCTGCCCAGTGGGGCAACACCGGTTGCGACCCCAAAGGACATACAAGTTAAGTTCGATGGAGACCTACGAGAGTTGGTGTTCTTCTTGACAAACGTGTCCATATACATGAAGGAATATGGATCTTGCTTTCCCACTGAGTACAAGAAAGTGAGCCAGGTAGGCGTCAGACTCCGGGGACCTGCGGCTGAGTGGTTTGTGCAATTGCACAATGCCATGGCCCCGGAGCTGAGCAGCCTGTGTGAATTCATGAGGGCACTGAGAGACCAGTTCGAGGACCCACTTGACAAGATGAGGGTGAAGACAGGTATCCAGCAACTTAGGCAAGGGGGGAGAACCATGGCAGAGTATGCCATGGAGTTCAAAGCTCTTGCCGGAAAAGTTATGGACTGGTTGGAAATCACTAAGATTGATTACTTCAAAGGGGACTTGCAGCCAGAAATCATGAGATGGGCGCTCTGCCATGGAGACCCCCCACTTAGAACAACTGGATCTGTCTAGCAGAGGAGGTAGAGAATACTCAATACTAATTCCGTCGGCAACTCGGAGCGCAAACAATGGGAAGAAATACTGTAGCCCCAGGTCAATTTCCCTTCACCCAGCAAAAACTCTTCCATGACAAGGATGATCAGAAAGAATGGCCAGGGAAGAGAGGCAGCTGTTTTAAATGCAGGAAGGACATCCACAGAGCAGCAGAATGCCCAGATGGAGCAACCAAATGCCCAGAAAGGAGCAACCAAATCAACTAAAATTCCACCGACCAGACACAAGGCAGCAGCTGCATCGGTGCTGGTCCAAAAGGATCCAGAGGTGAGGTCTCTGATTGATTCAGGCAAAGACTCCGAACAGAAAGAACTGGAGCCAGCGGGAAACGAATTTCACCTGTTCTAAATCGCACCCGCAAGTAGGTGGAAACTCCAGGGCGCAATGTGCCTACTTCAGAGATAGATGACAAAGAAGACCCTTTGGTGAGTGATGATTGCCCCATCTTGCTGGTGAAAGTAGAACTAAAAAACTTAAGAACCCAGCACAAAGCCAATATGACAGCTATGTTAGACTCAGGGTGCACAAAATGCTTGATACACCCCACTCTAATTGACACACTGAGACTTAAAAATCTCATTATTTTCACTCAGATGGATGGTTCAGTTGCCCACGGGGGTCCCGTGAAATTCCAGACTGACTTTGGCCATGAGGTTGGGGGAGCATAAAGAAACCCTGCAATTTATTATAGCCCCTATTTCCAACTATTCTATCATCCTGGGACTCCCATGGCTAAAGAGTAGAAAGCCACAAATTGACTGCAACTCAAGTGCTTTATTGTTTAAAAATGGGACTGGCACCCTTTTTACTGCACCACAACCAGGGCAGAATGTCACCGGCACCTTCCTCAACCACACCCCTGTCGCGAAACCTGCGGCACAGCCCAACATTCCACCCAAATATACAGACTTTCTTGATGTGTTTGATGAGAAGGAGTGTGACCAATTGCCTCCTCACAGAAAAACTGACTGTGCCATTGAAATTGACCCAAAGGCTAAACTGCCTAAGCTGAAAATGTCAGAAACTGAGAAACAAGTTCTCAGGGAATTTATTGACAAAAACATAGAGAAGGGTTCATTGGGCCTGCCAATTCACCTTTGGCAGCCCCGGTGCTCTTCCAGGCAAAGAAAGATGGCTCTCTGAGACTCTGCATGGATTATCGTGGAATTAATGCCATCTCAATAAACAATCAAAAGTTTCACAGAAACCCTTATCGAAGCATCTCCCATCATTTCCTTCTCCCATGTTGCCAGATGGGAGGGGGTGTGAAGTTGGAGTGTGAAGTGGTTTATTATGGCTATGGAGCACATCAAGGACACGGGGTTGAGATATGCCAGGAATACCATCTGGATAGGAGGGGGGGTGACATGGTTTCATGGGAAAGGTGACTAACTAAGGGAATGTGGTTTTAAGTTAGGTTTGAGTGGGAAATCTTTATTTGCAGCTTGCCTTTTGTACCACTCATTACTCTTCATTAAAACAGTTAAAGGAATCCCAGCCTCCTGACTATGATTGTGTGAATGCTCGAATGATCAGGTGCTGACACTACCATTCAGAATTTACCTTTCCTTTAAAATGACATAGACAGACTGTACACTACTAATTGGATTATAATTATGTCTGGGTCAGGCAGCAATTAGTAATTTTCAGAAATTTAATTAGAACCACCAATCTAAATAATGATTTGTCTAGGAAAACTATCCCGAGTTTTCAGTTTTTCTTAATAGCTTTAGAGAAGTACGGAGATAATCTTGAAGAAGCAATTCAAAGGTGGTTACATAAATATCAACTTAGCCATGAAAGAGAGAAAGGGATAAGAAAGAAACTTTAAATTGTCCAAACTTGATATCTTTGGTATAAATTATAGAAGAGAAGAATTTGGTCAGGCTTTCAATGTTCTCTTATGATACTCTGCAATAGTAGAATTCCTGTCATTCTTGTGGAATTTGTTTCCTGATCTGGTCCACCTCAAAGGATCAACAGTAGATTCATCTACATTCTAGGAAACACCTACAGTAGGAGACACCTGCTGTAGTTTAGAGTTTGTTTTTTCTTCTATTTAGAGTACAATTACCCCATAGCAAGGAATTTGCTTTACTTTAACTCTTACTATTGTTTTCCATTCTGAGGACAGTACTTGCTGCCCTTCTTTTCTAATGCACATTTTTCACCTTACAAAAGATACTTGGGGAAAAAAAGGACCATATAAAAATGTTATTATAATAAAGCAGGGAAACAGGATGTGTAAGTAGGCAAAAAGAAAATTATTCCTAGCTTCCCTGCAACCCCATTTATCAATTTTAATTGGTAGATCCCAAGTAAAAAGTAACAATGATGAAATATAAAATCTGCTTTTTATAAACACATTGCAAAAGGAATGGTAATAGAAAGTGACTAGGGGTAGTCACTCTGCATCGTATGTTTTCAAAGCTTTCAAGTTTTCATATTCAAAATGATTCAGTTTAGTGGCAGACTATAAGTCAGGGATGAGCAAAAGGAGGCTCTGGCCTGCATGCAGCACATTTTCCAACTATATCAACATTGGAAAGAGAATAAAAGTGTAGTGAAAGCCCAAAATAGGTTAAATATAGTATAATATTTAGAATAGATCCAATAAACTTTTTTGGGGGGCGGAAGGGGAGATGGACAGAGAACTTGATCATGCTTATGTGTGTGACCCATCCTCACCCACTTTGTATTAAAACCTTCTTGCTCCATTCCAAAATATTTACTGCATTGCACCCATCCCTGCTATAAATAAGCAAAATAAATATGAAAAACATTATTAACAGTTATACTGTATAATGATAAGCTGGAATATTTGTAATACTGTAAGTTTCTGTAGAAGCTATCATGATTTCTGCTCACCTGAAACTTGATAATATCAATATAAAGTATCACATATATTCTAATGGCCAAAGTGTCAGTATTGCAGAAATGTCTTAAAGATATTTTTATTTTTAATCTGTTCAAACATGTCTGAATCTCGGAGACTTCCTGGACAAGTCCCTGCAGTTTTCTTGGCAAGGTTTTTCAGAAGTGGTTTGCCACTGCTTCCCTCCTAGGGCTGAGAGAAAGTGACTGGTTTCTCCAAGGTTACCCAACTGGCTTAAGGTGGGACTAGCACTCACAGTCTCCTGGCTTCTAGCCTGATGCCTTAACCATTACACCAAACTGGCTCTCTCATAAGGAGATATTATTTCACTTTAATTGGATTGTTATAACTCACTCCATTCTGGTGGGAACAAGGGACAGGTCTACTTACCAGCCTGTTCCAGCTTCAGGAAAAAGTGTTAAAACTCACCATGCAAGCATAATCTCCACCCCTTTAAATTTTGTTTGGAGTTATTTGATTTATAAAGGCAATCAGCTATCCAGTGAAGATGTCTGTAACAAGGAAGTTATAACACATATAGTTGAACATGTGTCAATTTCCACTGAGCTCAAAATCAACCGAACCTTAATGGTCCATAGAGTTCTGCAGGATTGCAATATCAAACTCTGGCTGCAAGATTATCAGTTTGCAGCAGCATCTCACTTTCTCATAAAACCGAAGACATAAAATAGGAACTTATTTTCTAAAATTATACAGACTTTCAGTCAATGGAGATGTGTTCAAATCACCACTTTGAATGAGATCTTTAAAGCAAATGACTGAACCAATTTGAAACATTGCTTTCAAATCACATTGGCCAGTTCATATAGAGTTTTGTTTTTGTTGTTGCTTTGGATTTTTAGAGAGTCTGAAACACTGTCTTTCCAAAATGGACAATGTCCTTGAGAGACAGAAGGACGGGGGTGAAGGGCTGCCTGGTATTAATATGAGTGGCCAGGCAATGAGATCATTATCTCCACAAATCCTATCAGAATACTTTGGGAGGAACATGTTGTTAATGTTTGTGACTATGCTCAGTTATGTTTGATCATGTGGCAATATTTCAGTCAAGGATCAAAATATATAAATGGCTAGGACATCAAAATGGCTAGGACTTTTCACCAGGTAATTCTCAGTCTTGCCTATCATTCTCCAAAGGGGCACTTCTTCTCAGCCTTGTCACACTGACTGTCCGCCCAGGAAAGCTAATGATTGCAGATGATCACATTGTTGGTCATTTTGGAGGGAGTGGTTAGCGTGGTTCAGACTATTTGAAAACCATTTCATGGAACCTGTTGATTACAGCCAAGTGCATCGCCTCAAAGTTTTAAGGCAGCCAGGTTTTTTGGATGGCTTGGTGCAGCCCTTATAAAAGTTCCCCAGAATGTCTGCCTGTGTATGCACAGGCAACAGTTCTACTGGGACTGCTAGTGAAACAAAGCAGCTGTGAATACAAAGATAACCTGCATGCAAGGTATCCTAAACCACTGTTGTAAGCAATAACTAATTTCTTCAAGGGAAAATCAATATTATACAGACAGGAGAGCTGAACAACTACTCAGAAAGAAGCAGGAAAAAACCCAAGGGAATATATTTTTAAAGAATGAAGTTGACTAGGCTTTTTTCCCTCAGAGATAGAAAGAAATTTTGTTCTTTCTGTTCTTTTATGATTGAAACCACTAGTGCATTTCCAGTCCTCTGCAAGCAAAAAAATTAGATACCCTGCTACCTTTTCAAGGATTACTTTGAAAAGTGAATTACCTTTGTTGGTATTGTCCATTACTGTCAAGTCACCCTCTTTATCATTGTCCTTAGAAGTTATATTTCTAAGGGGAAAAAAAATAACCCGAAGCACTGTGCAAAAACTGCTAGAAATTTCCATGGTTTTCTACTTCTCCCACTAGAAATAATGCTGCTTCTTGGTGTGGAAAAAAATGATTTAAAAAAAATAGAATATATGACAATTATCCAAACATAAGCCATACGCTGTTTACCAGCAATGAACAAAATAACAAAAAAATAATTCTTAGGATTGACTACTTAATCCAAGACAAATTCAAAAATATACACTGCTATCCATAGAACACTAGTTGTATCTGTACTGGGAACAAAACAGCAATACCTTCATAACATGAGCAAAACATGCAGAGCTGTTATATAAGGGCTGCAATAATCCATATGTCCATTTGACATTTGCAAAAAGATACAGAAAAATATAACACCTGGCTGTCATCAGGTGATTCTCCAGGTTTTTGCAGTTCAGATCTGGTAGATCATAAAGGCAAGGTGGGGAGAATGTACATTCATACTTACAAGACTGATGTCAGCCCTTAGAGGTAGTCCAGAGAAAAAGCATAACCATGAGCACTTACTACCTTTATAGTAAGGTTACAATAACAGAATCTTGCAAGTTTGAAAGTACATCTCTCTCCTCTTGCCTTTACATTCCAAGAAACTAGGGAAGGTCCCTTCTGAGATTTTGCCATGCCCCCATTGCTTCTGTGAGGTAAACTGCCTCTTATCTGACCATTTCCTAGTCTGCTTCTCCTCCTCCTTGTCCTCCTGTCTCTCAAGGACATTCTCACAAATCATCACAGGAGTCTTCTCCAATGCTAAATTCAAAAGCATCAATATTCTTATTAACCTGATTCTTCAAAATCCAACGTTCGCTTCCCCAGAACGTCACAGGGATTAGCATGGTTTGCACAATTCTGATCTTTGCAAATCTGGCAAAGATCAGAATAATATTTTTGCTGATGTTGGTGTGATGGCCAAAGTCTGTCCTCACTCTCATGCCTTCCTATTCCCTGGAGAAACTGCCCATTTCTGCTGTATGAAGGGAAATTTCAGGATAGGCAATTTGCAACATCTACCTAATGAACTCCTCAATTTATACAGCAATGATGAGCCTATTGCAAATGAGTTCAGGAAGAACATCAGACAATACAATAGCTTCCTCCAGGTGACATCCTTTGGTGCTAAAGAACTCCTTCCAACAAGGAACAGATTGAATCCTTCTGTGATTATTCAAGGGCAAATCCATCAAGGCTTTAATATTCCACGGCTTTGCAATGGAACATGGATGCTCATGGAAGAACTCAACAAGAATCTCACTGTAGCAAAAATAAAGATTGGTTTATTCAAAAATGACATTGCCATGATTCCAAGAATTACACTCTATTTATCAGAAGGTGAAGATATCCTATTCAGTGGACCCAGTTCTTGTTATACAGTAGTCATGCTCTCACTATACATAAAGCACAAGGACAAACCATGGAGAATGTGCTGATTTATCTGGAGAAACAGGTATTCCAGCATTGTCAGCTGTATGTCACTTTAAGCCAAGGAAAAATATGTGAAAATGTTAGACTATTCTTAAAGGAAGGCAGATGAACCAGAAATGTTATCATCAAAAGTGTCCTTTGTTAAACAGAAAATATCTGTATTTCTCTTGCTTTGCATCTTTCTTCTTTAATAAACAGATGTTTTCTTCTTTAATTTTCAAACCAAACCAACAGCAATCTGCCCGTGGTCATTCTGTTTCTCGGTTTAGGTAAGGAAGTATTTCTGAAACGATGTCCCAATGGGTCACGAGTTGTCTAGTCTTTTCTAATCCTTTTGAGCTACTTTTCTGTCATACAGTATTGCTACATTTATAAGTAAAACTTGCTTTTTTTATTATAATTAATATACTACTACTACAGAAGAGTAAGTGAAAGAGGGAAGTTTCCAGGTGGTCTTTTTTTTTTGTTTGTTCATTTTTGGTCATTTTGAGGGATTAAACAGGGTTTAAGAGGTTCTTTAAAATTCAAAAAAATAAAAAAAATAAAATAAGGGAGAAACTAGGCCCTGATCTTTTTAGACATCCTTTCAAGCCCTTATGACCCTCATATTTACTTTATCATCAAAGAGAATTAAGTCCAATCATGCTCTAATTTAGGGCTACTATATACCATGTGTGCTATAAAAATCCAGGCTCCCACCTAATAGTAGCAAAGAGGAAATGAAAACTATTTAACTACTGGTTATTTTGATTTTTGCGGTATGTGGTAATCCTGTTTAATGGTTAATATCAAACCTTTGTTTTTAAAATTATGTTTTTTATATTTATGCTGTATTGAACACAACTTGTACATCTTTTAACTAAGTATTTGGACTTTGTAAGCTACCCATAGTCTGCTAGAGTGGGCAGTCATAACAAATATGTTATTTATTGATTTGCTATAATGTTTTTATTCTGTGTTCAATAATTGTTAGCTGCCCAGAGTCATGTATTTGAGGTAGGTAGCCTACAAATGGAAAAAAAAAAATAATAGTAAAAAAAAAAATACACATGATTTTAAAAGTATCCCATGCTTTGAAGATTTTGGGACAGAATCAGAGAATTACAGTGCAATCAGAACTGAGCTAGGTAGAATTTATTCACCAATACACATGCTGCAAAAAAGCAAAGCAAAACACCACAGCTGAAGGACATCTCACAGAACCATTTTTCTTTGAATTACTGTTCTGGTCTCACAAAGATTCAGATCAGCATTTCTTCTCAGCACTCTCTACTTTTTCTGCACTCCTCAGCAATCCCATGCAGAGATTAGAAAAAACATACAGTATATCTTAACATACGTTTCACGCATCTCTACATTTGATATCCTTTCTCAGATATTGCAAGTGACAGTGCAAACCTCTCTTGGGAAGAACTTCTTTGCATGCACATACAGTAAATGGCTTCAAAATGAGGTAGAATGGAAACAAATTCCTGCATGAAACATCACACTTCTGATAAAATTCCCTCTTGTAGCATTTCATGATGACCATAATGCAATCTGGAAGGTTCCATTGGGACAGCTGTACATGTTAAGGTCTCTTCTTCCTGAATTCCTCCCGAAGCATGCAGATGTCTGTGGTAGAGGGACTGCCTTACATGTCCCTCAATTCATAAACTGAACTTAAAAGGAAGCTTGAATAATGCATTATATTCATAGATACACAAAGTCTAGATCACCCCTACACTGTTTTTAAGGGTGTTAATAAAAATATATATCTTTTGAAGTTTTTTTAAATTTTTTCTATGTAAGTAAAATCTATGTAAGTAAAATCTTCTTCAAACTGTGTTTGAATCCTACTGATTTTGTGAACGTATTCCTGTTATTTTCTGGGTAACAATGTGGAGATAGTTTGCCATTACTCCTTCAGGATGTGGTTCATTTTTTGTTTGTCAACTTCCCAGTCTAGCCTATACCTCCAGGAATTCCAAGTACTAATCAGATATAACTACTTTATGCTTGTATTTTGAGATTAAACAGTGTTAGGTAGGTATTACCACATGCAATAAGGTAAATACACTAATTAGTCAAAATAAAATTTAAAGGCAGGAAAGATATTAGAGAGACATAATTACAGTAAGTTGAATCTGAATTGTGTATTACAGCTAAAGTTGTACTGATATTGTAATCTTACACCTATCTACTCAAGTAGTCCTTTATTTATTTACAATTTCAAAAGTTACATTCTGCCTGTTCTTCACATAGTTCAGTGTTCTTCACAACTATTCTCACAACAATGTTTACAGGTGAAGTCTTACAGTGCAATTTTTCCTAGAAGTTAGTTTCACTTTCTCAAATAGAACTTAATCCCAGATAGAATTGTAACTCAAATTATCTTTAACTAAAGTATACGTTCCTGAAATTCCTCAGAACTTTCTAGATAATAGAAAGACTTCCCTGGAAAGACTTCCAGTGAAGAAATGGCAAACTGAAGACAGCTCCACTAAAAGCGGAGCCGACAACTGCGGCAGAATGAAGAGCCACGAGAAGACCAGCTCTTTGTAATTCCTCTCCAGACAAGGAGAGGAGTTGAGATCACCCACAAGGGCTCCAGACAGCTGCTCCTCATGATGAGATTCCAAGACAGCAGTCTCTGGTGGGTTTAGAGCTCTGGGAGATGAGAGAATAACCATCTTGCTGAAACTGCGGTCAGCACCTTCAAAAAGGATCCTGGGTTTGTATATTTCCTTTTCTAATCACTTTTGGATATTGCTTGTTAACTGCTTTTCAGTTAGAAACCTTTGGATTAACATGTTTTACAGCACTGGGTGAGTTTCCTTCAATCCTTAGTGAAAGATGTTTTAACTGCAAGTTTAAGGACTTGAAACAAATATTTTGTTTGGCATAAACAGCAAAAAGGTGATTAGGACTTTGATTTTAGAAAGTTACAAATGGACTAAGGATCTACATGGATTTGAAATAAGATTTCTGGAATTAATTGTAAGAATCCTTCCTGTGGGAAAATGCTTTTGTTTTGTATTCTCTTTAAAAAAAAAAAAAAAAAATGATAGGAAGAGACTTTGAAAGTTGGACACTAGAGGGAACCAGAAGGAACTAAAGATTACAACTGAAGGAGAAGAATATTTAAATTTGACTTATCAATACAGAATGAAGCAAAATATTTTAACACTGGACATATTGAAGGATATTTTGGAACAATGAACCCAGAAGTTAATTTTAAGTGTTTCTGCCTCTATAGATAGACTATGTCTAAAAGTTGTTATGGAAGAGGAAAATGTTTTTTTGGACAAAACTGAGACTGATCTGAAAGTGGATTTAAAAATGACAGACTACAAGAATGACATGGAAAAAGATGTTATACTGGATATATAAAAGAAGCCAGTTGATGTCTTAAAAGGGATATACAAATAACAAACCGAGAGAGTGACCTGGATAATTTTCCTATATTGGATTTACAAAAGAGGCTTGTTAAGGTTTTGAAGAATTTTGTGAGAAGGAACAAAGAAAAAAATGAAAAGAAATCAAGTTCTAGGACATTATTTGAAAGGACTTAAGATCAAGATTGTTAAAAGTAAAGGGAAGGAATATAAAGTTGGTTTATTTGATCAAGGTTAAAATAGATATGTTGTTATCTCTGGTAACCTTTAATGGACTTTTGATGATCAAGACTGAAATGACTAGGCTTTGTGGATTTGTTTATAGATAAGAGATGGGATATGGGAAGATGAGATCATTTTTTGTATTTTAAGAGAAGGTGGTAAGTTTAGACTTGTTGTGATGAAGAAGGAAGTCATTTCTTTATATATTTATTTTCTTTGTCTTTATTATATTCTTATCTTTTCTTTCTTTTCTATTTTTCTATTTTTTTTTCCTTTACTGCATTTTCTATTTTCCTTTTTATTCATTTTTTTTAAAAAAAATGTGTTAGTTTGCATCTTTTTAATTGCAATTTTTGATAAAATTACTATAAAGAGAACTTATTTCTAAATAAACATGTTTGCATTTACAGTGTTTTACAGTTTTGCATTTGTTGCAGTTGATATAGTTTGTTCAAATAATTATCCTGTTACAAGTGTAGATTTAAAAAAAGAAATGAATATATTGACTTGAAAGAGTATATTTAATGAAGTTTAGCATAGCCTGAATATGGGAAAGATAAATCCTTGAAAGGTTGAACTGTATAATGAAGGGCAAACTTCACCCTCAGTAATCTAAAGAAATTCCTGGAGACAGTGCATTGATTTAATTATTCTTTCTGCATCTTTAACCACCTTAGCATTATTGATGAAGATAATGCTTAGATTGCTTAATAGCTAAAAAGACCTTCGGATTTATAAGTTACTTTATATGGATGGTATAAGAACATTCCACATGTTATCTCATTGTAATCAGAAAGCCCATTTTACTGCCTGAACTCCACTGTCATTCTTATGTCAGCCTGGGTTAGTTCTTTGAAGTAAATGATAAGCACCTGGGAGTGAAGTAGTGATCTTCACATGGAAAAAGCCATTATCCAAAATCATTTTAACTGGCATCCTAACTATCACTTATAATGAATACAATGCAGCCTTCTCAATGTACAGGATAGATATTCTGCATTTACAGAATATCCCAAATACCATATGCACACTTAGAAAAACCAACAAATTGCATGGTAAAGAATTTTCCTCAATCTTTTTGCTATTCCCAAATTTCTTCCCACATAGAAAGGCATTGATTCTAGCAAGAGTTAATATTTTACTGCTGAAGCTTGTGGAAGTATGGCTTATAATATTTTCTATTTAAATTGCCAGTGCTATGTTTAGCACTAATATGATGCCTATCTCATATTCAGGATTAAGTAAAAGACAAAGTTGTGAAATAACTTCAGCCTACCCTCATCTGCTTAGCATCTTACTGTTTGTAATGAGAAATGATTTTTTCTTTGATTTTATTTAGATACTTAACTATAAGGATAGGATAATGGAAACAAAAGAATAAAATTTGGAATGGACAAGGTTGTAATTTTAAAAGCTTCAAGGAAGTCAGCAGCTGTGAAAACCACAGCTAATAATAGTTTGGTGCAATGTTTTATTTATTTATTTATTTTCTATCCTGCCTTTATTATTTTTATAAATAACTCAAGGTGATGAACATAATTAATACTCCTTCTTCCTCCTATTTCCCTGCAACAACAACCCTGTGAGGTGAGTTGGGCTGAGAGAGAGGGACTGGCCCAACGTCACCCAGCCGGCTTTCATGCCTAAGGTGGGACTAGAGCTCTCAGTCTCCTGGTTTCTAGCCCAGCACCTTAGCTGAGAATCTCTAAATGAATTGCTTCTATATATATATATATATAAAGCCTGAACACATTGGATGAAATGAAATGAAATAAGTGTCACAATATGATACAAGTTGCATGCATATGATTTTTTAAACACAAGTTATTTCCCTACCCTACATCTAGCCCTGTTTGGATAACTACCTTCCATATCTCCAAGTTGGAGTGGTAATGCTTTTTACTAAACATTTTCAGAATCTTACAGTGTAATTCACAACTCAGAAGGTATGTACAAAGGTATGTTTATTAGTGACACTGTACAAAACTAGGTTATGTATTTTTTAAAGATATCTTATGCTAGTTTTCTTTTTTTATATACTAATTTTGTTAAAGATGATAACTATACCAGTAAAACTAATACAAACTGAAAAAAAAATGAAAGAATAAAAAGAAAAAGTAGAAGGTGAAGAAAAGAAAGAAAAAAGGGAAAAAGTGAAAGAGAAAGAGAAAAAAAAAGATAAGAATATAGTAAAGAAAAAGAAATACATAAAGAAGTGACTTCCCTATCCACCACAACTAGTATGAAGAATTTTAATAACTTATCACCTTCTTAAAATACAACAAATGATCTCTTCTTTCCATATCTCATCTCTTATCTATAAACAAATCCCTAAAGTCTTGTTATTTCAGACCTGATGTCAGCAAAAATCCAGTAAGAGTTACCAGACAAAAACAACATAGCTATTTTAATATTAATCAAATAAACCATATTTATATTCCTTCCTTTTACATCTAACAATATTAATCTTTAGTCCCTTCAAGTAATGTCATAGAACTTGATTTTGTTTCACTTTTTTCACTTTTCCTTTTCACAAAATTCTTCAAAACTTTAATGAGCCTCTTTGGTAAATCCAATTTAGGAAAATTATCCAGGTCCCTCTCTTGGTTTGTTGCTTGTATATCCCTTTTTATTATTAAGACATCAGCTGCTTTCTTTTATATAGGTATATCCACTGTAACACCTTTACCATGTCATTCTTGTAGCCTGTCATTTTTAAATTCACTTTCAAGTCAGTCTCGATCTTGTCAGGCAGAGCTTGTTCCTCTTCTGTAACATCTTTTAGACAAAGTCTATCTGTGTCAGAGGGGACGCGGTGGCGCTGCGGGTTAAACCGCTGAGCTGCCGATCGGAAGGTCGGCGGTTCGAAACCGCGCGGCGGGGTGAGCTCCCGTTGCTCGTCCCAGCTCCTGCACACTAAGCAGTTCGAAAACATGCAAATGTGAGTAGATTAATTGGTACCGCTTCGGCGGGAAGGTAACGGCGTTCCAAGAGTCATGCTGGCCACATGACCCGGAATTGTCCTATGGACAACGCCGGCTCCAAGGCTTTGAAACGGAGAAGAGCACCGCCCCCTAGAGTCGGACACGACTGGACTTTACGTCAAGGGAAACCTTTACCTTTACCTATCTGTGTCAGACACTATTAAAATTAACTTCTAGGTCCATTATTCAAAAATATCCTTCAATATGTCCAATGTTAAAATATTTTGCTTCATTCTGTAATTGTAAGTTGAGTTTGAGTGTTCTTCTCCTTTAATTGTAATCTTTAGTTTCCTGTAGTGTCCAATTTTTAAAGTCTTATCTTACTTTTTGTTTGTTTGTTTTTTTAAGAAAAAAAGAATTCAAAACAAAAGCATTTTCCCATGGTAAGGATTCTTTATAATTAATTCCAAAATCTTATTTCAAATTTATCTGGACACTTAGTCATTTGCAACTTTCTAAAATCAACATTTTAATCAGCCTTTTGCTGTTTATTCCCCCCCCCCACATTTTTTAAAGTACTTAAACTTGTAGTTAAAACTTCTTTTGCTAAGGATTGAATGAAACTCGCCCAGTGCTGAAAACTTGTCAATTGAAAGATTCCTAATAGCTGAAAAGCAGTTAACAAGCAATTTCTGAAAGTGATTAGAAGAGGAAGTATGAGAACTCAATGTCCTTTCAAAGGTGGTGCTGATGGCAGTTTGAGCGAGATTGTTATTCCCTGACCTCCCAGAGCAATAAGCCTGCCAGAGACCGCTATCTTGCATTCTTGTTGTGAAGAGCAGCTGTCTGGAGCACTTGTGGGTGATCTCAAGTCTCCTCCCTGTCCAGAAAGGAATTATTGAACAGCCGGTCTACTTGCCAGCTCTTCACTCCACTGCAGTTGTTGGCTCTGCTTTTCATGGAGCCATCTGCAGTCCACCATTTCTTCCTCAGAAGCAATCCTCTCCAACACTAGTTTATATAAACAAACATAAATGTTTATGCACACAAAAACATGCACACACCTACAGCTGCATTTACAACCTGATGCATGAAGAACCTACTTATAGTTAACAGAAATAGAAACTTAAATAAAAATTGACAGATTAAGTCATCCTTAACTGTGGAGATGCAGCTGGATGCTTCAATATACAAACAAACTAATGAGAGAGGAGGATACTTGCCAGATTGAGACTACCTGCTCCCAGCCTTAGTTTTAAAATAACTCCATTCATTTCAATACTTCAGGTGTCCAGAGCCAGCATCATTATTTGTAAAGCCAGTTGTGGCAATTGTAATTATCAAATTAACAAAACTTAACTATCTAAGACTTAATTGGCATATCATCCAACTTTCTTACAATGCAAAGTGTGATTTTCTCTTTTAAACTAATTTTGGCATAGAAACCCAAAGTGATTACTGTCTAAACCTGTATCTTCTGAAAGCAGGCAAGTGGATAAGATGCTGCATTGTCCAAACTAAGGAAAAAGGAGATGAAGCTGCTGGCTTCATCTAGCTTACATTTCATATTCTGTTTAAGGTCATGGAAGCACATGCAAGTAGCTATAAATACCCTGAAAGAGAGAGGGTTGACAAAAACCAAATGGAGAACATTGAAATAAAAAATGGGAAGAGTCAGAGGCAACAACAACAAAAAAATAAATTATTTATACAAGGCAGAGTTTAACTGGAATTTGTTGCTAATATCTGTTAATGGGAGCTGGATACGCTAGTATCAGGCTGTCATTGATACTAGTCTTAATGTCTGTTTACTACTTCTAAAATCACAGATAGCATACCTTAAATTCTAGATAAATAAAAATAAGTTTGGTAGGTTATGTACGATACAGAATGCTAGATTGGATGGGCTGTTGACCTGATCCATTAGGGTTCTTCTTACATTATGAATTTTTAGTTTTGAAAGAGTCTTTGTGCTATTATGAGTTTATGATGAAACTTATGCAGTAAAAGAAAAGAGGAAAGGAGAAGTAAGGCTAAAGATTGCTTGTTGTATGTATTCTGATCAATTATAATTGAAAGTATCATACAAGCATGCTTTTTTTATGATAGGGATGGTCATTACCCAGGGTAGTTATGTGATGCTTTAATTAAATGTTTTTCTCAGATTTTAATTATTTATGGAATCATTACTATTTACATTTCAGAATGACGAACATGTAAAACATTTCTAAGATGTTAACAGTTATTTCTATATCCTTGAGGTAGGTATTATAAAAAGCTTTATTCCTGTTGAAAATCTCTCATTCTGTTATACTTACACTACTTCATTGAAGGTAGCTAAACTATGTGAAGGAATATGATCTAAAGTGATTCTGGTTGTATTTTACTAAATGAAAGCACAACTGAGATAATAACACTTATTAATTGCAGATGTTTAATAAAATAGATTAAAACAGCAGCTAGGTTATTACTGGAACAGTTATGAAAAATAAATGAATCATTCTTATTAGTTTATTAAACACAGAATGGCCTGTTAAAGTAATTGAGTTTTTAAGGAGCTATTTTTAAGTAAATATATTAAGTGACAGTTAATTATGATATACACTAATTAGCACTTAACTAAAGAATGTATTTATTTATCAAGGATATTTTTGGACATAATTTACTATACATATATTTAGGAATCTCTTATAAAAATATCTGCTCATGGAGTTTTATTCAATGTTAGAAATTAATAGTCTATCATTATTTGAGCTGAACTTTTTCTTAGAAAAAGAAATAAAAAGTGGGATGACAGCTCAACATCAAAATGTTGAGGGTGGCTCTGTGGACTATAATCTCAAATTGTAGCAACTGTGACTATAATTTTAAATTCTCAAATCATGCATTCCAGAATATTGAAATACATAGGAATGCACTCAGATTGGATTCAGGACTGTAATTCACAGTCAAGACATGAGTTTATTTGAGAAATAATATCACAGCTGATTTCATTCTATGATGGAGTAGCAACATTTTTTTCCTATAAGAAATAAAAATGAATATAAATAATTCTGAATGGTTGTGTTGCAGCATGATTATTTTTCTATTCAAATGCTTTGGCTTATAGATTTTATTCTACATACACACAAATATCATTCATGTTTTAATCTACCCCCTCCCCCCCAATGTAATAGGTTATGGTATTTTCTGTATATAGTATTCCATTGTAAATAAATTTTGGAACACAGCTGTAGCGATGGACTGTATCACAGGGATCCTTCAGTATATAAAGGGGAAACTTGAGGTTTCAGGACTACAGTTGGCCACAATACATTATCTAATTTCCAAAATCATTAGTAAGTATTTTGACATTTTGATATGGGAAATGTACAAAAACTGTAGTATGAGCTCCAAAATGTTATTAATTTTAGAAAGAAAATGTGCCCACACCTGCTTAGTATAAAGTGTTTTCATATGTTTGTCACAAGTAAAAACTGAAAAATTATTGAAAAAATGAAGGATACATTTGACAAATAGATTTTAACAGTCCTGTATTTGATTTGCTGACATAGCCATCTTGTATTCTTAGAAAGTTAAATACACAAAGAAAGTGACAAACAAATATGTATTTTCTTCTGGATAAGGAAGACATCATGTCCTTTCACATAAGCTATGCTTAGGGATCATTCATAACTTGAAACATCACAGAAATCTTAATTGACTAGAAGCAATGGTGTAATTGTAATTGAGATTCTTAATAATGATTTTTATACCTTTTTAGCTCTCAACTCAAAACATATTCAAAGTTCTTTTGACAGCATCCCATTGTTATATGTTGTTATATACTAACTGAAGATCTTTCTTTCACTGTGTAATAAATATTCAAACTATCAAGCAGATCACTGAACACCAAGGCATTATAGAATGGTTATTGGGTTTTTGAATAGGCATATAATTCTTCCACATTATGCCATAATAAAACTATTGAGATGCACAATAATCACCAGCAACTGCCATATATTCTAGAATTTATTGATTAAGATAATTTTCAGTGCTATCACTTTATTCTAATTAATTATGACAGAAAGACATCTATTTATTACAAAATAAAACAATACTTTTATTAATGTTTGTTGAGCTATTTTTTTTTGTAATTACTGTATCATATCCTTGTTACATTGTTACATTGAAAAACGTAAGTGCTTGATTATGCAAAAACCCACGAAGTATGACTGATGGGTTAATGAAAATATAGATTCATAAACTCTATTTCCCTTCTCCCACTGTGGTAGATTTTTGGAAATGTAATTTGCCAAATTCATAGAGTTCCTTCCTAACTTTTCTCTGATTAACAAAACATTTCTTAGATTTTTAAGAATACTTGAATTTGAAGAATATTTATTGAGAGAAAGAGAGAGAGAAAGAAAGAGAGAGAGAGATGTCTTACTTTAAAACAAATACTTCTGTCTAAATTGACCAGATAAAAAGGAAAGCAGAATTTGGAAGACTAGCCTGTGTTTTCAAAATTGCACCAGGAAGCAATTGTACCAAATAGAATTTGAGAACAAAACATATGCTGAAACTACTTCCTCGCCCTTTGCATGTGGTATATTTTTTTCCATTGTCTCTCGCTTTTTCTTTATTTTTCTTTATTTTTAAAATTTTGCCACTGCCCATCAACCCAGAAGAGGGACTCTTTCTTAAAAAGGAAATATTATGTTAATAATTACTTTGCACTGGTGTGATATTGTTAGATTTAATTCCCATCCCTACCACTTGAATTCCATTCTTTCTCTTTGGAGGATACTGAAGAAAACTGCATGCAGTTTTTGAAGTGGAAAAAGAACTGGGGAAGAAAACAATTAAGAATTCTTCCCCTTTTGAACCTACCCCAGCTTTTTGTTTGTTTGTTTTAAAAATAATAACTTTGGAGCTCCTTTATATAATTTTAATTTAATGTAATTGTTGTTGAATTAGGTCATTCAGTAACCACAGTTCCTTGTGCCTATTGTCTTTTGTTAATATATGATTGTCCTGTATAAGTAGTTATTACTGTAGATGTCTTCATTGCTAATATTAATTTTAGATTCTGGTTGTCACATTGAGGGCCACATTTTCAATACTACTAGTTTTTAATTAACCAGACACTCAGCTCCATAGGAACAAATGTAGGTTTACAGGTTTTATAGATCACTTTTTAAACTAAAAGCTCTATTCATTCACATACCCATGCATACCTATCTGACTCAAAATCTACCTGTCCAACTAAATTTGAGTTACAAAAGAATCACAGTGGGATGTCAGCATAGAAAACTTGTTCTAAATGATGGGTCTCAATTACTACAGTACATTTGTTTATTTTCCAACAAGAATTGGCCATTCCATCGAAAGTGGGCTAGATTCACTGTTTTTGCACACTTTTTCATATTTTTTTTACCACCAGAATACATAGTATCAATGTACCATGGCATTATATAATGATTGACATTATGTGCTAAAGATAATATACTGGTATTAATATACTAATATATTGTTCATTAATTAATGTAGTTATACTTATTTAGCATATTGTAATATGGCCACAGTTCAGGTAACCATATGTCTAAGCCTGCATGCCTAGTAGGACTTTTGACATTTATTTCTGAGCAGCAGCATTCCAGAGAACTGCTTTTGAAATTCACTGAAGAATTATGGGATTGCCATCCTTTTTTTTTTTTTTTTAGTGCCAAAGTTCCCACTTTGTATGTCCAATCCCCAGAGTCTTCCTAAAGTAACTTCTGCAGATAGTCAACATGACTTAGCATGCTATAAGGATGAAGACTGAAATGTAAATGAAGGTCCTGGGCATATGTTCAATGCTATCTGTTATAGGAATTCATAGAACGTTAACACAGGTTAGTATGAGATGAAAAAGAAAAGATGTTTCAAGAACAGATGGCTGATGAAACATCTGCAGGTAACAAAGGGGACAGATACTAAAATGAAAACAAAGATGTTTCCCAAAAAAAGCAATATCCCATTTATAAACATTATTCATATCTGTTGCATATATTGCTGCATTTTGGGAGTGGATGAAAGAGTGTGACAGTTCAAACATAGATTTTAAAAGTTTGAAATAAGCATGTGTAATCTGGAAACAATGAAATGTACTAATGTATCTGCTTTAAAGTCTTCTCAGCCTCTGAAAAACTATTAGGAAAATCACACTACTTTCACTGTTCTGGCACTATCATTTTCTGCAGTTTATTGGTTGAAGGGGATAAAAGCCCTTTTCACATAAACACACTATGTTGAATAGCTAGGGGAAGAGCAGTGCTGGTGATAGGTTTCTCCCCAATCTTACCTTCATCAGCTCTTTGCTACCCTTTCCCTTCCATCTATTTTAATAGATTCACACTAACCAGAAGGAAACAAGATTCTGCCTTTTCCCCCCATTGTGGGGAGAGGAAGGAGTTTCAATTAACACTAGAAGATGAAAGAGGTAACAGCTCTGTGTTTTTTTTCCCCTTCACCAAAGAAGACTGTCATGTTTAAACCAGTCTTGGTATTATTAGAAAGGATATTTAAAACAAAACAAAACCACATTAAAAAAAAAAAAATCTTTCCTGAATTTTGTTTCTAATATGCCTTCCTAAAGAATGAAAAATATAAACGTAGCAAAGAGATATTTGAAATTTTCACAGAGTTAATCACAGAGCCAGACTTGGCTGCAGCACCCCACCAAGGGGACAGTTGTTAACAAAACAAGATCTGGGGTGGACACTTACAAATATGCAATATGGCTTAAGTGTTCCAAACATAATTAAAGAGGCTTTCTTTTGAAGGTTGATTCACATACAATCACAAACTCATACACACCAATATTAATACACTTAAATACAAAGTAACACACACAAATGCATGGCCTGTGGAAATACAAACATTCAAATGTACACATGTATCATGGAAATTTGAATTCAGCAGGAGCCCCTGTAAGATTATGTGCCCCTAAACAAAAGCAAAGTGCTGAAAGAGTGCTGAGTTAAAAACAAACAAACAAAAGCAAGCAACAACAACAAAAACAGCAAAACATCTCATTAATAAATGGAATGGGAAAGAAGAGAGAGAGAAAGAGCGAGAGGAAGTTTCCTTGTTTCCACCTTAAAAACGCATTTAACTAACATGGGCCTATGGGCTTTTCCTAGCTTCAATATATGCTAACAGGCATTCATTGCATTTGAACTAAAAAAATTGTATTGAAGTATATGATGACAGAAAAGCATCACTTCTATATAAAGTACATCTTGAAGAGAGAGCAAGAGAGAGCGTAAGCACAACAGCAAGTTCCCTTCTCTCCTAAACACAGAGGTCATTAACTAACAATAAGCCAGGTGATAACAAGCCATAGGAACGGTATGTGAAGATCCTTCACCTCATTTCACTCTTGCCATTGGCCCTGGTGGTAAAAAAAGCAAAGCAATGAGGTGATCCCCAATGAGGGTACAGCACAGGAAGGAACAAGGGAGAGAATTGGGAGAGAGAAAAGAACTGGCAAAGTGGAAAAGAGGAATGCAAGGGGGCAAAGAGTGAAAGCAATTTTGGGAAAATGGCAGTCATCATGGGGACCAAGAGAAGAGTGGTGGAAAGTAGTGGAATGGAGTGGCAATAAAAGAGAAATACAGATAGCCTTTGTTTAGTGATTGCAATTTGTTCTGGTGAAATAGTTGTTAAGTGACATGGTCACTAAGTGAGCCACGACGTAGAAAAAGAAAGAGAGAGACAGAGACTGCTATCTCTGGTTGCTGCTGGCTCACTCAGATAAAATTCTGTCATATAGTGTCCTGTGCCTGACCCATTTCCCCCCCCCTTTTTGCCTCCTCTTAGGGTAAAGAGATTGCTTAAACAAACTTCCTGTTCCTGAGCTGCTTTTCTCTGCAGTCAGTGCTTCCCTAAATATTGCTAACTTCAAGTTAACAAGCTCAGCTCTGTGACCTTAATTAGCTGATTAGAACCTTCTGGCTGGCTTGCAACTGCTGCCTGAAACTGACCAGACCTTAATCAGGTCACACTGAAGGCTTTTGTTGTTGTAAATGTGCACATTGATCAGAAAATGATTTTTTTATTACCGTTTATTACTGTTGTATTTGTGATTGGTCGCTATCCAAGGCAATTGGTAAGTGAGAACTACCTGTATCAGGAACAATGGGCAACTAGGATGGATTAAGTGAATGGAGAGGTTGAGACCCTGGGAAGGTGGAAAAGTAGAAGGGGTAGCAAAGGAAGAATTTGGAAACAGTATAAGGTCTGGAAGGGTAGATGAGAAGCAGGATGAGGTGGATAATAATGGGAAAAACAGGGTTTCATGAGGAGCAAAAGGAAGATGGCAGAGAGTAGCAGGATGGAGTCAGGAGAAAAGGAAAAAGTCAGGGAGATGAAATAGAAAATGCAGTGGGATGGAATGGAGAGCAAAGGGAGAGAAGTAAGGGAGTGTTGGACAACACGGCAGGAGAGAAGAGAGTGGTGGGATGGGCAGGACTAAAAGGAAGAGTCTGCAAGATGGCTGGGATAATGCAGTTAACAGGATGGACTACATAAAGCATAAAGCAAGAAGTCAGGCAGAGCAATGGAAAGCATATTGGCATGAGGTGGGGCTACAGTCTGACCATTTCTGTTTCAGAATTTGCTACTGCAATTCTCCTAAAATTGGATAGTCACTCTCGCACCTGTGTGCTCATAATGCATTTGTTCTGAAGCTCTGCTGATGTTCAAACTTTCTGTCAAGCAAAGAAAAGGAACATCAGCATAAATGCTGAGCTTTTAAGCCCATAAACTCTGTTAGCATGATACAGAAATGTCACTGACAGCATGATATTTGGCTGGAACGAGAATGGTTCTCAGTGTGAATTACCACATCTTATCAAGCAAAGAAAGAAAAAGGAAAACTATCCACGTTTTGTCAAAAAAGAATTCTTAGAAAGTCTTATATCTCTTGAGATAGGTTTTATCCATCCAGCATGGATATTTCTCCTGAATTTCAGTCTTTTTAAAGGGAAATGCCATTTAGTCTAATACAGATTGTTTATCAGTCTTTTTAATTTGGTTGTTACGATGTTTGATTTTACATTATATTGCTTTAATATTCTTAGTCTCTATTAATGGCTTTAAAAATGTTTTCTAATTTTATTGCTTTATTTTATACCACTATTTATTTGTTTTTAGCCCTTCACACACACACCCCAAAGCATAAAATTATACAAAATGAATAAATAAATAATAAGTAGATATGAAAACCCAAAGTCTAAAACATGGTAAGGGTTGCCTTCATCTCAGGATACCTCTTTTCGATCTATCACTTTTGGAATAATTATAGCTATTTTCCTGTGTATATAAGTGCATTGATTTATCTTACGTGAATTCTGTTTGGGGGCTTAAGAAAATAAAAAGACAGATAGAGGTGCATTCAGTCACAGAAAGACACCAGGAACTGGTGCTGATACTGAGATTACTATTTGTTATTTTAGGTTCAACATGGTGTAATTAATCTTCTTCCTCTCTGACACTTAGCAGTGTCACAAAATATTTAATTCTACTTCCCCAGCATGTCTTAGAGAATACTGTCAGTAAAAAAACACATTCTCATTTACATGCATTATCTCCTATATAAATGTATATATACAGACCTACAAGAAATAATTTTCCCAATATGCTTCAATCAATGAAGTGACATATACAATTTGATATGGCATGAGTAAAATGAAAAAACACTGCCTTGTTGACATGTACACAGAATGAAATTGGGCAAAAGGGCACAATGCAGTTTTATATTATGCTGATTAAATTCAAGAGGCTTCTCGCTTTGTGGATATTTCCCTTGTTTCATGAACTTCTTTTTTATGATTGTCAGCATGCATGGACATAGCATAATGCAGTTCATTAATAGTGTTCTATTTACATAGCTCTAGTGAATATGGACACTTATTTTTCAGGAATATTAAATAGCCAAAACATATTTAAATGCCTTGAACAACAGCCTGTCTTGTGAGAATTTATGTGTGGTATTAGAAGATATCAGTGTGTGGTATTAGAAGATATCAATTAGAAGATATCTATTTTTCTTTTTTAAAAAGAAAAAGCAAGAGAAAACATTTCCTTATTTTTCAATTTTCAACATTTCCTTATTTTAGGATAGCAAATATGAAACTGAAATTTTGAAAGCTTTTGGGTAGGCAGTAGGCATCATCAACAGAATATAAAAAAAAATGTTGTATTTCTTTCAATATACAATATATTTTGTTTCTACTTCAATCCATACTGAAACATTTTCTATAATTTATTTTTAGTTTGTACTTTTCCCTGTTTGTACTGTATTTCTTTATACAGCTTTTAACAACCTCTGATGCTGACAGTAGATGAGGACAAATTATGCAGCTTTTTCCATAAACATGCTTGCAATTTTTGCAGATGACATGATTTGTTTATGATAATCATAAAGAACTTTTAATCATCGAGGTTTTTATTATATTTATTGTATCTGTATTATAGGGTTTTATAGTTTTATATTTTTATTTATCTTTTATTGTAAACCGCCCAGAGTCCCTTTTGAGAGATGGGCGGTGATAAATTCAATTAATAAATAAAAAAATGATTAATAAATAATACTGCTGAAGGCAACTCAGAGAAATTGCAACATGCTTTAACATATCCATGTATACATTGGCTTAGCAAATAATTTGCTGGGCAATGTTAAATTGATTTCCAATATATATAAAAGCATGATGGGCCTATAGAATCCCATTCCATATCTCCATGCATTTCTAATTGGATGGAATTTCTTCCTTTTTACTTCTACTCTGCCAGCAGCAATTTTTCTAGCACAAAATAAATGTTGCTACTGTCATTGACAAGACTATGTGATGGGGATGGGAGAGTATCTGGGCGTTAATCCAGTAGGGAACAGCTATCGAAAAAGGGGACAGTGATAATCCAGAAAGTTTACCCCACTCTCATCAATATAAGAGAAATCTGAATGACTATAGCATTCCAAAGTCATCAACTTTGATGCATAGTACGGCCATGTGAAGTTTTGAAGAGTTGATTTGTTTTGAGTGAAATTGAGTTACATCACTGCTTCATACAAAACCTTCAAATGGATTCAAAGTTCTGAACTGAGTTTTATGACTTTGAGTAATCTTGGTGAGATTTGAAAGGGATTCAGAGATTTCAGAGCTTTATAAACTCTGCATCCCCACGATAGATGCTGCCTATAAAAGTGCTTGTTTGCTCTGCTGTTTATGTTTCCTTGTTTTGCTAGACTCCATGGTCTTGCTTACAAAGAGAAAAAGAGAAAAGAAAGAATTATGTGGATTTATTTTATGTTCTTTTATCAACTTGGTTTGCTCTTTCTTGAATGTTCTTCTATTTTCCAAAATCAATACATTTTAATTCTTATTCTTCTCTCAACATTAAGATTGAATAGCATAGTCGCTTAGTGCTCAGGTCCAGTCTAATCTTCTGCTCTTCCAATCCCATCTTTTCCCTTTCATTTGTTCAGACTTCCCTCTCCAGAACATACATTTTTCCCATTCTGATAGTTGTATATCTCTGTCTTCATTTGTACTGAGTTTTCTTTATTTTGTGAGCGGGTCTGAGACAGTATGCATGTTGTTAGAAAACTGTGTGCCACAGAGATTATTTCTTTATATCACAGTGAGTTATACACAGAGAGATAACGTAAATACTTCTCAGACTATCTTTTAAAATGTAATAGAAGGATCACATAATATATCATTTCCAGAAGCGGTTAACCTTGCCAATGAGCTATACCACAAGCTGGTCAGCCCAAAGAAGCAAATGGCAAAGGTTGTGAACTCCTTGATGTTTAGTAAGGACACTTTTGAAAATGTAACTTTTATGTTGGAAAGGGGTACTTTCTGCATTGGTTCAGCACAACTTCCATAGGCTCTTTTATAAAAAAAATTGTGGGCTGCCATACTGTCCCATCCACATTTCTTTTACTTTTGCTTTAAAAGAGGTGCAGGAAAAATAATTTTAAAATATTGTAGTAAAATTCTTGAAGATATTCAGCTAACTTTGCAGATTAAATATACATAAAGGTCTACCATCTCTGCTAATTCCATCCCATCTGCCAAAACATAAGACAGCAGAGTTCTTGGTGCTCTCTGAACTTGGTTGTTTGCTTGCAGATGTTTCATTACCCAACCAGGTAACATCATCAGTGCAAGTGACTGTGGGGTTTGCTCCCTGCTTATATACAGTATCTTGCCTTGCCAGTTTTGGTAGTTTTCTTCTTGGTGGTTCCTTGATTAGGGTATTGTTTTCTGTTTGATTGTTTGCCTGGTGTTA
The DNA here is from genome assembly GCF_035149785.1 of Candoia aspera. Lineage (NCBI taxonomy): Eukaryota > Metazoa > Chordata > Lepidosauria > Squamata > Candoiidae > Candoia > Candoia aspera. The sequence continues at coordinate 45,528,440 of NC_086160.1, read as the reverse complement.
ATCCCTGCTTATCTGGGTTTAGGCTGCTGGAGAGGATGGATTCTGGTCTTTTAGTTTCCTTCTTAGATTTTTATTGTCTTTTTTGAATGGTGTGGACATGGTTTATTTCTATGTATCTATCGATGGCTGATTTGTCTGAATGCCAAGCTTCCAGGAATTCCCTAGTGTTTTTGGATTTATCTTGGTCTAACATCCTCACAGTTTCCCAGTTGAAATTATGGCTCAGTCAGTCCATGCATTGTGAAATAAAGGAGTTTTCATCATGTCTTCTGACTGCCATGGATGCACTCTGCTAGTCTTCTGCCTGTCTGTCCTAAATAGTGGCTCTTCCGATTCCTTACACTGTATTTTGTAGATGACTCCTGTTTTTTCTTCTTGGGCTACTGGGTCTTTTGGTTTACTTAAGATGTTTTGGAGGGCTTTACTTGTTTCGTGTACTACAGTGATGCCATGTGGTTGTAATAGTCCGTTGTTTCTGAGATGTTTCTGATGTATGGCAGTGTTATCCTTTTCATAGCTTGTGTTGGTTGTGCTGTAGTTGGTTGAGTGGTCAGGCACTTTTTGATAAAGTTTCATGGGTATCCATTTTGTTGGAAGATGTTGTACAGGCAGCCTGTTTCCTTTTTCTGGTGCTCTGGGTTGCTGCAGTGTGTTTGTACTCTGAATAATGTTCTTATACAGTTCCTCTTATGGGAAGTTGGCTTGTTATTCTGGTAATGGAGCACTTGGTTAATGTGGGTTGTTTTTTGATAGACTTGTTTTTCTAATTTGCTGTTGTTTCCTCTGTTGGTGGGGTTATCCAGGAAGGGTAGTATGTTGCTGTTTTCTTCTTCCCTTGTGAATTTTATTGGTTTGAAGATGTTGTTGATTGTTTCATGTGTCTTCTCTAGTTGTTCCTTTTTTATTATGATGAAAGAGTAATCTATATACCAGATCCATACTTTTGGTTGTATGCGTGGTCGTGAAGTGTAAGACTTAGTATTGTCATGTTGCAGCAAAATTCCCTTTGTGTGCTTCCAAATTCTGCTTAACAATTGTTTCAAAGTTTTGTGATGATATTCCATGGATTGATGCTTCATTTCTGGATCACAATGATGAGCCTGTGTTTCATCAGCTGTCATGATGCTGTGAATAAATTCCTTACCTTCATTCTCATAGCATGTCAAGAACTGCTTGCAAATTTCAACTCTTGAAGTTTTCATATCTGCTGTCTGCATGCGATCTTGCACAAATCTTCCAACATTGAAGAACATCAATAATATATATTTTTTAATTATTTCCAAATAAAATTACATGGAAAAGAAATAAGAAAGGAAAAAAAAATGAGTATAATGAACTACATAACACATACAACACAATACACATATAAAAACACACCAAAAACAAAAAGATACACAAAAAGAAAAAGAGGAGGAGGAGGAGGAGGAGGAGGAGGAGGAGGAGGAGGAGGAGAGAGAAGAAGAAGAAGAAGAAGAAGAAGAAGAAGAAGAAGAAGAAGAAGAAGAAGAAGAAGAAGAAGAAGAAGAAGAAGAAGAAGAAGAAGAAGAAGAAGAAGAAGAAGACACACACATAATAAATAAATGACTTCAGGGTACTTCAATTATAGATATACTATACTGTATAGTATATCTATATATAGATATACTAATACTTAATATAATATATTCTCTTACTACTAGTTCATCCATATTTTTATTATTTCTAACCAGTAAATTCATTATTATATAAATCCCATAATCATAGCTTCATCTTTTTCTGCCATCAGCAGATATTCTAAAAATGGTTGCCATATTTCCATAAAACTAGTAATAATTTTATGTCTTATCAGTTCTGTTAATTTTGCTATTTTTGCTAGATCCATTAATTTGATTATCCATTCTTGTACTGTTGGTATCTGTGTGTCCTTCCATCATTGTGCATAGAGTATTCTAGCATCATTATAATATATAACAGTAAATTTCTGTATTTTTTCTCCAAATCTTCCTCCATTAACTGTCATAGAAACAATTCTGACTTTTTTTGTTATATTTACTTTAAGAATTTTCTGAATAACTTTACATATCTGTTCCCAGTATTTGTTTGTTTTTTCACATGTCCACCATAAATGGTAAAATGTTCCTACTCCTTGGGAACATTTCCAACATACATTTGTTATATTTTGGAACATTTCGATATTTTATCTGGTGTTAAATACCATCTAAATACCATCTACCACTGGTGTTAAATACTATCTATATATCATTTTGTAAAAAAAAAATATTTTAAATTATAGCTCAACATAAATTTTAAATTTTTCGTCCACATTTTTTACCATTGGTCCATCATAATATTGTATCCAAAGTTACTAGCCCATTTTACCATGCATTCCTTAACTTGTTCATCCTCCAGGTTCAATTGAAGAAGCATCTTATACACTCTAGTTATAGTGTGTTCATTATTCATACATTATTATTCATGTTTTTCAAAATAAGTTATTTCATTTACAAATCTATAATTCCTTTTATCCAGCTTAAAGCACTCAAATAATTGCATATAATTAAACCAATGGGATATACAGTATAACCTTCCTTCGCTAGTTTTTCTCTTGTCTTAAACATTGGTTCACCTTCTTCAAAAATTAATAGATCTTTGTATCTTAACTTTGTATTTTGAAACTCCAGCACTTTCACGTCTTATAAATACCTCTTATGGTAATAAACCGAGAGGTATATTGAGCACTAGTCTATCTTTATATTTCTCCCAAATCTTTAATAAAGCCTTCCTAATATAATGATTATTAAATTCCTTATTTATCTTAACTTTATTAAACCACAAATAAGCATGCCATCCAAATCTTAGTTCATGTCCTTCAAGCTCTAACAATTTTGTATCTTCTAAAGTAAACTATTATTTCATCCACATAAAACAGCATGCTTCATAATACAATTTTAAATCTGGCAACCCCAATCCTCCTCATTCCTTAGCATCCTGTGATAATTTATATTTAATTCTTGGTTTTCTCCCTTGCCAAATGAACTTTGAAATATCCCTTTGCCATTGTTTAAATACTGTATCCTTTAAGAGAATTGGAACTGTTTGAAACAGAAATAACATCCTTGGCAAAACACTCATTTTAATTACAGAAATCCTCCCCAGAAGAGAGAGATGTAATTTTCCCCATCTTATCAGATCTTTTTAAACTTAAAGTTAAAGAAATTAAAATTGAAGAACATCAATAATGAGACCCACACATTCCTGTGAAACACCAAGCATGAAAGAAAATTCCCTTTGAATGATTCACCAATAGTCTTAATCAGTTCATCAACCTTTTTTTCATGTGAAATTCATCAGTTGCATCACAGGTCATCTACTTTGTTCTTGAGCACACAAATCAGCTCTTTCCAATTCACCTTTACAATGTTTCACCCAGCAATGCACAGTACTGATGTTAACACAGTCATCATCATAAACAACCTGCATTTGGCAGTGAATTTCAATTGAACGGATTCCTTCAGCAGTCAAAAATTAAATCACAAGGTGTTGTTTGAAGCATACTAATGAGTCTTACTGCAAACTTCCACTTTAAGAACAATAGCAACTCAACCTTTTCCCCAACTGAAGGGAAAGAATGTATGCTAAAGAACACATGAGAGCATCTAGCATGTTGGTACTGGCATCTGTTAGCAACTTATACCATTGGAGGCATTTATTTTAATTCAGTCCTCATATTATTGCTGTCAAAATGTGAGAGTTCCTTTTTCGGTTGATGGAATGTTCCTATCTTTCTGTTAAGGTATTAACTCAATTACTTAACTAACATCAGGAAGCAATGATAATGAGGCTTCCTTGCCAATGGTGGGAAAAAAAAATGTGTGAGTTACAATGAATTAAAATTACTATTGTACCTTCCATAGAGTGTCCTCTTCTTGGCTTTGCCCTTCCATGAGGACAGTTTTCTATGCTCTCTGTTTACAATGACATTATTGCTGTAATGTATCATAATAAATCAATTGTTAAATAACTAAAGCTTATTTGAGCTTTAGAAATCAATAATTAATAAAATAATGCAATTAAAATATAAAAGCAACATAGCAGATTAACAACAATGTGGAAACTTTTATGACTTCATACTTCTTCACAGAGATAAACTGTTAAGATAAATGACGAAAAAAGAACATTCTTTGCATGTCACTCAGGATTATGAAGAAAGACTGAAGTTTCAGCATATGTGACAGATGTCACAAACATTTAAACAGCTGTCAGAACCAGTTCAATCTGTCATTAGCTTTGACCTTAAATCCAGTTTAGCTTTTAAATGTTAGAAGGGAGCAAAAAGAAAATGAACAAAGCAACATAGTGAAATTACACAGCTGCCTGAAATTTTAAATGAAAGGAATAAGCATCTGTTATCTTGCTCTTCAAACTTTAATGGTTTGGAGAAAGGTTCTGTTGTCTTAGATCTTTAAGAGCATCTGAGACCAACGGTGCACCTGTGAAGATTTTCTCAAAACAAGGATGCACTTCAAAGCCCAGTACTCTGTTCTTTGCCAACCGTATGTCACTAAAGAACATAACAAATTATTGATCTTATTTAGAAAGTCTTAGACTTTGGTTGGGTAAATGATCTGAGGGATAATCAAAGCAGGCATAAAATCTTGGTGAATTATCTTTTCCAGGAATATCTTTCCCAAGAAAGATAAATGGATTATAATAGGCCAAGAAAAAAATTAAAATCTGGAGTATTGGATGATTTTTCTCAGTTTAGTATCAAACATTTCTTAGATACATTTTGTTGTATGTTTATATCCATAACAAAGGGGAGAAACAGAAAGTTGTTTGCACTGTATCTTTCAAATATATTGAACTTTTGAATGCATTTTGTGACATCAAACCTAGTGAAATATTAGCAAGTAAAAAATTCTTGCATTATTCCAAATAATAAAATGTAAACTATGTGTGTTATGTCATAAATATCATAATTCACAAAATGAGACAGTGCAAACCTTCAAAGATATGATTTACTGGCATAAATGTTCATATAAAACACTCCTTAATGTGCCCTTTTTCTGCTTCTAAAAGCAAACCTAAAGAGCAGCACTGTTTTGCTTCATCCATTGAGTAGAAGCATCCACAGGATCAGTTGCTTTTGTAAAAATGATTAAAGGAGCCTTGTGCCATTGTGAAGCAAACTCTACCACTTCTGTCCACATGCATGAAATGCAATGCATGCAGAAAAGGGGTTTTGTGTGGTGGCCCAATACTGCTTTTATCATTTACCTTCTCTTGATATCCCCTTCCCCTGATGTCTTTGCATCTGAGATCTCCTCTCCAACATGTCAAATAACCAAAATAGATTTCTGTATAAAAGCAGCATATATACAGAAACATTTCCTGGCTATGAGAACTGTTGGATCACACTTCAGGATTAATAGCTATATCCTTGTCATCTCAATTAAAAAAAAAATGTTGTTACCTACATAATGTTAGTCAATCTCATCAAGGCAAAAACAATTCCCCTCATACAGGCCTAATGCTAAATCACTTTACCTTACAATAGATTTTCTTGTAATAATCAGTGATGTTGCAGTGATTTAATCAAATAGGTCTCATGCATTAATAACTTTCAGTGATCACTTCCTACATGGAAAAACACATCCGTGTGCAAAAAATATCCATAAACACACACACACAAACATGGACTTCTGTATTTAGTGAAGTATCAGATACATTCAGTAAAATATTTCACACATTTTACTTGCCAGGATCAAGCTGAAAAAATATTGGGTTTTACACAAACAAGAATAGGGTAAAGATACAAGTGACCAAAAGGAGTGGTGCATCTAAGACATCAAGCAGCCAAAAGCTAAGTAGTGAAATATTTGAAATGTGGAAGAAGAGTGGGATATATTTCAAATAAATAAACTCCTATTCCATGCTTTTATGACTGCTTTTAAATCCCTGATATAGAACCCACCACCCCAAAACGTTTCTTGCCAATCAAGATAAAAATAAATAACTTGAATGCATAGACTCTATATTTGAAATGTCCTTACATCATAGCATTATCATGATTAAAATACAAAATGAAATTTGTTTCTTCAGTTGCAATCCTAAGCACATTTAGTCGGGAGTAAAAACAAACATTTAACACAGAAAGGATGATTGTATGTATGTATGTATGTATGTCACCTCAGACACCAAGGTAAATCTTGACTTATATTGGGAATAAAACTATCATAAGAATAATAAAAGGACAAAAATAGAAAAACAAAAAACAAAAACAAAACAAAAAAACCCTGACCACAGTATATACTATTTGTGGTATGTTCGTTTAGTTGCTTCCGACTCTTCGTGACTTCATGGACCAGCCCATGCCAGAGCTTCCAGTCAGTTGTCAACACCCCCAGCTCCCCCAGGGACGAGTCTGTCACCTCTAGAATATCATCCATCCATCTTGCCCTTGGTCGGCCCCTCTTCCTTTTGCCTTCCACTCTCCCCAGCATCAGCATCTTCTCCAGGGTGTCCTGTCTTCTCATTATGTGGCCAAAGTATTTCAGTTTTGCCTTTAATATCATTCCCTCAAGTGAGCAGTCTGGCTTTATTTCCTGGAGGATGGACTGGTTTCATCTTCTTGCAGTCCAAGGCACTCTCAGAATTTCCCTCCAACACCACAGTTCAAAAGCATCGATCTTCCTTCTCTCAGCCTTCCTTATGGTGCAGCTCTCACAGCCATATGTTACTAAAGGGAACACCATTGCTTTAACTATGTGGACCTTTGTTGTCAGTGTGATGTCTCCGCTCTTAACTATTTTATCGAGATTTGTCATTGCTCTTCTCCCAAGGATTAAGCGTCTTCTGATTTCCTGACTGCAGTCAGCATCTGCAGTAATCTTCACACCTAGAAATACGAAGTCTTTCACTGCTTCTACATTTTCTCCCTCTATTTGCCAGTTATCAATCAAGCTGGTTGCCATAATCTTTGTTTTTCTTCAGGAGGCATACAAGATGACTTGGTATCCCCATACCACTAAGAACTTGCCACAATTTGTTATGGTCCACACAGTCAAAGGCTTTAGCATAGTCAATAAAACAGAAATAGATGTTTTTCTGAAACCCCCTGGCTTTTTCCATTTTCCAGTTGATATTGGCAATTTGGTCCCGAGTTCCTCTGCCTTTTCTAAACCCAGCTTGTACATCTGGCAAGTCTTGCTCCATGAATTGCTGAAGTCTACCTTGCAGGATCTTGAGCATTACCTTACTGGCATGTGAAATGAGTGCCACTGTTCGATAGTTTGAACATTCTTTAGTGTTTCCCTTTTTTGGTATGGGGATATAAGTTGATTTTTTCCAATCTGATGGCCATTCTTGTGTTTTCCAAATTTGCTGGCATATAGCATGCATTACCTTGACAGCATCATCTTGCAAGATTTTGAACAGTTCAGCTGGGATGCCGTTGTCTCCTGCTGCCTTGTTATTAGCAATGCTTCTTAAGGCCCATTTAACCTCACTCTTCAGGATGTCTGGCTCTAGCTCGTGACCACACCGTCAAAGCTATCCCGGATATTATTATCCTTCCTATACAGGTCTTCCGTATATTCTTGGCACCTTTTCTTGATCTCTTCTTCTTCTGTTAGGTCCTTGCCATCTTTGTTTTTGATCATACCCATTTTTGCCTGGAATTTACCTCCGATGTTTCTAATTGATCACTGTGATGTTAGATAGCTTGCCCTGAATTCGAATTGATATCATTCTATCGTTTTTTGGATTGTATCCAAGCACTGCTTAACCACTTTACTATTAATTATGAACGCTACTCCATTTCTTCTGTGGTCCCCTTGTCCACAGTAGTAGATCTGGTGGTCATTGATGTGAAGTGGCCCATTCCAGTCCATTTCAGTTCACTGACACCCAGAATGTCTATCTTTAATCTTGACATCTCCCCAATAACCACATCCAATTTGCCCTGGCTCATAGATCTTACATTCCAGGTTCCAATGGTGTGTTGATCCTTAGAACATCAGATTCGCCATTTACCACCAGCACCGTCGGCTGCTAGCCATCCTTTCAGCTTTGAGCTAGCTGCGTCATCATGTCTGGGGCTAGTTGAACTCATCATCTGTTCCTCCCAAGTAGCATTTTGACCATCTTCCGACCTGGGGTTCTCATCTTCCGATGGTATACCGACATATCTCTGGTTGTAGTGATCCATTTTGTTTTCACAGCAAGAATACTGGGGTGGGTTTCCATTACCTTCCCCAGGGATCGCATTTAGTCTGACCTCTCTGTCATGACCTTCCCATCTTGGGTGGCCCTTCACGGTTTAGCTCATGGCATCATTGAGGTGCTCAAGCTCCAGCACCACGACAAGGTAACGATCCTTTGCTGAAGGTATATACTATACCTTGGGGGATAATCAACTTAAGTAACTTTTATGAATAAAATGCATACAGTTTTAAAATAAGGAAAATTAAACTTTTGGAATCATATAAATACCTAGACTATAGTAAGCATCACTAAGCCCAGTGGCACTTGCTTTAACATTTAACTGGTTGGCCTCTGCCCACAACATCTTATATTCTTTCAGATAAGGTTAGGATCTCTGTGACATGAAAGCCACAAATTCCCCACCAAAAATCCATTCATGGATCCCTCAGCTTCCCAAGTTCATACATTGAAATTTGGCAAATGAATGACAGAATATTTTGGCATTATTTTTTTCTTTTTCTAGTTAAGGATGGGATGGGGAAGGGGGGAAGCTTCCTGCTTCCATTTCTACTGGAACTCTCTGATGAGTGCTTGACAATGAAACTTTGGGCTAATGAGGCCTTATTCTTTGTTCTAGCCCTCCAAAATTGTAGTCCATTTTCCAGGTGCTTATGAGGAATGAAAAATGAGAATGCCACTTTGAGTCCGGCCACTCCCATTCCTACCATTAAAGTGACCTCAAATGACCCCAATTTATCATGTTACCATATAAATGTGATGGCATCATGTGGTTCCTGGAACATTGAGCAATGACTTGTGGCCTGATCTCTGAAATGCTATCTACTGTTGTTTCTGGGAAGCCCTGGATTTTGAAACTGTTTCTCTTTCCTTAACTTTAGTTAAAGGTATATTTTAGAATTATATCTGGATTTCTTATATACTCATAAATGTTGTAACAAGCTGATTTCTAACATATCCATAAACAGATGGTATACCTAACAAAAGAACAGTGCGCCATATTCAGGGCTGTATATAAGCATAACTATAAAATTCCCTACTTCCTATCTTTTGTAGGACTTTTTTTAATGACATTTTTAACCCATTATATTGCTGTTTGAATAATTCTATAGACTGCCACTTTTATGACAGATACATGAGCCCATGAGTTGTTATGTTCTTCACATTTTTATTGTAAGTTGCCCTACAGTTTTAATATGCAATAAATTTGAAATAATAAAAATATATTTATAATAAAAGTCTGGTGTTTCTAACCACAGATCCCTCCTCACCGAATCCCTAAAATAAGATGTCTGCAGTCCAGAAATGTATGCATATAACATTTTAATATATCCTCAATATTGGGGTAGAGGGAATAAACTTTGTCCTCATGAATACCTCAAACTGCCCCATATAAAAAGTAATGTATCATATAAAAGTTTCAATTTTATATGCGAGGTTTGCCATGAGCATATGTTGTACATTGCTACCCCAGGCTGAGATAAATGCTGTTGATGACCTTTCCTGGTGCCTAGAGTTTGTCAGGGTTGGGATGGGAGAAAACAGACTGAAGTTGAACCCTAGTAAGATAATAAGCTGTTACTGGTCCCACATTTTCAGGAGGTCTGGAGAGGTGGCTGAAATGAGAAGGTGCTGATTTTCCAATGCTGTGGAACAGTCTCCCTGTTGAGATAAGGCTTTTCCCTTCCTTGTCAGTGTTTTGAAACTTAAAGACAGAGTTGTTCTGGACCACCTTCTCTTGATCTATCTTTATTATCTACCATTATTGTTTCTTATTTCATGTTTGAGTAGTATTGTTTTACTGTTTTTATATCTGTTATACTATGGAAGTTGTTACTTGGTTTTTATATATGTAAGCAGCCAACAGTCTCTGGATTGTGGTGGGGTAGAAATGTGGTAAGTAAATAAATAAATATTGAACAGAGTTGTTTAATCTGGCATTCCCTTTTATTTATTCTGGTAGAAGTTTTGTTTGATTTTCGTGCCACAGTCAACATCCTCAAGTCATATTTATTTCTTTGCCTGAAAATACTTATTTTTAGCAGCCGTCTGTCACTCAAATGTATTTAATAATTGAGAAGGACCAAGTTTAGGAATTGTGAGTATAATAGCCATCAATTTCATGCTGTTATTTGGTTATTTACATTAATAAATAATCAAATATCAATTCAAAGACTTCAGGAATTAAAACAGAAATAGGGGATTGAAAGTACCGATTTTAGATATTGCTCTCTGGTGCAATATCTAAACAGCTCATTTTTTAAACAAATCTAGTTCTGGTTCTAAATGGCATTCTAAAGAGGCCATTCTGGAAGCCTAAACATGATTAGTGATTTCTACACAGCTGGGGGAAATGAGCAACAAGAAAATCAAGTGGGCAAACTTGTAAAAATACATTTATGGGTAGATAAGCATAAAAAATAAGCAGCATGCTTGTACCTGCTGATTATGAGAGTAGCCTGTTCACTGAAATATAAAGAATAATAAATTGGAAAGTGAAGCTAGGCAAATAATTGCTCTTCTGAGCTCATGAGATTTTGAATGAGGATTGTACAGATATAGTTATCACTTGACTTGAAGATTAGCCAGAAGAAATAAGTTCATGTGGGTTCTTCATTTGCAGCCTTTGAATTAATGTTTTAAATATAAATAAATTTGTTCTCAGTGCATATGTATTCTGAGTAGCTGGGTTTACACATCACAGTAAGCTTCATATATTGTTTGTTGGCTTTGTGGATTGGTGCTATAGTTAAAAGTGGTGATTTCATGTGAAATGGCAGCTGAACTATTGGCTACTTCTTACAACAGAACAATAAAATCCTATTGACAAAATCCAATAAAGATATGGGCTAAGGAGCTGGCAGGAAACAGTTGGAGTAGAGGGGAAAAGAAGGAGAAAATGGCTAGCAAGTAGAGATAGGCTCAGGCACCCTTGAAATACAGGCTCCTGGTCCAAGATGCCAAAGAAGGAGGAGGAAAAAGACAATGTGATGAAGTATCAGTCTACTCAGCACTGATTTCCAGAGGAAAAAGAGCACCCAAAGAGACAAAAAGATGGTTATGGTTGTGCTAACCATGAGAGGTTACCAACTAAGTTTTAATAAAAGCCCTTGATTAACCTTTGGGGAATTTTGTAGCAATTAGGGTGGGCACATTGTTATATTAGCAGAAGCAATATTATTGACAGTAGAGAGATGGTTAATCTCAAAATGATACAGCAATTAGTCCATGAAGCACTTCAGGTGGAAATCAGAATTGGAATGGGAAGCTGAATGGTGCTTGCAAAGTTATCTGAAAGAATCAGTTTCTCACAAAAACTAATACCTTTCTGTCCTATTCTATCTGATATCTGGCAAATAAAGGAAAAAAAAAAGAGTTGGTCCACAAGGAGGTCCTTGCATGCTATTTTTGCCTGCCCAATCCTAACCCTAAGTCTAATCCTAACTCTAACCCATTTATTGATTTATCATCAATAAATCCTAGCACTGTTGTCACCTAATCAGAACTTTCCACTCCCAAAGCCCTACAAAAAGCCTTATGGTTGCTTATTCAAAGGAATAAACATTAGTGGCACAGAAAAACATTTCTAACAGCAATGGGAATATCGTTATAACATTCATGGGGACTTAACATTAACTTGTTAGTTATAAGGACCCAGTTTGTCTATAGTGCAACAAAACCCTAAACCAGAGCATTATTTTCCAAATCCCTGGAGTGTCAGAGAGGATAGATGCAGAAATGGAGTGAAATTAAATTAATGAATATAAAGCAGGGATTTTCAAACTTCTTCAGGCTATGGAACCTGTGAATTTAAGAAAAAAAAAAAATCCTGGAATCCCTGATAAGGAGATAGGAATTTTCATTAGCACAAATGTTCTCCCTGGGGGAATGGGACTTCTGCCAAGCCTCACCATTTCTGTTATAAATTGCTATGGATACCACTAGTTGTGTTGAGTGAACTTTTTTTTTCATTATTATTATTATTATTATTATTATTATTATTATTATTAACCTTAGTCTCGCACAGAACCCCATCAAATTCTCCTGGAATGCAGTTTAAAAAAATAGGAAAAATAGGACTGGAGGATAAAGCAGTAATGCTGCTTGAGTGATTATAAAATGTTAAGATGCTTTCTTAACACAGGAATCAGGAGCTTTTGCTAATGAAACATGTCACAGGAAACATAAGAATACAAGAACATCTGACGAAGGGGGTCATCCCAAAAATTCTACCTAGTCTTCTATCTTATTGAATTGCATTGCTGGTGACTTCAATAATCCACCTGCCAATGAAACAAGCATCTGGGCAGAAAGTTATTTTGCTTTGTTTGTCAACGTAGGGACTTGTAGGTGAGTTTAGCAAGCTTACACTGTCAGGGTTGGAGGGAAAGTGAATGTTCCCAGAAGCAATGCTTTTGTCAGAGCTAATGGATCAATGTGCAGTAGAAGAAATCCAAGAGCAGGATGTAATTACTAGTTGTTCAAGATAACAAAAACAATCATTTTGTTAGAGAGAACAGAATGGAAGGGGGAGAGAAATGATGTTGTTTGCACAGGCAAGTCCAAAACAACTTACATGATCATTTTGTCCTTCTCTATCCATTGTGATTTTGAGATCAATACTTACTTTCAAAGGCTTCTACTTCAGTGTTATTTCAAAAAAGACATGGCCAACTTTCTTCCCCTGGAAACAGGATTCATTAATGAAAATTTTGAAGTATTTTTGATCCTTCATTCCACCTAAGGATCTATGGACTGAAAGTAAAAGCAAAATATGTTTTCCTTTTGGATGTAAGTAACTAGAGTAAATGTAATTTTAGAATCCCGTGTTTTTTTTTTTTTGAGCAGGAAGAGGGATAAGAAGAATTTCATATTTCAAACTTTCTGATTATCTACATTTCTGTCTTCTCCTATTTACTGTAAATATGCAAGTTTGCAATTATGCTGCATAGATTCCCCAGGGCAGATAAGTACCTTTCACTGAGGTAACATATATTCACTTTGCAGAAGTCATTCAGGCTGTATAAGTAATCTGATTGACTTTGTCAAAATGAAGAAGCCATTGATAAAGCAATTTAGGTGTTCTTGAACTGATCCAGGTCAATGCTGCTGGAGAAGAGTTCTCTTAATTTCCTCCCCTAAGGCTGACTAAAGTCTTCCAAGTGGTTTCACAACAAGCCTGGACGGGTGTTGGGATGTTGTTAGTCCTACCTATTAGTCCTCTTCTCAGAAACATCCTGCAGCACTTGCCAAAAAAGGGCTTTCAACTCCTTCAAACCACTCACCTGATCCTATTGAAAGGAAGTTAGCAGCATGAAAAGATACATTCTTTTATGTTACTTGCAGCTTTTGACTGTTCATCAGTGCTTGAGAGAAACCAAGTGACGTGAAAGAAGCTTTTCCACCTTCCTGCCCTCTCCCATCAGCTGGCCAGTGGTGAGGAAAAAAGAAAATAGCATGAAAGGAGCTTTTCTACACTATTGCCTCTCTCACCCACTGGCCTGCAGTAAGGCAAGGGGTGTGAAAGAATGTGTACATATGTGTCTATGTGTGTAGGTGCATGGACACATGCATGTGTGTGAAAGAAAGAGAGATAGTAAACATATATAGTGAAGGTTTTCTACTGAAGGGCGTAGAGAAAATAGAAGATTTATTTGCTTCTTTGATGATACAATATAATATGTATATACAGCAGAGCAAAAACTGCCTTTTGAAATTCTCTATCCAATTTATAGTTGGGGAAAGTGTGTGGACAGTTTATTTTGCATTTTTCAAAGAAAAAAGATATTCTCTAACTGTCTCAAGGGCAGGACTTCTCATATAGCAGTGATAGTAGCTTTGCTACTGAAAAAGCCCAATGAGACTTTCCTTATACAGTTTTCCTTCAGAATTTAACTGAAATCCAAGTTAAATCCAAGATAGAACTGGAAACCCAAGGAATCTCCAGACTTTTGCAGAGAAGACTGTAAAATGAAAAACAGGTCATTCACACAACATACTGACCCATTTTGTTATAAAGTAGTCCAGGAACATTACATTCCACACATGAATTTCTAAAGCAAGTTCACTTGCATCAAATTGAATGAATTAGTTTCTACACAAAAGTTTGTATATCTGTGTGAATAAATTAATATATGTTCATAGGAAACTTTTTTTTACTGAAACACAGAGATAAAACATGTTCTCTATGTGTGCTTGTATACACAAACACACACACACACACACACCTGAGAATTTATGTAGCCCTTTTAAATAGAGCTGGAATCTTTGGGGAACTTTCAACATTCATTACCGAACAGAGGAAGGTCTTCATTCAATGCAAATACAGAAGGTGTATCTCTGCTCTCTGACTGGCCCCAGGAGCTTCCCCAGGCTATGTTCCATTGGTTTCTTTCGTCTGACATTGTGCTTTGTTTTGAAGTGATTATCATTTTTATCACTGACAATATGTAAACGCATCCCTATGTGTGTTTTATTTTCATTACAGCTTGTTCTCAGAGGATGACACATTGAGGGTTTTTTTTTTTTTTCCCAAAAAGAGAAAGTCTTTTAAAAGTATTGTGATTATGTATTTTGAATTCCTGCCTCATGGCATTCTTTTTACAATGTTCAATGTGAAGCCAGATGAAAATGCATATCTTTTCTGAGGAATCTTCTTGGCCTCCTGTATGTTGATACTAATATTAATCCAGTGTGTCTGTGTGTGTGTGTGTGTGTGCACTGTTGTTGTTTTGAGCAACAGTTTAAGTGTCATTTCCACTGATTTTATGGCCTAAATGAAGGTAACAGACTTCAAGCAACTGTACTGATTCTCCTAATATAATGCAGACAGTTCTTAATATAGAATACTAGAACTGGTTATGTTAGAGATGTTAGCTTGGAATGATTTCTTCTTTTGTGATGTAAGACACCATAATTTGTGATGGCACATATTGATCAGACCTGACCAAGGGTCCTCAGGAAGCCAGCTAATGACAGGAACATTTCAAGGGGTGCTGGTATAGCGAACAAGGTCTGCTCTTAGCAAGTCAAAGAAGTCCAGGCTTTGCTGGCTGAGCCCACTTTGTTCCAAGAAATACCTGCAGGGTACTGACACCATAAATTGTGGCCTGATGATCCTATAGTTTTGGCCTAGCTTAATTATGACTGAGTTTTGAAGAATCTGTGGAGATAGCTGAAGCTTGTCTTCTGAGGGACAGAAAACTCTATGGAGATTCATGCTCTGACTCTGCAAATGATGGTGATTTTAGACTGGAAAATACTGAGGGCTCCCTTGATATGAAGAAACCTGGGGTTCCTTAAACTTTTATGTTTTCTTGAAAGCCTTGGAAAGCTCCTGGTCCTGAGACACATACCAATTTTGAAAAAAAAATATCCACTTGAAGTGTAAGCTAAGGTAGTAAAATAAATCCACTGCATATTTTAATAAGGAAAAAAAGTTCAGTGTCTCAAATGGAAACTTTTGGGGTAGGCATCAATAGTTTGGTGAGAAATAACCAAGTAACTTAATCTTTCTTGACTTTATATTTAAAAATATAAAAGATCATATTTCTATAAATCATACTTCCTTGTTCTTGGATTACCTAAATAAATATGTTACCCATGTTTTATCATGTCATTCATTTACACTTGATTATTTTATACTTCCTGACATCTTTTCTTTTTAATACAATCTCATTTTATGTTGAAAGATTATCTAGATGAAGTTCCTTCTATTTCTAATAATCAAGTATCATGTACTGTTTGACACTAAAAGCCTGCATTTGATTAACAGATATGCACATTTAAATAATAGAAAGGCTACACTCAGCTGAATACTTAGAAATAATTGAATTTACCATTGAATTATTTACAGGTAGTCTGATTTGAATTCAACTGTAGTTGGCAATAAAGATATGCTAAAAATAATGACTAACTTCCTGGAACCATTCTCCTTCTACTGAAATAAGGAACATTTTTCTACTTATTCCATGATATATGTGTAGATTTTTGAGAATTATATGATACAGAAAGGGTTTCAAAGGAAGAATTGAAACACAAATCTTAACAACATATTCAGAAGCTCTGTAGCTTTCCCAGTTGATGTAATTTTTGGGTAATATGTACAGGAGAATATCATAATGTAATATTTTTCCCTTCAGGAAAGGATTGTTACCTTGTTGTGGTGCTGGAGCTTGATCACCTCAATGATGCCATGAGCTAAACTGTGAAGGGCCACCCAAGACAGGAAGGTCATGACAGAGAGGTCAGACTAAATGCGATCCCTGGGGAAGCTAATGGCAACCCACCCCAGTATTCTTGCCGTCAAAACGAAATGGATCAGTACAACCAGAGATATGTCGGTATACCATCGGAAGATGAGAACCCCAGGTCAGAAGATGGTCAAAATGCCACTGGGGAGGAACAGAGGATGAGTTCAACTAGCCCCAGACGTGATGACGCAGCTAGCTCAAAGCCGAAAGGATGGCTAGCGGCCGACAGTGCTGGTGGTGAACGGCGAATCCGATGATCTAAGGATCAACACACCATTGGAACCTGGAATGTAAGATCTATGAGCCAGGGCAAATTGGATGTGGTTATTGGTGAGATGTCAAGATTAAAGATAGACATTTTGGGCATAAGTGAACTGAAATGGACTGGAATGGGCCACTTCACATCAGATGACCACCAGATCTACTACTGTGGACAAGAGGACCACAGAAGAAACGGAGTAGCCTTTATAATTAATAGTAAAGTGGCTAAAGCAGTGCTTGGATACAATCCAAAAAACGATAGAATGATATCAATTCAAATTCAGGGCAAGCCATCTAACATTACAGTGATCCAAATATACGCCCCAACCACAGATGCTGAAGAAGCTGAAGTAGAGCAGTTCTATGAGGATCTGCAGCACCTACTGGACAACACGCCTAAAAGATATGTTATTTTCATCACAGGAGACTGGAATGACAAGGTGGGCAGTCAAATGACACCTGGAATTACAGGTAAGCATGGCCTGGGAGAACAAAACAAAGCAGGACATAGGCTGATAGAATTTTGCCAAGACAACTCACTCCGCATAACAAACACTCTCTTCCAACAACCTAAGAGATGGCTTTATACATGGACTTCACCAGATGGACAACACCGAAATCAGATTGACTACATCCTTTGCAGCCAAAGGTGGCGGACATCTATACTGTCGGTTAAAACAAGACCTGGAGCTGACTGTAGTTCAGATCATGAACTTCTTATTGCACAATTTAGGATCAGACTAAAGAGATTAGGGAAGACCCACAGATCAGCTAGATATGAGCTCAATAATATCCCTAAGGAATATGCAGTGGAGGTGAAAAATAGTTTTAAGGGACTGGACTTAGTAGATAGGGTCCCAGAAGAACTATGGACAGAAGTTTGCAACATTGTTCAGGAGGCGACAACAAAATACATCCCAAAGAAAGAGAAAACCAAGAAGGCAAAATGGCTGTCTGCTGAGACACTAGAAGTAGCCCAAGAAAGAAGAAAAGCAAAAGGCAACAGTGATAGGGGGAGATATGCCCAATTAAATGCAAAATTCCAGAGGATAGCCAGAAGAGATAAGGAATTATTTTTAAAACAGCAATGGATGGAAGTGGAAGAAGACAATAGAATAGGAAGGACAAGAGACCTCTTCCAGAAAATTAGAAACATTGGAGGTAAATTCCAGGCCAAAATGGGTATGATCAAAAACAAAGATGGCAAGGACCTAACAGAAGAAGAAGAGATCAAGAAAAGGTGGCAAGAATATACAGAAGACCTGTATTTGAAGGATAATAATATCGGGGATAGCTTTGACAGTGTGGTCAGTGAGCTAGAGCCAGACATCCTGAAGAGTGAGGTTGAATGGGCCTTAAGAAGCATTGCTAATAACAAGGCAGTAGGAGACAATGGCATCCCAGCTGAACTGTTCAAAATCTTGCAAGATGATGCTGCCAGGATAATGCATGCTATATGCCAGAAAATTTGGAAAACACAAGAATGGCCATCAGATTGGAAAAAAAATCAACTTATATACCCATACCAAAAAAAGGGAAACACTAAAGAATGTTCAAACTATCGAACAGTGGCACTCATTTCACATGCCAGTAGGGTAATGGTCAAGATCCTGCAAGGTAGACTTCAGCAATTCATGGAGCAAGAATTGCCAGATGTACAAGCTAGGTTTAGAAAAGGCAGAGGAACTCAGGGATCAAATTGCCAATATCCGCTGGATAATGGAAAAAGCCAGGGAGTTTCAGAAAAAAACATCTATTTCTGTTTTATTGACTATGCTAAAGCCTTTGACTGTGTGGACCATAACAAATTGTGGCAAGTCCTTAGTGGTATGGGGATACCAAGCCATCTTGTATGCCTCCTGAAGAATCTGTATAACGACCAAGTAGCAACAGTAAGAACAGACCACGGAACAACAGACTGGTTTAAGATTGGGAAAGGAGTACGGCAGGGCTGTATACTCTCACCCTACCTATTCAACTTGTATGCAGATCGCATCATGCAACATGCTGGGTGTGAGGAATCCAAGGCTGGAGTTAAAATCGCTGGAAGTAACATTAACAATCTCAATTATGCAGATGATACCACTTTGATGGCTGAAAGTGAAGAGGAACTGACGAGCCTTATGATGAAGGTGAAAGAAGAAAGTGCAAAAGCTGGCTTGCAGCTAAATCTCAAAAAAACCAAGATTATGGCAATCGGCTTGATTGATAACTGGCAAATAGAGGGAGAAAATGTAGAAGCAGTGAAAGACTTCGTATTTCTAGGTGTGAAGATTACTGCAGATGCTGACTGCAGTCAGGAAATCAGAAGATGCTTAATCCTTGGGAGAAGAGCAATGACAAATCTCAATAAAATTGTTAATAGCAGAGACATCACATTGACAACAAAGGTCCGCATAGTTAAAGCAATGGTGTTTCCCGTAGTAACATAAGGCTGCGAGAGCTGGACCATAAGGAAGGCTGAGAGAAGGAAGATCAATGCTTTGGAACTGTGGTGTTGGAGGAAATTTCTGAGAGTGCCTTGGACTGCAAAAAGTTCAAACCAGTCCATCCTCCAGGAAATAAAGCCTGACTGCTCACTTGAGGGAATGATATTAAAGGCAAAACTGAAATACTTTGGCTACATAATGCGAAGACAGGACACCCTGGAGAAGATGCTGATGCTGGGGAGAGTGGAAGGCAAAAGGAAGAGGGGCTGACCACGGGCAAGGTTGATGGATGATATTCTAGAGGTGATGGATTCGTCCCTGGGGGAGCTGGGGGTGTTGACGACCGACAGGAATCTCTGGTGTGGACTGGTCCATGAAGTCATGAAGAGTCAGAAGTGACTAAACAAATAAACAACATTTTTCCATGGGAATACTAGGAAATACTGCTGCCTGACCAGCCACAATGAGAAAGTGTGGGTACATTTTAGAAGATTCAAAAAAATAATTAAATGAAAAATACGAATCTTCAATCAGTTCTAAATTCCTCTCTAGCTATTATCAGACAAGACCAAATTACTACAATTATAGAGAAATTTATAAGCCTATATCAGGATATTTCCTCTCAAGTGGTACTATGCTGTCACATCATGGGTTTTCCTGGGAGGGATGAGCAAAGAACTCTGGGACTGAGAGCAAAGTGTATATACAGTACTTTCAGCAGGATCACCCAATCCATGAAGATCATCCAAGCTGCACAGCTAAAGTAAGCAAGCTCCTATATCTGGTAGCAGTGACATAGGAAGATGAATGATCACTTTAGTGACAACAGCAAAGGCATCATTTTATATCTTGTGGGGGAAGGCAATGGTAAACGATTCCTTTATTTTGCCAAGAATACCACATGGATAGACAAATAAAGTGATTATAATATAGTGCCAGATGATTGGCCCCTCAGGTTGTATGGCACTCAACATGCTGCTGAGGAATAGCTGAGCATCTTTGAGAGTACTAATAGTATTTATGGTACAGCTAAATTAAAGTATTTGGTATGTCTAGTTGCTGATATTACCATACAGGAAGGGAGGAAAGCGGAAAGCAGACACAGAATTACAGTGGGAACTTGGAACATAGAAAAGCTCCTGTGAGGGGTGGGGGGAGATGGGTGGTGATAAAAATCTAATAAATAGATTAAATAAATAAAAGCTCAACACAGTGAAAGATGAAATGAATCTATTACACATTGACATATTAGGCATTAGCAAATTGAAATAGAGTGGAATTGCACAATTTCAATAAAAAAATCATAGTGTACAAATAAAAAAGAAGAAATAGCATTGCTATCATAGTCAGGAAGGATAAAATAAAGACACTATTAGGGTATAGTGTTGTTAATGACCAAATTACTGTATATTAATTAAACTTCATGAACAACCCATTAATATAATGTTTATCCATGTTTATGCTCCAGTCACTGAGGCAGAAGAGGAGGTTGAGTTTTATGAGTTTTATGGTAAAATTCAATCTGAAATCTACAGAATATGCAAACAAGATATGCTTCTTGTGGTTCGAGAGTGGAATGCCAAAGTTGGAAATATTAAGGGGGAAACCATAGCTTAGGAAACAGAAATGAAGAGGAATAGCTTTTCAGTTTTTGCCAGTCTAATGTTTTCTTCATTGCTAACATAGTCTTCAACCAACCAACCCCACCCCCAAACCTATATATGAACATCACCAGATGGAGTACAAAAAAATCAAATGTATATTATTGTTATAAGGAAGTGGAAAAGCTCTGTTATAACAATAAAGATTTGGCCAGGGGCTGAGTGTTGTACAGATCATGAACTGCTCATGTGCAAATCAAACGAAAGCAGAAGAACAGAGAAGCTGTAAAGGAAAAGTCAGTACCAAAATGAAAGCAAACTTGATATCAGAACAAACCATAGAAATGACCAATGTTAGAAGACACAAGAAGCAATATTACAATAACATTTGTAAAGAACTTGAATATAGAAACAGTCATGAAAAACAAACAAAAAAATGAAGTCTTCAAAAAGACCTCCAAATTCAGATGACACAGTGGCCAAAAGATTCAAAGAGGTCTATATACTAGTTCTTTACAGTAGAGATGTCAACATCCAAGTTATTTTAGATGATATTCCCTATTACAAGAACCTTTAGTACTGAAAGGTGAAGCTAGATCAGCACTCCATTCATTACCAAGTTAAAAGACTAAGCAATAGCAGAATCAGTAAAGGTTCCTACCAAACTCTGCCAGCAAATCTGGAGATTAGAAGAGGTCAATCTACATTTTGTGGGGGAGGTGCCTTCAAGTCATTGTTGAATCCTAGTGACTAGACTAGCCCCTTCAGTTTTCTTGGCCAGATTTCAGAATTGATTTGCCATTTCCTAGGGCTAAGAGAGAGTGACTGGCCCAAGGTCACCCAGCTGGCTTTGTGTCTAAGGCAGGACTAGAACTCATGCTCTCCAGTTTCTAGCTCAGTGCTTTAACCACTACACCAAAGTCGGTCTACATTACAATACCAAAAAGAGGAGACTTAATAGAGTGTGCAAATGATTATACCATATCCTTAATTTCACATGCTAGCAAATTAATGCTTAGGATCATCCAGTGCAAATTAGAACCCTCCATAGAAAGGAAAATGCCACATGTTCAAGATAGCTTTAGAAAGGCCAAGGAGCAAGACACTTTATTGCTAATGCATGCTGGATAATTGAGAAAGCCAAAGAATATCAAAAAGAAGTCAATATGTGCTTCATTGATTATAGAAATGTCTTCTTTGTTTCAATCATGTCAATCTGTGGAATGTGCTTAAAAAAATAGAAATTCCAGAACATCTCATTGTCCTCATATGAAACATATCTACTGGCGCTAGGAAGCCACAGTATGGACAGAACATGGGAAAAGAGACTGGCTTCAGGTTGGCAAATGAGTGAGACGAGGCTGTACAGTCTTCACTTATTAATTCAAATTGTATGCTGAATATATATTGGGAGAAGCTGGATTGGAAGAAGAGGAACATTGTTTTAAAATTGGAGGAAGAAACAATAATAATGTGTACTACGCTGATGACACTACTCTGATAGCTGAAAATGAAAATGTTCTGCAATTTCCAGTAAAGAAAGTCAAGGAACACAGTAAAAATGGGAAACAAGACTGAACGTTAAGAAAACCAAAATAATGACAACAAGTACAGCAACCAGCCTTAGAACTGACAATGAAGATATTCCAATAGAAGAGAAAGTATGTAGCTCAGGGTTGAACAGTTCAGGGTTCTTGGTGCTTCCACCATTGAAGATATTGTAATGGCAGATATTTTTTGCCTTTTAGGATGCCTATCCACAGTAAAGGAAACAGTAATCAAGAAATATGCTATAGACTAGCACTTGGTATAGTAGCAATGAAGACCTTAGGAAAGATAATCTGTGACTATCTATACCTACCAAGATGATACTGGCAATGGTTTCCCCTGTGACACACTGTGGAATTGAAAGTTGGATTTGAAGAAGCAAGGTAGAAAGTATATTCATGTTTTTGAATTTTCATGTTGGAGAAGACTCTTGGGAATTCTATGGGTAGCCAAGAATCAGACAAATGGATCACTGAACAAATTATCAGATTTTGGACATTATGTGAAGACCTGGCTCCCTTAAGAGGTCCATAATGCTGGGAAAGAGATGGTAATATGGTAATACATGTGGTCACTAAGAGTCAACACTGATTTAATGGAACATGATGAATCAATTTTAAAAAAAAATCAATACCTGAGGAACAATGACCATCATAATGATTGGCACTGTTTATTTAAAAAGTACCAAGATACACAAGTAGGAGCAGGATGTATGCCAGGTGGGTGGAGAGGATTTACAAAATAGCTTGAGTCCATATTCATAATACAGAGGCAAGACACTTGCATTTTACCAACTGGACCAACTGTATTTGTATAGAACACAGCCAGGGGCATCTAAAACACTAAGCTTCTGAAATCTCCCACCTAAACACCATTGTTTCTGCCTGCCTGGTATGTTCAGGCAGAGTGGGTGTACTCTCGGTCCCTTCTATTAAATGTTGCCATCCTGTGGGACCTAGGAAGTGTACCTTCTCTGTCATGGCCCCCACCCTCTAGAACAGCATCTCCCCAGAGATACAGATGTTTTTAATTGTTTTATCTTGCATCAGATTTTGTATGCTTCCCAGAGTCCATTGGAAGCTATAATAAATTCAACAAAATAAAAAATTATGAATATATATATATATATATATATATATATATATATATATATATATGCATTTTAGGCAGATAATCTCAAAAGTACCTTCCATCTCCCTGGTAGTAATGTGCAAATAACAAAATACTAAATAGCAAATTGCTGCTTTTCAATCACACTCAAAATTAGATGCCTTCTCTATGTCTATTATACTCTTGCATGACTGCTGCCATTCGTTCCCTAAGAGACTTCACATGAGAACTTTCATCCATCTTCCACTGTGAGTAGTCCATGAAAACTACTGCCTGAAATATTCCTTGCCTTTGCCTAGAATTAATATTTTCTACTACCATAAATCATGGTTTAGATACCAAATGACAGACAATAGGTAAAATTATACAAATTTTCTTTCATTTCATGTATAGCACTGTCTATTGAATATCTGCTTGAAGTGCAGCAATTAAACATATGGAAACCTTCAATGAGATAGAAGTAGTGCTTATCCTCTTTCCCAATTTCTTGCCTTTTCTCACCTAGTGCCCAAATATTAATTCAGAATCAAAAAGAGGCAATAAGAGTGTCTCACTATGCAATCTATCTCAAATACTGTATTTCATTCTACAATTACAGTTTGAGTGACAGCAATAAGAAAATGGAACCATGTGGAATTCAAGATCTCCCTTTGAAATTCTGAGGTCACAAGTATAATATAGAAAGAAGAAAGGAACACTTATCCTTCCAGTTGTGTTAGAGAAAGAAGTGGAAGTTTATGTCTGAGGAAATGAATTAGCCATGGTTCCATCTCATTTTTCAGTACACAAAACTATTATCTCATCTGTCTAGAGATGGATTTGGACATGAATTGCACTGCTGGAAGCTTATGGTCTAGGTTACCAGAAAGCACCAAACTCTGCATTCTTCCTCTTCTTCTCTGAAAGCAAAGTGCACAGTGATGTATGTTGGAGCACGTAATACATCTTCACGTGTATTGGGGCTGACCAGAAAATAATCTTATAGTCATGGAAGATACTTTAATGGAAATGTTCTGAAAGCTGTTCTCAGTTCTGAAAGCTGTTAGAACAAAGAGAAGTGAAGTTTATTACAGGAATCATTAGGAGAGGGATCAAGCCCACTGTAATCAAGTGCTTGTATACATCAATTGTTTAAGCATATTTGGAACACAATACACCCTTTTGGTCATCACATCTCAAATGGATGCCGTAGCTATTGCAAAAGAGGTAACCAAAATTATTTGATAACTCCTGCAGCATTTTTAGCTTTGGAAGAACATGTTTAAGGTTCTGTGTGTGATGTGCATATATAAAATCATTAATGGAAAGGAAGCCATAATGAGAGGAAAAAAAATCCCACTCTTACTCTATTAGAATCCTGGCTTATCCAGATAAATTAATTTGGTGAGACACAGGACGAATAAATAGGAAATACTTCTTTATAAAAAAATACAATTAAACAATGAAACTTGCTATCGTTAGCAATGGTAATAAACACCAATTTAGAAGGTTTTAAAAGGGTACTGGATGAATTAATGGAAGATCAAACCATCAGTAATTATTATATATTATCTCCTGTATTACAACCGTAATAACCTATGCTGCTTGGAGTTAATAGTGGAAGAGGGCTATTACTTTGCAGAACAAACTTGTGAGCCTTCAGGATGCATTTATTTTACTAGTCTATGATACAGAATACTGAACAAGATGGGTGTTTGCCCTAATCCAGTAGGGCTGTTTTTATGTTGGCTATGAGTTGAGAATCTAAAATGTCAAAGTTCCATGCTTCTTGGTGATCTACATATATCTTCCCCACTTCTTCAAAATGTGAAAAGTTAAGCAGCTAGATGACATTGATGGGCAGGCCAAATACCTCACTTCTGCTTTTCTTTCTGACAGAATGTAACTGTCCACTGCAGAGTGATTAACAGGGCATGTACAAGAACACTTTATACTGTTGTTCTGGTCATGAAAAAGAGCTGTCTAACTTCTGTTTCCCTTGTAACTCTGAGCCAGCAAAATGTATGCTAGTGAATGTGCCAGATCACAACTGAGGCTGTGCTAGAAGGGAATTTCCAAAAATGAATTTGGAATTATAATCTGTATAGGCAGCTATGGCTTTTGACAATATGCCACCATTTGCAATTAGCTATGTTTTGACAGGACATATGGAACTGAAACAGATATGTGATATTTTGTCTTCTTTCTAAGTGTCCAGATAAGTTTGTTTGCTTATTTTTTACTCAGTTTGACATGTTTGATTCTGCACATGCTTGGTTACACTTAATAAATGAAGCAGAACTAATCTGGTCATTGAAGTTTCTCAGTATTTTTGGTGGGTATAAAAACAATACATAAAGTAATGGTTTTATCTACAAATCTTAATTGAAATGGAAGTAATGTAAAACTAATTTTGGGTGGTTTGATTTTAGCACTTTAATAGGGCAATTCATATTCATAGAATGTAATTAGTGTAAAAGATATAAACAAAAAATGATACCAGTAGAGTAAAGGACGAAACCAAAAGTAGAAGGAAGAAAGCAGTGTTCAGAACAAACCATTATGGTGCCAGCATGATCACTAATTCATAATGACCTAATTACACAAATTACCCAAATGCTTCCATTATGTCCTTGCTTCCCAATATCTGACACAAGTATGAAAGTTTTGGCATTTTCATGATTTCATAATCACTCATGTTTCATCATTTCCTCTCCTCTACTACCTTTTCTGGGAAGAAATGACTTATGAATGCTTTAAATATGTAAATCATAATAATTCTATTGTGCAAGATATAGTAATCCAACCACTAATTAGAAAATAACTGGTTGGTTTTTTTGCGTGTGATTTAAAACCATCCTGTACTGATCAGATACATGCATGCTGTGTATATGAAATCATGAACACAGCTGTTGAATGTGTCATGTGAAAAAAACAAAAAACAAAACAAAACTATAGACATCATTATGATGGAGGTGGATTTATGGATTTGTTGGATCTAAGCCACACAAAGGACATTAGCAAAACACCGTTGCACAAAATAATCCCTATTTGCAGTTACCATCATATTAACAGGCCAGTATCAGAAAGGCTTGTTAATTGATTTTATTTTTTTTTTTCCTTATCATGAATATCCAGAAGAGATTTTCTATTTTTCTTTCTGAGATATTGATTCTTCTTTTCTCGTGGAACATTATGATAAGGAAATTAGTTCTTTCAGGCTTTAATCCCATACACATATACAAAGAGACATGTATAGAATTGTGCTGGAATTGTAAATTAGGAGATAACAAAAGACAAACATGAGGACTGAAACTAGTAAGGCAGGAACAAGTAGTTTTCAGGTGAGAAGGAACTGTTATGTTAACATAGATCAAGTGCTCCTCAAGGCCAGAAAAATAAAGGTAAAAATATCAATTGATTTAGGAAGGTAAGAGGAAGTGGATTAGAATTTAAATGCTGGAACATAGTGTTATCTGGGCTTTGACTTTTACTGTACATACTGTACTGGACACAAATCTGTATGTACAGTATATGATTTTATTGTGCCTGAAGCCATCATCATTATCTTAGGCATGAAAGCCAGCTGGATGACTTTGGACCAGTCACTCTCTCTCAGTCTAATCCACCTCACAGGATTGTTGTGGGGAAAATAGGAGACAGGAGTATTAAGTATGTTCGCTGCCTTGAGTTGTCCCCCCACCACACACAAAAAGGTGAGATAAAAATCTCCCCCTCCTCCTCCTCCTCCTGTTATGTGAAGTCTGTAAAACTTCTGCCGATTAAATCAATTTTTTTTCTGCAAGCCAAGATTTTCTGCCATGTTTATGGGAAGCTTGCCTGGTCCTTATTCCCAAGAGACCAAGAATGGACTATAGTTATATATCCTCTTGCTATTCCACTAATGGTGGATCAAGTCACCAACACCATATTCCAGTATCAGAATCAAGTGGCATCCCAGAAGATCATTTAGCACAGTTGATAAACCAGTAGCCCAGCAGGTGGGATAGAATCTACCACATCTGGTGGTTCTGTACCTGTACTATCTCAAAACCTGATGCTATTACTGGAGCAAATAGAACAACCACTACTGTTAAACACCAAGTGTCTGTCTTCTTGACTGACAAATATCATGAGAGTCCAAGCTCATTTAGGATTTTCCTTACTCAATGTGCTTTATACATTGCCTTGAGATCTGATGATTTTACCACCATGTGAAATTGAGTAGGATTTACAATTAGTCTAGTGACTTGGAGAGCTTCAAAATGTGCAACCTCCCTTCACAGATCCAGAGCAATTACTCCAATTTCATGGAATGCCTGAGAGATAAATTGGAATTAATTCAGGATAAATAAGATATTTATGGAAATTTATAAAAAAAAAATAGGGGTTTGTTTATTGTATGAATTATCATAAATATCTTGGAAAATATATTTACTTGTTGATTTAAGTATTTTAAATTACTTAAATCAGATTAATATTGATATGGAGATGCTGTATGGTTAAAAATTCTCATGAGTATCTGATGAAGTATAAATGTTACTAAAATGAATAGTCTAGATTGATAAAAGTACTAAGTGGCATTTTTACAATATTTTCCTATAGATACATTAAAATAATTGATAAGTTACTGAGAAAGTTTTATGAGATGGACAAACCTCCAGGATATTTTTTAAAAAAATCAAAAGAATGAATTCAATAAAAATATTAGGATTTCAGTTCTCTGTTTGTTTTTTATTTTTTGTTTTTTGTTTGTTTTTAATGTTACCATTTAAAATTAATTTTGGTTTTAATATTTTTTCCTGTTTATGGTACCCAAGTGATCCCCCCCCCCAAAAAAATCCCCACAATTTATTTGGGTTATTTGTTTTTTTAGTTGAAATTCAGTGGTTCTGTCTGCAAAGCATGAATGCATGTGCGTACACACACACACATACAAACGTGTGTGTACGCGCGTGCATTCATGCTTTGCAGACAGAACCACTGAATTTCAACTAAAAAAACAAATAACACAAATAACGTGTTTGTGTGTGTGTATTAAGAGTTTTGATTATAATAGTAAAATATAATACAGACTAAATTTAAAGAAAAGAGAATGGATAGGAGTAAAAAGTGCAAGGAAAAAGGAAAAAAAGAATAAAAATAAAAAAAGAAGAAACAGAAAAGTAAGAATATAATAAAGAAAGAGAAAGTGACTTCCAACCTTCATCACAACAAGTATAAACATATTTAGTAACTCTTCACCCCCTCTAAGGTTACAAATATTTACTTTCCATCCCATATCCCATCTCTTATCTATAAACAAATCCATAACGCATTGTCTTTTCAGTCCTGGTGTCAGCAGAAAGTACATAAAGGGTAACCAGAAGTAACAACATATCTTGTTTTAAACTTGATCAGATAAACCAACTTTATATTCCTTCATTTTACTTCTAACAGTATTAATCTTTAGTTCATTCAAGCATTATCAGGATTTGATTTCTCTTAATTTCTTCTTTGTCCCATTGCACAGAGCTCTTCAAGGCTTTAACAAGCCTCTTTTGTAACTCCAATAGGAAAAAAAAAATATCCAGGTCAATTTCATGGTTTGTCATTTGTGTTTCCCTTTTAAATTTTAAAACCCCAGACAGTTTCTTTTGTAGATCCAGTGAAACATCCTTTTCCAAGTCATTCTCTTAGCCGTCAGTTGTAAATCCACTTTCAATACCACCTCTATCTTGTGAGATAAAATTTGTTCTACATCTGATATTTCTTCAGTAATATATGGACATAGTCTATCCATAGAAGCAGATGTATTTCCTGGCATTGTTGATATTCTGGCTACTATTTTCTGATTCCATTCTTTAAAAATCTCCTTCAGTATTTTTATTGTCATAACGTTTTGCAACATCTTACCTGTATCTTTCCTCTACCTAAAATCTTTAGTCCCCTTTAGTGTCCAGTTCTTGAAATCATGAAATTGTTTATCTATGTTGTGTCTTGTAAAAACCAAAACAGAATCTATTTCCCATGAGGAGCTGTTTGTACTTTGCAAAAGTTTCAATATTCCAATTTTATCTAGACCCTTTGTCATGAGTACTGATGGTGAGCAGGAGGGGGTCCCTATCTGGGGTGGGTGGGAAACACATGTGTAGTTTAGAGACTTTGAGCTGTCATTCAAAGAAACCCAGAACAGACCTGCCTTGAGTTTTGGGGTTTATCTGTCTGGGTTTTCCCATGCTTCTTCAGTTTGTTAGGATTTTGTGTCTACAATAACAGTAAAAAAACACTAGAGACTTTCTCCTTGTCTCGGCATGGTCTTTGCTTAGTCAGGACATCAATCCTACCAAACTCTAAGTCCCATCGAAAGAGGGAGGATATATATATATAGGCAAAATGTCTTTGGAAAACCAGGAGCTATGACAAGCCATACAACAACTGGCAGCAGCCTTGCAGCAACACCAGCAGCAAGTAGATCTCCAGGTCAACACATTATAAGCGGCTATGCTCTGATCATCCCGCAGCCAGTGCCAGCAGCGGCAGCAGCAGCTCCGCCAGTAGTCTTGAGATCCCAGGGCAGTTTACCGGAGAAGTTTGGGGGAGAAACTGGACAGTTGAGAACCTTTCTTACCCAGTTCACAATGTTTTTCGACAGCAGACCGACAGAGTTCCCAACAGACCAAACCAGAGTCACCTTTATTTTCAGTCTGCTAAAGGGTCCAGCAGCCAAATGGGGCATTCCCAAGGTAGAGAACAACAACCCAATTCTTGATAACTACCAGAATTTTCTGGCAAGGTTCCGAGCACACTTTGACGACCTGATTAGAAAGGTCCCTGCCAGCCAGGAAATTTGGAAGCTCAAGCAAGGCAACAAGATAGTGGGAATTTACATTGCTGATTTCAAGCTGTTAGCAGGGGATCTGGACTGAAATGATAGTGCTTTGAAAGACCAATTCAAACAGGGGCCGGATGAGGAGATAAAAAATGAATTGGTGTGCCAGGGAACACCAGCTTCTTTAGAAGATTTATATCAGTTGTCTGTGGTCATAGACACCAGAGTAGAAGAACTCAGGCAGCTGCAACTGGGGAGAGGCAGGGGCTTCAGATCGCTTCCAGGATTTCCAGCTCTCTCTACAGCATCTCTCTACTCAGGACCAGAAGAACCGATGCAGATCAGGGTGAGCAGGAGGCTTACTTCTGAGGCTGAGAGACAGAGAAGGAGAGAGAGAGCCCTCTGTTTCTATTGAGGAGCCCCGGGGCATATGGTGAGAGCTTGCCCAGCTGGAAACCAAGCGAATTCCGCAAAAGCCCCAGGACAAGCAGCAGAATCAAGAGCCATCCCCGCTTCTACTTCCAACCAGGGAAACTCCATCGGTCTCCCTCCACAGAGCTCAGCAGGGAGACCATCAATCAATTAAGAAGGAATCATTCCGAGGATTCCAGGCAATCCTTTTTCTACTTACCAGTCATAATGCATGTAAACCCAGAGAACCATGTCAAGTTAGAGGCTTGTTGATTCTGAAGCTTCCACCAGTTTTATTGATGTACAGACAGTACAAAACCTGAACATCCCGACCATGGAATTGCCATGTCCCATAGAAGCCAAGACCATTGATGGCCAGCCCCTCAAGGCTGGGCTGATTTGAAGATCCACAGAACCTTTACAGCTAACAATGGGAGACCACACTGAGTGGATCCAACTTTATGTTACTGCATCACTTAATGTACCTATAATCCTGGGCACACCTTGGCTGAAGCTCCACAACCCATTGTTGGACTAGACTATGGGAACAGTCTCCTTCCCAACTAAGGAATGCCAGCACCACAAGATTCAAGCCACCATTCTCTCTCCAGCAACCAGCGCAGTCACAGAAGCAGGGCGGGGTGAAGTTGCTGGCCAAGTATGCAGATTTCGCAGACATTTTCAGCGAACAAGAAGCCACCGCACTACCCCCCCCCCATAGGGACTGTGATTACACTATTGAGTTTATAGCAGGAGCCAAGATTCCAGCAAGGAAACAATATCCCATGTCTCCCAAGGAACTTGCCACCTTGAAATAATATTTGGATACTAATCTCCAAAATGGTTTCATCTGACCTTCTACTTCCCCAGCATCTGCTCCTACATTCTTTATACCAAAGAAGCCTGACTCATTGGCACCAGCAGCTCAGGAGGCACCCTTGAGAGTTCTTCATGATTTTAGCTCCTTCAATAAAGTCACGGTCAGAGAAAATTACCTACTTCCCTTAATAGCTGACCTGCTGGATGGTTTACAGAAAGCACACATTTTTACTAGGTTGGACCTCAGGAATGCGTACAATCTGATCCGGATGAAAGAGGGGCATGAATATCTGACTGCCTTCGATACCAGGTATGGAAAATTTGAATATCTTGTGGTCCCTTTTGGGTTAACTAATGCTGCAGCCATATTTTCCCAATTTATGAATCAAATTTTCTCTGATTTACTAGATAAGTATCTGGTCATTTATCTAGATAACTTATTAATATTCTCTGAGGATGCTACAACTCATGTAACCCATGTACGTAATGTCTTACAAAGACTGAGAAAGAACAAGCTGTTTGCCAAGCTAGAGAAGTGTGCCTTCGATTTAACGGAATTACATTTCCTGGGCTATAGAATATCAACAGAAGGCTTATTCATGGATCCTTCAAAAGTCCAATTGTCTCTTGGCAATCCCCCCGCAATGTGAAAGACGTACAAAAATTCCTAGGATTCACCAATTTCTATATAAGATTTATACATAAATTTAATGACAGGGCCAAGCCCCTCACACAGCTTTTGAAGAAAGGATCCAAATTCCTTTGGAGGGAGGATGGAACTCTGGAAGGGAGGGGGCTGAAATGGAATGTGAATCTGGAGGGGAGGGTGATGTCATGAGTACTGATGGTGAGCAAGAGGGGGCCACTATCCAGAGGCAAAAAGCATGCATAGTTTAAAGACTTTGACCTGTCATTCAAAGAGACACAGAACAGACCCAGCTTGACTTTTGGGGGTTTATCTGTCTGGGTTTTCCCATGCTTCTTCAGTTTGGTAGGATTTTCTGTCAAGTATAGCTATAATAAAGCACTAGAGACTTCTTCCTCATGTCAGTGTGGTTCTTGCTTAGTCAGGACACCCTTAGTCTGTTTATAACTTTCTAAGATCAAAATCTTATTTGGCTTTTTGCTGTTTATTTCAGATTCTTTAAATTCTTAAGCTAATGATGAAAATGTTCTTTTGTTTAGTACTGAAGGCAGACTCACCCAGTGTTTTCAAACTCGTCTTCCCAAAGGTCTCTAACAGCTTAGAAGTAGTTAATGAGCAATTTCTGAAAGTGATTAGAAAGGGAGGTTTGTGAACTTAGACTCCTTTAAAAGTCTCTGTCACCCTTGTGAGCAAGATGGCTAATCCCATCATCTCCCTATGCTTAAGCCTGTGGAAAACCACTGTCCTGCAGACTCCCTGTGAGAAGCAGCCATCTGGAGTACATGTAGGTGATCTGCTGACCTCTCCTTAACCAGAGAGGTTCCAGGGAACTGGTCTACATACTGGTTTCTTGTTCTCTGATTCAGTCGTCAGCTCTGCTTTCACAGAGTTGTCTTCAGCTCGCTGTACATCCTCCAGAAGTCTCTGCAAAGCACTTTTGAAAGATTTTGGAATGGAAATTTTAGTTTGATTCCTGTTCACATAAAAAAATCACATTACCTTGCAACCACAACAATTTAAACATTTCAGGGATTTTGTTGCTTTGATTTTAGTATTTGGGCAAAAATGGGATTCATACTCTAGAACAGCTTATTGAATCTGAAGCCATGGGGTTTACAAATTTGAAGTATAATGGGTATTATTTAAAGCAATTCATATTGTATCAATATTCTCTCTGAAGCCCTGAAGCCCAGTTCAAATCAAATCACATTTTTTTAAAAAATAGAATTCAATTTATGCAAATATACCTATTTCTTGAGGAAAAAACAGGAACCTGATACATATAGATCTGGTCAGGCCAATATGTGTTTTCACAGCTACACTTACAAAAGTGTAAGAATTATTAGAATTTGTACAACACAAATTCAACTCTAATTTTATATATGTCTTTTGAAAAGTATAACAATGGGTTTCGAAATAATTCCTTTTATTCTTGGTGCTGATTATTTCTTCACTCAATAAACTAAAAAGGTTTGGTAGAATTACATATACATGAACAATTACTGTATATTTAAACTGAATCTGTAGGAACATATATACTTATGAGCATATACCGTACATTTACATATCCAATAGGCATACAGAAATCTCAGTTGCAACTGATGAAAAGTATAAACATACAAGAACGTATACTGAACATTCAGAATGAATATGTATTTTTCCTCTTTGTCTTTTGAATGCCATCTGATGGATCTTTTGGTCTCCATGGTGGGATCAGTACTTGGATAATGTCTATTTAAAAGAATATTATTATTGTTGGGCCTTGGAAGAAGATAACCATGAAACACAGCAAATCAGGCATTTGAAAAGAGTCTCATTAATATGTAAATTTCAGGTATCCCTTTCAAAATGGCCTGCATTTTAGTCTCCAGCCCTCAGAATGACTTTTTCCAATGTGTTTATTATTAAAAACTCAATTTTCACTTGTCAATGCATATACCTCTTAGTGTGTTCTGTTATCCCATCTACATTTAATTGGTTATGGAAAATTGTCAGCTTGTTGTCAGTGTGATTGTTGGAACAGAAAAAAAAAAGATGTGATAGTGAACAACATAACCGTTTTACAGTGTACATATATGTGTGTCTCAGGATGGGGTAGGGAGGACTGAATATGGTCCTCAGAAAAGAAAAGGAACAATACCTTATTAAAAGCCTCTATTTTCTACAATTAGAACATTATTTTTCAGCCCATATTCCTTTCTGAATTTACTTAAAATGAATTCAAGCAATTCCATTGTTCAAATAAGGACCATTTTTACAATATACTGTTACTTGACACTTCTATTATGGATGGTTTTTTTGCCACAGAAATTTTTAATGCACAAAAACGTTAGGTGCTAATAAGAAGCAGCTCTGCCATTTTGTAGAGTGGTGTATAATTTCAGCTTTTGAAATATCTGTATAATTAAGTCTGTAATAAGTTAGGGTTGCTAAATGTATTTAGTAGCTATACTATTTTAGATGTTCAGATAAATGACGTACTGTATGTACTTTTTTCCCTATTATGAATAATCTTGCCAGCTCTTACATACAGTAATAATGTAAGGACACCTAAAATAGTCTAATATTTTCTTTCCAACTGGCCAACTGCATTTTTATGGGAAACACTCTGACAGGACCTAACTACAGTAACTCTTTCCCTCCTCTGTTGCCCAACAACTGGCCTTCAAAGGCAAGTGATTTAAAAACAAAAGTTTAATAACAAATGTAATAACAAATCCCTAACACTAAATTATTTTTGTAGCTGAAAAGTGTCATTCACAGAAATTATGTGGATTTTTCTTTCATTTTCAGCTTTCTATATTGTTTGACAATATAACATTTTCATGTAGAATGTTATTTTCTGTCCTTCCTATAAAGTCTGGCATAATTCTATAAAGTTTATTTTCAGAGATCACTACATAGTCATTGTTTTTCTCCTTTTTATCAGGTTTTTGTTATGTACCTTATATATTATAGTGTATGTGTGTGAAAGCACATGTGGGTTTTTATTTATTCATTTATATATTCATACAATTGATATGGCTGCCTATCACATAATGTTTCTAGGTTGCTCACAACAATCAATAAAAACAGAGATAAAAACAAAATTTCCCTTTCCCCCTAGGCACCAGACCACACAGGCTCACAGCTCAACCCTTATCTTAGCCTAATGCTTGAGGGAAGAGGCAGATCTTCACTGTCTTCTGGAAGGCTAAAAGGTTAGGGATCCATTAGATCTCAGGTGGGAGGCTATTCAAAATGGTGGGGGTGGCCACCAAGAAGTACACCTCCAAGGTCCCACTTAAGTGTGGGGAGGGGACCTGGAGTGTGCCCACCCTGTCTAGTAAGCAACCGGGTATCAGTGTGGCTCATGCAGCAGTGGTATAACTTGGGTGAACTGCTGTCAGATCTTCAAGGTAGACCAAGCTAGGAAGCCAAAGTCATGCAAACCAATACTACTTTTATTATAAAGTTATAGTAACAGAATCTTGCAAGTCTGCCTCCTTCCCTTTGTGTTCATGAGAACTAGGGAGGGTCTTGTCTGATATGCTTTCTCAAGTTACAGATCTCCCATGATTTTTTAATTTAACTGTTATCTTGGTATCAACTCTTATTCCTCAAAGTCATTCCTTTTTCCCAGTACAACTGTAGAGCACCCAACACTGCACATGCCATTGTATTCTGGATCAGTTCAAGGGCAGCCCCATGTAGAACATGTTGCAGTAATCCAAACGGGAGGTGACTTATGGCATGAGTGACTGTGAGCAAGGCCTTCCAGTTCAGGAATGTGCACCATTAGTGCACAAGATGAATCTGTTCAAGGCCCCCCTGGCCATGGCTGCCACCTGCTCTTCCAGCATGAGCTGCAAGTCCAGGAGGACCTCCAAATTCTGTCTTGGGGGGGGGGGGATGCTATCCCATCCAGAGTAACTAAAGCCAAGCATGGCATCTTGCCCATATTTATATAAGGTGCATGCAGGTTTTAACCCAAGGCTGTATCCAGGCCTCCACTATAATGGCCACTGGAGTACCTTTTGTAAATGCACTTTTACATTTAAGTGGTGTTAATGTAGAAAATTAGCAACTTAGTCTCCTAATGTTTTGAAGTAAAAAAATAAAAAGCCAACTACAGTATAAAACATATAATAAGCCTAAGCACAGTTTAGATAATATAAAGCAAGATGTTATGCTCCCTGATCAAATATTCCCAGAACATCTTATCATACTCGCATC
Organism: Candoia aspera; assembly: GCF_035149785.1. Taxonomy (NCBI): domain Eukaryota; kingdom Metazoa; phylum Chordata; class Lepidosauria; order Squamata; family Candoiidae; genus Candoia; species Candoia aspera. The sequence goes on along the minus strand of NC_086160.1, from coordinate 45,492,156 downwards.
CATTTTGGTGCACTGCGTGTCAACCTGTGAGTCAACCAGAAGGGAGAGGGAGCATGGCTGGAGGGTAAATCATTTAGTCTGGACTATCTTCCAGAACCCAGGTCATCCACAGAGAACTGTTACAGCCATCTGCTGGCATGAGAAGGAGGGGTGCATACCTAAGGGGACAGTGGAGGGGAGGAACTTGGCTTTACTGGTCTTTTGAATTGTAGAAATGAGCAGGAATTTTCATTCACAACTTTTTCTCTGTACTGAATGCTTCTCACCATTAAAATAGATTTCTAAGCAAAAGCTTATGAGTTGCAATTCAATGGGAAGTGTAGTGTTCCAGTCATCACACAAGAGTCCATTAACTCAAACCAACAGAAAGTCCCAGCCTTATCCATGTATGTTATGTATTAATATTTCATGAATTTGCCTCACCTATTATAACATTGAAGTATTAAATGCAACCACTGGCTTAAAAAAT